>NC_081406.1:463145636-463471202 GCF_030272615.1 Cryptomeria japonica
GTACCACAAGTAAAGAGGCTTGGAATATTTTTCAGAAATTATATGGTCAAGTTGATGAGATTAAGGGCTACAAGTTTGATAGTGAACTCACAACTTTGGATCCCAAGGATTTTGATAAAATCCAAGATTATGTCACAAAAGCAAATGAGCTAAGAGAAAAGCAAAGGATTGTGGAATTGACAAAAAGGATGCTCAATTGGTTTATAACTTGTTGGACAAGCTTCCTTCAGAGTATGTAGCCTTTGTATCTAGCTTCCACACCCATAGGTTAGCTCAAGGTTCCTCATACACTTCTCCCTCATTTGATTCATTCACAAAGATGTTGATACTTGAGAAATCTAAGTTGACTAAGATGGGGATTCTCAAATCTTCAAAGTCACAAGCTTTGCTGGCTAACAAAGGGAATCAAAGCAATCAAGGAAAAGGCAAGAATCAAAAGCAACCTAAGTCAAAACCACATCAAGATGGAGCACATTCTTCCTCTCCATAACAAGGTGATTCACCATTCTCACCTAAGAGGAAATCATATAAGGACAATCTTTTTTGTGGATATTGCAAGAAGTCAGGACATGATGAACATCATTGTTATAAGAAGGATATTGATGAGTTGAAGAATCTTCTTGAGAAGAAAAAAATCAACCTACCTTCCAGAATGTCTATGTCGGCTTCTTCTTCCAAGGATAAGGATAAAGGAAAGGATCACTCTTTTGGGATAGATAAAGGAAAGGGACAAGCTCTTTGTGCTACTACAAGTCATGATTTAGGGAGATGGTTTCTAGATTCAGGTTCTTCTCATCATATGGCATCTTCACAATCTATGTTTTCTACATTTGAGCATTGCCACATGCTGCAGATTTTTATAGGCAATCATACATACATGGATGTGATTGGGAAAGAATCTATTACCATTGGGTATAACTCCAATGATGTGTTGTGTGTA
This sequence comes from Cryptomeria japonica, assembly GCF_030272615.1. Classification (NCBI taxonomy): domain Eukaryota; kingdom Viridiplantae; phylum Streptophyta; class Pinopsida; order Cupressales; family Cupressaceae; genus Cryptomeria; species Cryptomeria japonica. The sequence goes on from NC_081406.1 coordinate 463,146,577, forward strand.
CCCCACTTGACAAACAATCTTATTTCAATCTATCAGATCACACATGGGGCAACTAGGAAAACTGTGGAGTTCACACCTAATTCAATTATCATTAGAGACTTGGAGAGTGGAGCCATCATTGCGACTAGGGTAATTGATCATGCATCTTGGTTGTACTCATTTTCACATTTTGGTCCTATTGATGAGGTTGATTCTTCCTATGTTGATGATTTAGATTTTGAGGAGAACATTGGGCACTTGAACTTGGGGATTCTCACATGTGACCCCGTTCTTGAGCCTTTCCTTTCATCTCCTTCTATTGATATCACACCACCTATTGCACCTGGTGATGCAGCTAGTGCGAGAATTTTGCCTTCTTGTGATTCAGTGCAACAATATATTCCATGTCTTCCAGCTTCAGTTGATTGGGATGCCTACTTGACAGACATTGAAGGTTTGTTTGTAGAGTCCTACATTGCAGATTTGGGAGACATCGTTGATGACATTCATCTTCTCTTTGATGAAGATGATCCTTCTTTGATTGTTGCGAGGGATCACTTTGACCCTCTTTTTCATTCTCTACATGTTCAATCTTTAGAGGTTGACATGATTGTGGATACTTTTGTCCAATAGTTGGAGGAGACATGCGATTCTTTGGATATTGTTCTACATTCTTCTCCACTAGATCTTGGAGTGCCTTTTTCAGCAGTGTGGTGCAGTTTACCACCTTTGGAGGGGGTAACTTTCAACATTGACATGGGGAAACTTAAACAATTTTTAGATATTCCTTTCATCATGAGTATTTTTCATACATCTTCCTTTCATGATTGGGGAGACTTCATGGATACACCTTTGGTTTTGTTTCTTCCTAAGGGGAGGAACGTGGTTCGATGTTCATGGAACATTTTCTTCATTAATCATCAAGCTTCTATCATTGGTGCAGATTCCACATTGAGTTGGGGATTCCCAGTCTCTCTTCTTCTTCTCTCATATGGGGGGGACTTTTTCCTCACATGGGGTTTTGTCCTTCACATACTTCTATGAGAGTTCTTTGTATGTAGTTTTCATCTCTCTTTTGTGGGAGGGTATTTTTCCCATTGGGTTTTCTCTCTTTCCTTGCTTTGTGAGAGATTTCATTGCATTGGTTTGCATGCATTTGCATTTGTACAATGGTACCTAACATGGCCTAGTAGTTGAGAGCCATCTTGTATTTCTTAGTTGCATTGTAGACTTAAGTGCATTCCCCTAAGTTGCACTTAAGGGGGGGTGTTGGTGTAAATAATTATTTATCTTGGATATTATTACACCTTACTTAAGTTTAGTTAGGAAATTTATTTCATAGTAGTTTGGGTATGAGACACTTGGGTGTTTGTACCACATTGGGATAGTGTGTGTAGGAGAATTTCCACCTTTTGTGGTCTTATCTTGTTTTTACATTCCACCTTCGGTTGGTGATCCACCTCATGTGGAATATTATATTGTTTCTCCTACTTTCCCACATTTATTTCCTACCTATCCTTGTTTCTTATTCAGCCACATGTCATGTTTGTGTGCTCACATATCCATATAGCCTTGCCTATATAAGCAGGCTCATATTCATTGTATGTAATGGTTGATGATCAAGTTGATCAGTATTTTCATCTTGATAGAATACAGTTTATTTCTATCATCTATTTTTTTCTCTCTATTGTATTTTTCATTGAGCCCTTAATCTTGGCAAAATCTTATAGTTTTTCCTCTTTGAGGTTTTCCATGTATAAATCTATGTATTATGATTCTCATTTATGCGTTTGGCTTATTGGTTTCTTTACTTCTTTCAATTTTGTTTATACCGGTATACCGGTTGGTGTATGAATGTTTTGTTAAGGCTAAAATCTACTATTCTGGTATAACATTGATTCACCCCCCCTCTCAGTGTTATTGGTTTCCAACATAAACAATAATCAGAGAATAAATACCATCCACATGACACCTAGATTTATAAATGGAAAACTAGGTAAAGGGAAAACTCGTGGTGGGAAGCCTACCCACAGTTAGATTATACTTCTATAGTAAGTATGTGAATTACAATTTCGGGCCTGCACTTGTAGAGCACTTGCAGGAATGCCAACAACCTAGAGCGCATTGCTCATCATAAAAGGAGTGTCACTGACTACATAGAAATCTAGACAACAATTTGGAATAACGAATAATCTACCATGATAGCATCTCCTATGCCTGAGTACATTTATAGTTAAGCTCAATACCAGAGGACTAAATCCTCTTACATAAACCCAAGTTGATCTCCAATGATTCACCAAATCCTCTACCTAAATGATATTACATTACTCGGACATATAATCTCCTAATCCCATTCTCATATGTGATCTACAGTGAGACCTTACATCATATATATGCAAACCCTCGACCATAAACAATCAGGTTGACCACTAGATAATAAACCAATTACATAATTACAAAACATGTCGGCCTTAGACCAAACAAATAATATCCAACACATAAGACATCCCGATAGATAATCTCCTAATCCCATTCCCATATGTGATCTACAATGAGATCTTACATCATATATATACAAACCCTTGACCATAAACAATCAGGTCGGCCACTAAACAATAAACCAATTACATAATTACAAAACATGTCGTCCATAGACCAAAAAATAATATCCAACACATAAGACATCCCGAAAACACATCGAGAGGTCCAATACATACGTTACATTGCTGATCCATAACCTAGATCAACCGAGACCCAATATAGGTCCACACGCTAAAGAAATTATCTCCATCCACCAAGTCTCAAACATGATCACCATTAGCATCTTGAATCTATACTAGAAGCTGCACCAACACCACTTATGAATATCATAAAAGATCTTCATTAAAAGCTCTGCCGGTGAAACCATCGTCGGAACAACAAATCAAGCTTTCAAGCAAACAAGATAGCATCCAATCACTAGACCAAAACCAACTGACTGAAATATGAACATGAGTATCATGAATAAGCCAATTACATAACCAAACCATACCGAAGCATACAGAATCATGTCAGATCCAAACCAACCAGAAACTACTCAACCTACCAGGACCAAAAGGGTGTCGGTAAAGCATCCAAAACCAAAACAGCTAGTGTTGACATCAATGACAAAACATCAATGCAACACATAATCCTTTCCTCCAAATTTCCAACAATCTCACCCTTTGCAATTGATGGAAACACTAGATGTGAAAAACATCTAAGTACCAAGAAATGCCAAACAAGTTCCCCCTAGTGGAAGATAGCCAACAATCTCCCACATAAAGATATAGCAATGAAGTTATGAAACAAAGACCAAACTCCTGTTGTGAATGATATCTTGTAAATCTCTAAATTACACATATATATCTCTCCCCCTAATATATACAACTCCTTAAGTTTTTCTTTTTCACATCAGTATTTCTCTCCCTTTGACATCAATGCCAAAAATCTAACAAAAATATCAAAGCAAAAACATAAACCATTGAATCATAAAGATAATTACTCCCCCTGAGAAGCAACATCCCCACATCAGTGCCGAAATGAAAAATATATTTGATAATGCATACCAGACTGATGCCAAAAAGCATCGATCAAGTCTCTACCGGAGGGGCATAAACTCCCAATATATCTTTGAAGTACTCAAATGATTCCTTAGGCAAAGGTTTAGTGAAGATATTTGCAATCTTCTCTTTAGTGTTTACATAAACCAGTCTAACTTAATTTGCTTCCACCTTTTCCTTTAAAAAGTTATACTTGATAGATATGTGCTTCATCTTAGAATGAAATACTGGATTCTTTGATATATCAATAGTAGTAGAGTTATCATAGTAAATAACTACCAATTCATTACAATCCACCTTTATATCCTTCAACATTTGCTTCATCCATAGAACCTATGTACAGTTAGTAGCAGCAGCAACATACTTAGCTTCAGCAGTAGATAAAGAAGTACATGACTGTTTCTTGCTAATCCATGAAACCAACTTCTTTCCAAGAAAGAAAGCTCCACCAGATGTACTTTTCTGGTCATCAACATCTCCAGCCCAATCAACATTGGTATATGCACATAAAGTAAAGTCATCATCCTTAGGGTACCACAAACCATATTCTGATGTACCTTGTAAGTATCTAAAAGTCCTTTTCACCTCACTCTCATGATTTTCTCTAGGATCACTCTGAAATCTTGATATAATACAAATAACATTCACTATGTCAGGCCTAGTCTGAGTCAAATAAAGCAGACCTCCAATCATAGATTTGTATCTTGTAGGATTAACTGGTGCAAAAACATCTTTCCCTGTCAATTTCTCACTTATAACCATAGGAGTACTTACCAGTTTAGAATCTCCCATACCAAATTTATTCAATAATTCCCTAACATACTTAGTTTGATAGATGAAAATACCTTTGTCAATTTGAGTAAGTTGCAAACCTAAGAAAAATTTCATTTCCCCAATCATAGACATCTCAAATTCATTCTTCATATTGTTAGCAAATTCCTTACACAACTTATCTTCACCTCCAAAATAATCTCATCAAAAAAAATTTCAATAATCATTATATCATCATTAGTGATATTATAATATAAATTATTGTCAGCATTACCTTTAGTAAAACCAAGCTTCAAAAGATATTTATCCAACCTTGCCAACCTCTGAGTGCCTGTTTTAATCTATATAAAGCCTTTTTAACTTGCAAACCATTTTTGTATCATCTGATAGTGAAAAACCATCTGGTTGCTTAATATAAACTTCCTCATCAAGATCCTCATTAAAAAACTACACACTTAACATCCATCTGATAAACCTTGTTGTTCTTATGGGAAACATAGGCAAAAAATAATCTTATAACTTCAATCCTAGCTAGAGGTGCAAAATTCTCACCATAATCAATTCCTTCCTTCTAAGAATATCCTTTACAAACCAATATAGTCTTACTACTTACAACTTGACCATCCTCATTTAATTTATTTCTAAAACCCATTTAGTTCCAATAACATTCTTATTTTTAGGCCAAGGAACTAAAGTCCATGTGTTATTCTTCTCAATCTGATCTAATTCTTCTTTCATAGCTTTTGACCAATATTCATCTTTACATGTCTCAATTACTGATATAGGTTCAACTTGAGAAATTAAACATACCTCATTAGTTGCCAGTATTCTTCTTGTCATTACTCCATGGTTTTTATCCCCAATAATATGATCCTCTGAATGATTCAATCTCACATACCTAGGAGTATTCTGACTCTCTGTTCGTCTTCTCGGTTCTTCAGTTACTGTAGAATTTTTTGATAATGTCGGAGTAACTGGTTCAACACTCTATTCTGGTAAAGATGCTACTAATTTAGATATAATCATTTCCACCGTCGGTTCCTTCTCATAAAGTCTAATTTGACCTCTATTCATCTCATCCACCTTGACATTAGCACTCTCCATAATTCTCTAAAAAATTTTGTTATAACATCTATATGCCTTTCTTTCATTAGAATAACCAAGAAATATGCCTTCATCACATCTAGGATTAAATTTGCCTATGATAGCATCTCTCCTAATATAACATTTACTACCAAATATTGTGAAATACTTAACTGTAGGTGTATTGCCAAACCATAATTCATAAGGTGTCTTACTGGTTTCTCCTTTGATATGTACTTTGTTGAATGTATAAATCGTCATGCTCACAACTTCTCTCCATTAGATATGAGGTAGACTAGCTTCCATCATCATTGTCCTAGCTGCATCCAAGATAGTTTCGTTATTTCTTTCCACAACTCCATTTTGCCGAGGTGTCCAGGGAGCAAAAAATTGTCTCCTTATGCCATGCTTCTCACTAAAGTTATTAAACTCACCATATGTGAATTCTCCACCATGATCTGACCTCAAACATTTAATCTTCAATCCTATCTCAGTTTCCACTTTAGCCTTAAAGATTTTAAACTTTTCAAATGCCTCAGATTTCTCCCTTATAAAAGCAACCCACATCATTCTATAATAATCATCAATGATTAGCATGAAATATCTATCACCTTGAAAATTTTTAACTCTAGCAAAGCCACACAAATCAGTATGAATAAGATCAAGAACATCATTAGATTTATCTTGTATACTCCTAAAAGAGGTTCTGACCTGTTTACCCATTTGACATTCTATACATACTAGATTATAAGGCTTCACAATCTTAGGTATATATCTAACTGCCTTAGTAGAACTGATCTTCACAATGCAAAAAAAATTCACATGACATAGCCTCTTATGCCATAGCCAACTTTCATCAATCTATGCAATCGAACATGTCTTCTCATCGGAATTCAAATGAAATATATTCCCTTTTGTCTGTGTCCCTATTGCAATCTCCAAACTAGATTTGCTAATGATTTTGCATTTTCCATCCTTGAACTATAATTGAAATCCTTTATCCACCAATTGTCCTACACTCAAAATATTATGCCTTAAACCTTCAATATAATAAAAATTATTAGTATTGTTCTTACCATCCAATGATATAGTTCCTTTTCCTTTGATCATACATGCTTTGTCATTTCCAAATCTAACCAGACCACCATCAAATTCTTGCAAAGATAGAAACTTCCCTTTATCTCCAATTATATGATGTAAACAACCACTGTCAATTACCCATTCATCCTTGTCTTCAATTTTAGCAGCAAGTGCCTTCTCTTTTGGTACATTCTCTTCTAGTGTCAAAACATCTTCCTTGATAGCCAGGAACACCCATTCCTTTCCATTGTTGAAACTACTAGCAAAATCTTTTGTCGGTTTATCATCAGAATTGGAAATGCCTTCCTCATCTGCTATGTAGCATTATTTGTCTTTGTTTTGCTTATACTTATACTTGTTCTGATATCCAAGGTTAGGCTTAAAAGATCTTCTAACTCTTTCTTCAAATCTTGAATTCCTTTTAGGACATCTAGATGCAAAATAACCTATCTTATTATATGCAAAACATTTAAAAGGTTTTTTCCTTCATACTTACTTCCTATCGGTCCTTTAGGTACCCTTCTAGAAAATATGGCTTCAAGTTTGTCAAACTCTTCATATTCTCTCTTCATATCATTTAATTCTTTTGCATACAAATCTTTCCAATCTTGCTTGTCGGTTGATGATGTAGATGCATGAAAAGAAGGTTTAGACTTCATAGCTCCAGAAGGTCCAAATTCTTCAAGCTCAAAAGTAGATAATTTCCCAACCAAAGTATCTCTATTGACAGATGTATTAGCCATTGTCCTCAACTCATTAATTGCAGTAGCCTTCATCTTGTAAGTCGGTGGTAGGGCTCTCAAAACTTTAGAAACAATTTCATCTTCACTTAGAGCTCCACCACAACATTGAATTCCCATAACAATCTCATTTACCCTTCCTTGAAAGCAGTAATCCTTTCATCTTCTTCCATCTTTAGGTTCTCATATGTCACCAAGTAACCATCAAGTTTTACAATTTTAAGATAAGAGTCTCCAACTTATCCCATATATCCCTTCTAGATGATTTGTCAGTTAATCCCATTATTTGTTGATCAAAAAGTGCACACAAGAGGGATTTTGTTGCTCTACAATCATTCTCAAGCTCCTTATCCAAGTTTTCCAGAGGAGGATTTCCAGATGCTGGATTATTAGGTGTAACACCATTTAGCGTGATCTCCCAAATCTCCTTACCAAGACATCTCAGATGAGTCTCCATTTGAATCTTCCATACTGTGTAATTATTTCCATCAAGCCTAGGAATATCACTCTGAAAGATAGCTCCAGATGAACTTGAACTGTTAGCCGCCATAGTATCTTCCTCAAGCGGTTAAGCTTTTTGTAGAGAGGAGAAAAGCTCTAACACCAATTGTTAGATAGCTCAAATAACTGGAAAACAACCTAGAGGGGGGGTGAATCAGTTGTCATAAATTACTAGAACATTTAGCAATTAAATCTTTAATATTGAAACCCAAAACATTAATACCGGAATGCTTAAGGAAAATACCGGAATATCAGTTAAACCAATTAAGCATGAACAATAATAAGAGAATAGATACCATCTACATGACACCAAGATTTATATGTGGAAAACCCGATAAAAGCAAAAACCATGGTGGGAATCCTACCCACAGTCAAATAATACTTCTACAATAAGTATGTGAATTACAATTGAGGGGCCTGCACTTGCAGGAAGACCAACAACCTAGAGTGCACTACTCATCACAAAAGGAGTCTCACTGACTACATAGAAATCCAAACTACAATCCAAAATAATGAATGAATTGCAATGATATCATCTCCTATGCCTGAGTACAGATTCGGTTAAGCTCAATACCACAGGACTAAATCCTCTTACATAAACCCAACTTGATCTCCAATAATCGACCAAATCCTTTGCTTGAATGATATTACATTATTCACATAGATAATCTCCTAATCCCATTCCCATATGTGATCTAAAATGAGATCTTACATCATATATATACAAACCCTTGACCATAAAAAATTAGGTCGGCCACCAGACAATAAACCAATTACATAATTACAACACATGTCAGCCTTAGACCAAACAAATAATATCCAACACAAAAGACATCCTGAAAACACATCGAGAGGTCCAATCCACATGTTACATTAAGCCAGTCCATAACCTAGATCAACTGGGACCCAATATAGGTCCACATGCTAAAGAAATGATCTCCATCCACCAAGTCTCAAACATGATCACCATCAACATCCTTAATCCATACCAAAGGCTACACCAACACCACTTATGCATATCATCAAAGATCTTCATTAAAAGATTTGTCGGTGAAACCCTCGCCAAAACAACAAATCAAAATTCTGGGCAAATAAGATAGCATCTAATCACCAGACCAAAACTAACTGACTGAATATGAACATGAATATCATGAATAAACCAATTCCATAACCAAACCATACCGGATCCAAACCAACCAGAAACTACTCAACCTACCGAGACCAGAAGCGTGTCGATAAAGCATCCAAAACAACTAGTGTTGACATCAATGAGAAAACATCAATGCAACACATAATCAATTCCTCTAAATGGCCAACAAATTCCTCAACCGAGGTTTGACTAAGGCAAACCCCTATCCAAAACCCTTCTTCCCTTCTTTTCTATGTGCAAGTTGTTAGGTCCTGGAGGCAACTAATAGGGGGGGGTGGGGGTTTGAATCGGTTGTCAAATAAATTCAAACCAAAACAACTTAACCAAACTTAATGCTTAATACCGATAAACCAAACTTAATGCCGGTAGACTGTTTATTAGTTAATTGTAGTACTGGTAAGTATTAATGCATGAAATAGAAAGACAATATCATCCACAACACATAACACCAATATTTGTACGTGGAAACCCTATAAGGAGAAAAACCATGGTAGGAAACATTACCCACAATTAGATGATACTACTGTAGATAGTATGTGTATACAATAGGGGGTCTGCACATGCAAAAAGGCCAACTACCTAGAGCTCACTGCTCAAACACAAATGGGAGTCACACTAACTACAATTGGATGGTTAAATCCAATAATGATGTACTGCTTAAAATAGTATCTTCATATGCTGGATTCAGTATCAGTGTAGTTCTGATATGTCTTCACAAAAACCTTCCTTCAACCTTCAAATGATGTTTGCATGTATTGTTCTGCTTATTCTCGCATATACCTTAATACAAATATTTTTCCCAATTGCATATCGATCTTACAAATAAGATCTTACATATATACCAAAACCTAGGACCAAAATGTATAGGTTGGCTTTACAAAAGATATTACAATAAAACAATTTATGATTAAATCAATAACCAATGCAATATCCAATTCAACATGTCGGCTTAATGCATTTACAACAATAATAAATCATCTCCATAGCATGCCGTGCTAATCTGGAATAGATAGGCCTGCTGGTGTTTATCCTCGACCTATTTGACGGTAACAACAAATATGGAAACACGAATATACCAATGAACAAATATCCAAGACAAACTGTCCAAACGATGTCTTCGATATAACCAAGTGTTTTCCATATCATTTCAAGTGTCAGTGAATAATATATCTTGCTAGTGAATAAGATACCAGTGACTGTGCATAAAGTCACTTGCTTGCCGGTGAACATTGCCAAATCTCCAAATGCCAGTAGGCTTGACAAGAGTTGATAAGTGTTGACATCAATGACAAAACCATATCAACATATCCAAAATACCAACAATCTCCCCCTTTGGCATTGATGGCAACACAGCATGGAAAAACCATCAAAGTGCCAAAACAGAAATGCCAAAAAAACCAACATAACGAGAGATCAAAATTCAGCGAGTAATCAATCTCTCCCAAAATAAAAATCTCTCCCCAAGAGATAAAGTCTCTCCCCCTAGGAGTGACATGTGATTTTCCATATCAATCTCTCCCCCTTTGACATAAAATTCCAAAGCAATACAAAAACTATGTTCAAATACAAAATACCAACTTATTTAGTATACCATCTACTCCCCCTAAGAAGTAGCTTTCCTCATCAAAACCAGACTACAAGATTTCTCTGTTAGTTCTGTCGGTTGATGACAAACATCAAGTGTCTAAGTTTCTACCGGTGGAGGTATGACCCCAAGCTGTTCTCTAAGATATTCAAAAGTCTCCTTAGGCAAAAACTTAGTGAAAATATCTATAATCTACTCTTTAGTATTCACATAAACTAGTTTTACTTCTTTTGCTTCAACATTCTCTTTTAGAAAATTCTGTTTGATATAGACATGTTTAGGTTTAGAATGTAGTACCAGATTCTTAGATATATCAATTGATGTTGTATTATCACAATAGATAGTTATAGGTTCTTTGCATTTTACCTTTGTGTCCTTCAACATTTGCTTAAGCCATAATACCTATGTACAGTTAGTTGTTGCTGCTACATATTCTGATTCTGCTGTTGATAAAGATGTGCAACTTTGTTTCTTACTCAGCCAAGAAATTAATATGCTTCCAAGAAAAATGGTCTGTCGGTGGTGCTTTTTTGTGTCATCTACATCTCCTGCCTAATTTGCATTTGTGTATGCACATAATTCAAAGTTTTCACCTCTAGGATACCATAGGCAAATATTTGTAGTGCCTTATTAGTACCAGAAAATCCTTTTTACTGTTGATTCATGATTTTCTTTGGGATTACTCTGAAATCTTGAAACAATACATACTGCATTCATAATATCAGGTCTTGTTTGTGTCAAATACAATAGACCTCCTATCATAGATTTGTACCTAGTCAGATTAACAGGTGTAGATTCATCCCTTAGTGATAATTTATCGGTTGTAGTCATAGGTGTGCTTACTAGTTTAGAGTTTTCTCTCCCAAATTTCTTTAGTAACTCCTTTAAGTACTTAGATTGACTCAATAATATACCTTTATCAGTCTGTGAAATCTGTAATCCTAAAAAGAATTTTATCTCTCCAATCATAGACATTTCAAATTCTTGATGCATTTCAATAGAAAAGTCTTTACACAAACCATCTTCTCTTCCAAAGATTATATCATCAACAAAAACTTCTATAACCACGATGTCATAATTAGTCACTTTATAGTATAAGTTGCTATCAACATTACCTTTAGAAAAACCAATCTTCAAAAGATATTTATCCAATCTAGCATACCAAGCTCTTGGAGCTTGCTTCAACCCATACAAAGCTTTCCTTAACCTGCAAACCATATCTTTGTTATCTGTCAAGGAAAATCCATTAGATTTCTCAATGTAAACTTCTTCTTGAAGATCTCCATTCAGAAATGCACATTTAATATCCATTTGATATACTTTGTATTTCTTGTGTGCTACAAAAGCCAAGAATAATCTGACTACCTCAATTTTGGCTACTGGTGCAAAGCTTTCATTGTAATGAAAATTTCTTTCTATGAATATCCCTTACATACTAGTCTTTCTTTATTTCTGATTACCTTACCATATTCATTGAGTTTGTTTTTGAATACCCATTTTGTTCCAATTACATTTTTGTCTTTAGGTCGGGGAACTAATGTCCATGTGTTATTCTTCTCAATTTGTTTTAGTTCTTCTTCCATAGCTTTAATCCAGTGTTTATCTTCACATCCCTCATTAATTGATGATGGTCAATTTGAGAAATAAGACATACCTCTTCATTTGCCAGTCTTCCTCTTGTCATAACTCCTTGATACTTGTTCCCAATTATTTGATCTTCAAAGTGATTCAACCTTACATACTGGGGTGTCTTTATTTGTTGTTGTTCTTCAATTACAGTGGAATTTTCAGATGATACCGGTGTAACTAGATCTTCATTCTGTATTGGTGTGTGTTCATTTCTCAGTATCTATGTTGTCGGTTTAGAGTCTATATACCTTGAAGTTCCTCTAAATTGTTCATCAATTTTCACATTTGTACTCTCAACATTTTTCTGTAACTAAGAAATATTCCTTCATCACTTCTAGGATCAAATTTTTCAATATACTCATCTCTTCTAATATAGCATTTAATTCCAAATATTCTAAAATATTTAAGAGTAGGAGTAATGCTAAACCATAGTTCATCAAGGGTCTTACCAGTTTCGCCTTTGATGTGAACTTTGTTGAATGTGCAGGCTAATGTGCTTACTGCCTCTCTCCAATATACATGTGGTAGATTTTCTTCTCATAACATACTTCTAGCTGCATCCAAGATAGTTCTATTTTTTCTTTCTACAACTCCATTCTGTTGAGGTGTCCGGGGTGCTGATAACTGTCTTCTGATTCCATTTCCTTCACAAAATGTATTAAATTCCTTAGATGTAAATTCACCTCCTTGATCTGATCTCAGACATTTGATTTTCTTACTAGTTTTATTTTCTACCATCACCTTGAATAGCTTGAATTTCCCAAGTGCTTCTGATTTTTCTCTGAGAAAAGTAACCCAACACATTCTAGAATAGTCATCAATGATTAGCATGAAATATCTATCACCTTGTAAGATTTTAGTTCTAGCTGGACCACATAAGTTAGTATGAATTAATTAAAGAGCACTATTGGATTTTTTTGGAATGCTTTTAAAAGATGCTCTAACTTGTTTTCCAAATTGAAATTCCTTTCATACTAGATTCTGAGGCTTAACAATTTTAGGTAAGTCTCTAACTGCTTTAGTTGTACTGATTTTCACAATGCAATCAAAATTTACATGACAGAGTCTCTTATGCCATAGCCAACTTTCATCAATATGTGCAATCAGGCATGTTTTTTCATTATTATTCAAATGAAAGATATTACCTCTAGTTTGATTACCGATTGCAATTTCCAAACTAGTTTTGTTCATAATTTTGCATTTCCCATTCTTGAATTGTAAATGAAATCCTTTTTCAACTAATTGACCAACACTCAAAAGATTATGCTTTAAACCTTCAACATAGTAAACATTGTTAGTATTATTCTTATCATCAAGAGATATAGTACCTTTACCTTTGATCAAACAAGCTTTATCATCTCCAAATTTACCAGACCTCCATTATATTCCTGAAAAGTCAAGAATTTACTTTTATCACCAGTCATATGATGTGAACATCTTGAATCAATGATCCAATCATCCTTAACCTCAACTTTAGCTGCCACGGCCTGCTCTACCAGTTGAATAGTAGGTGTCGGTTGATCTTCTGTTATAGCAACAAAGACCCATCCATTGTCTATCGAATCCTCATCAGAATCATCAGTGACTCCTTCATCAACAAGATAACAAGACTTGTCTTTATTCTTCTAAAATCTATATCTCTAATATTTAGGGTTAGGCTTGTATGTTCTTCTAGCTTCTTCTTTTAATCTTACATGTCTATTAGGGCATCTTGAAGCCATATGACCAATCTTATTATAGTTAAAACATTTAAAGCATGCTTTACCTTCATACTTACTTCCAACTGGACCTTTAGGCATTTTCCTTGCAAATAGTACTTCAAGTTCTTCAAGTTATTCATTTTCTCTTGTGCTTTCTTCAAGTTCTCTTGAATAAAAAGATTTCCAATCAGACTTGTAAAATGATGATGATGCAGATGAAGTTGATGCCTTAAAAGCTAAATCTTTCTTGTACCAACATGACCAAATTCCTCAATTTCAAAAGCTAAAAGTTTTTCAATCAATGTATCTCTAGTTATTGATGTATTAGGCATTGTTCTTAACTCATTTATAGTATTAACTTTCATTTTGTATGCCGGTGGCAATCCTCTTAAAACTTTTGAAATAATTTCATCTTCACTTAAGGTTCCTCCACAACATTTAATACCTAAAACAATTTCATTAACTTTTTCCATAAAAGCAGAAATTCTTTCATCTTCTTCCATTTTCAGATTTTCATACCTGACCTGGAAGCTCTCAAGTTTTGCAATTTTGACTATGGAATCTCCTTCATTCAATGTTTCCAAATGGTCCCAAATAGGTTTAGTAGTAGATCTATCTAATAATCCCATGATTTGCTGATCTGATAATGCACTCAAAAGTTCTTCTCTTACTTTGCAATCATTTTCCTCATCTTTAGCCAAGTTAGGTGGATTAGGTTGACCATGAATAGGAGTAGTATAGCCATTCTTTGTAACTTCCTAGATGTCCTTTCCAATGCAATTTAGATGTGTCTCCATCCTAATCTTCCATTTGCCATAGTTCCATCAAGTTTAGGAGTGTCCTTCCTGAAATAGTTAGAAGACATTGGATCTCCTCAAGCTGTTAAACTTCCACAAAAAGAGGACTAAGCTTTGATACCAATTATTAGGTCCCAAAGGCAACTGAGAGGGGGGGGGAGTGAATCAGTTGTCAAATAAATTCAAACCAAAACAACATAACCAAACTTAATGCTTAATACTGATCAACCAAACTTAATGCTTAATACCGATAAACCAAACTTAATGTCGGTAGATTGTTTATCAGTTAATTGCAGTACCGGTAAAGATTAATGCATGAAACAGAAAGACAATATCATCCACAACACATAACACCAATATTTGTACATGGAAACCCGGTAAGGGGAAAAACCACAGTGGGAAACCTTAGCCACAATCAGATGATACTACTACATATAGTATGTGTATACGATAGGGGGTCTGCACATGCAGAAAGGCCAACCACCTAGAGCTCACTACTCAAACACAAATGGGAGTCACGCTGACTAC
The DNA here is from genome assembly GCF_030272615.1 of Cryptomeria japonica. Classification (NCBI taxonomy): domain Eukaryota; kingdom Viridiplantae; phylum Streptophyta; class Pinopsida; order Cupressales; family Cupressaceae; genus Cryptomeria; species Cryptomeria japonica. The sequence goes on from NC_081406.1 coordinate 463,161,701, forward strand.
AATTGGAGGGTTAAATCCAATAATGATGTACTTCTTAAAATATCATCTTCATATGTTGGATTCAATACTAGTGTAGTTCTGATATGTCTTCAAAAAAACCTTCCTTCAACCTTCAAATGATGTCTGCATGTATTGCTCTTCTCATTCTCGCATATACCTTTATACAAATATTTTTCCCAATCGCATATCGATCTTACAAATAGGATCTTACATATATACCAAAACCTAGGACCAAAATGTATAGGTCGGCTTTACAAAAGATATTAGAATAAAACAATTTACAATTAAATCAATAACCAATGCAATATCTGATTCAACATGTCATTTTAATGCATTTACAACAATAATAAATCATCTCCATAGCATGTCTTGCTGATCTGGAATAGATAGGCCTATCAGTGTTTATCCTGGACCTATTTGTTGGTAACAACAAATATGAAAACACTAATATACCAATGAACAAATCTCCAAGAAAAATTGTCCAAATGATGTCTTCGACATAACCAAGTGTTTTCCATGTCATTTCAAGTGCCGTTGAATAATATATCCTGCCAATGAATAAGATACCAGTGACTGTGCATAAAGTCACTTGCTTGCCGGTGAACATTTCCAAATCTCCAAGTGCTAGTAGGCTTGACTAGAGTTGATAAGTGTTTACATCAATGAAAAAACCATATCAACATATCTAAAATACCAACACAAGTTGCAGGTGCATGACTGTAATTGTAAATTTAGGATTCATTTGCAGAGATGGAAAAACCCTTTTCATCTCGCGGATTTTTCGAAGGACCGTGCATAACTTACGCATGGTCCCAAAGATTTTTCTCTAAATTTAGAGGGAAGGTCTTTATAAGTCTAAATACCTCAGATCCAAAGTTACAGTGCGATCTCATATCGGTAGCTCCTTATTTCACCCATTTTGTCTTCATTTTCTGCATAGTCAACAAGTCAACTCTTCTACTTACAAAAGAGGATAAATTGCATTGCACCCTTGAAATTCACTTAGTATTCAGATCCTTATTCACTCTAGGGTTTGGATCTAGTGAAATCAACCCCTCTTTTGAATGTAAAGTATCTCCCAAGTGAAAATCATCCTAGTGATTTCCTTTCTCTCTCCTAGGTGGGGAATCAGTAGGGTTCAATTTTCCATTTTACATTTTGGTGAACCCAACATCCTATATCTTAATTTTGATTTCTTATTTGTTAGATCTGAATAATTGCAATGTGAACTTTAAAATTTCATTTCCAAGTTTGATCTTTTGCGAAATTTAGAAGTTAATTGCATAAAAACCCTAATTTTTCATTTTGAGGAAATTAAGCGTGTGAAGTATATAATTTTTATTGTTTGTTTCAGATCTGATTTCTATTTCAAATTTGCAATTAAAAGTAGTCTTTTTATTATAAAAATTAAGTGGTTAAAGAGTAAAACCCTAAATTTTAAGGGATCTCCTATTTTGACCTTTGACTGCTTATTTGATCTATCTAAACATCTCCAAACCAGACAATTTTTTGGAATTCGTAGTAGAACCACAATATCTTTCATCTCTGAAAATTTCAAAAAATGTTTGTCAGACCCTGCATAATTTATGCACAGTCCTTGACATTTATTCTGAAATTTGGGTGTTGGATTTGACTGTATTTTACAGCTTAAATCCGAAGATTGGGTTGATTCTATCATTTTTTAAACCTCCTAAGGTCGAAAAAAATTCAAATTGCATGTTTGATTTCCTTGCAATTTACAAAAAATCAAGATTTGAAATTGAACTTGTGCAAAATTTGGATCTTAATTCAATTTTTTAGATTTATCATTATTTTTAGATTTGTCTTCTTACTAAAAATATTCAAAATTTCAATTCCCTCCTTTTGGCAAAATTTCAAAATCAATTGGTTAGGATCTAAAACCCTAATTTTTAAATTAAATTGGAGCTTGTGAAAATTTCAATCAAACTCATTAATTTTTAGTCCTCTAAACATTTTCCAAGTTGGCCCTATCCATTAGGTCTGGTATTCTTCAAAATTTTCTTTCAATTCATCATATTTCACAAAACCCTAATTAGGTCCTATTTCAACATTCTGAGCTTAAATTCACCTATCTATAGATCATAAAATCACTAAATTTTTTGGAATTAGTAAGAAAATCATCATATGTATCATCTCTAAAAAATTCAAAAAGAGTTGAAGGGATCGTGCATAACTTACGCATAGTCCCTGGCTTTTTTCCTGAAATTTTGGGAGACTGTTAGACTTTGTTTTACTGCTCAATTCTAGAAAATTGGTTGATTTTGTCGAATTTGGTTCCCTCTAACATTAAAAATAATCTCCACTTTCAACATTCAATTTTCATGATATAGTTTAAAATTAAGTGGTTAATTAAGAACAACCCTAATTTTAAATTAAAAAATTTCAATTCAACAACTTTGAATTTATAAAATTAACAGATTTTTCAGGACACCCTAATTTTAATTTTCAATCTCTTTTGGATAATTATCATCATTCCTAGAAATTACACAATTCCTTCTTTAAATCAATTACTAAGGGCAGTGCTGGCAGTAATTTATATTATAAAATCAGTAATGATGATATACTGATTGTTGAAGTATTTGTTGATGACATTATTTTTGGAGTCGAAGATAAATTATGCATAGAATTTTCTAAGAACATGGAGAAAGAATTTGAGATGTCTATGATTGGTGAGATGAAATTTTTCTTAGGTTTGCAGATTACTCAGACTAACCAAGGTATTTTTATCTATAAAACTAAATATGTTAAGGAATTGTTGAAGAAATTTGGTATGGGAGATTTTAAACCGGTAAGTACACCTATGGTTACAAGTGAGAAATTGACAAGGAAATAGGTTTCTATGCTGATAAATCCTACAAGATACAAATCTATGATTGTAGGTCTACTTTATTTAACTCAGACTAGACCTGACATTATGAATGTTGTTTGTATTGTTTCAAGATTTCAGAGCGATCCTAGAGAAAATCATGAGATGGCGGTAAAAAAGATTTTTAGATACTTACAAGGTACATCACAATATGGTTTGTGGTATCCTAAGAATGATAACTTCACTTTATGTGCATATGTATATGCTGACAGGGTTGGAGGCGTTGATGACTAGAAAAGTACTTCTGCTGGAACTTTCTTTCTTGGAAAGAAGTTGGTTTCATGGATCAGCAAGAAATAGTCATATACTTCTTTATCTACTGCTTGAGCTGAGTATGTTGTTGCTACTACTAATCGTACACAAGTTTTTATCGATGAAGAAAATGTTGAAGGATATAAAGGTGGATTATGATGCACTGGTAGTTATTCATTGTGATAACTCTTCTTCTATTGATATATCTATCAAGTATAACTTTTTAAAGGATAAGGTGGAAGCAAATGAAGTTAAACTGGTTTATGTGAACACTAAAGAACAAATTGCAGATTTTTTCACTAAACCTTTATCTAAGGAATCTTTTGAGTACCTGAGAGATAGATTGGGGGTTTCTGCCCCTCTTATAGAGACTTGATTGATGTGGTTTGGCATCAGTCTGGTATGCATTATTAGAAACACTATTCATTCCATCACTGATGTGGGATGCTACTGCTCAGAGGGAGTAGTCAGCTTTGAGATTCATAGGCTAACTTTTTTTCTTTGATATTTCTCTCAGATTTGTGGCATTCATGTCAAAGGGGGAGAGATATTGATGTGAAAAAGATAAAGAAAGAAAAAAGAAAAACATAGGGGGAGAGATAGCGATGTGAAAAATTAAGTCAAAACTTTGTAGAGATATTATTCATGGGTGGAGAGACATTGATATTCAGATCTATATGCAGGAGATTGTTGGTTGTCTTCCATAGGGGGAGACTTGTTTGGAATTTCTTGGTACTTAGATTTTTTTCACATCTAGTGTTGCCATCAATTCCAAAGGGGGAGATTGTTGGCCATTTGGTGGAATTGATTATGTGTTGCATTGATGTTTTGTCATTGATGTCAACACTAGCTGTTTGGATGCTTTACCAGCACCCTTATGGTCTAGGTAGGTTGAGTGGTTTTTGGTTAACTTGGATCCAACATGATCTGGTTAACTCCAGTATAATTTGGTGATGGAATTGGCTTGTTCATAATGGCTATACTCATATTTGGTCAGTTGGTTTTGGTCTGGTGATTGGATGCTATCTTGCTTACACAGAAGATTGGTTTCTGGTTCCGATGAGGGTTTCACTGGCAGATCTTTTGTTGGAGATCTTTGATGAATAGAATAAGTAGCGTTGGTGTAGCTTCTGGTAGAGTTTCAGGATGTTGTTGGTAATCTTGTTCGAGATGACATTTGGAGATCATTGTTGAAGAGTGTGGGCCTATACTTGGTCCTGGTTGATCTAGGTTATGGACCGACATTAATGTAACATGTGGAGGAATTATTGTTGTATTTCTAGGATGTCTTTTGTTTTAGTCTAAGGCCAACATGGCTTTTAATGATGTAATTGGTTTATTGTCTGGTAGCTCACCTGATTGTTTATGGTCGAGGGTTTGTATAAATAAGATGTAAGATCTCATTGTAGACCATCATGGTTTTTGTAAGAGGTCATGTTCAAGGAATGTAATATGCGAATATTGTAATGTCATTTAGATAGAGGAGTTGGTCGATCAATGGAGATCTAATTGGATGTGTAAGAGGATTTAGTCTTCCGGTATTGAGCTTGACCAGAACTGTACTTAGGCATAGGAGATGCTCTCTTTTGAAGTTCAACACTTTTCCGGATTGTAGTCTAGATTTGTATGTAGTCAGTGAGACTCCTTTTTTTGATGAGAAGTGCATGCTCTAGGATGTTGGCCTTCCTGCAAGTGCAAGACCCTTCATTGTAAATTCACATACTTACTATAAAAGTATTATCTAATTGTGGGTAGGCTTCCCACTGTGGTTTTTCCCTTTACCAGGTTTTCCACGTACAAATATTGGTGTTGTGTGGATGGATTTTATTCTATGATTATTATTTATGCTTAATTGGATTAACTGCTATTCTGGTATTGTGGTTTTGAATTGATAATGCTTTAGGTAATATATGATAACTGATTCACCCCCCCCCTTTCTCATTTGTCTTCCGGTTATATGAACTGTCTAATACCGACATCATCAGAAAACTCAACTGTAACTGAAGAGAAGCACAGAGAGCTTGAAAATTAGAAAACACCAAGGTATGCAAGGCTAAACCATTCAGAAAATCAGATCATTGGAGACAAAAACATTGGAGTTATGACAAGGAGAATATTGGAAAATCAAGAGGTATGTTTCATTTATCAGATTGAACCCTACATCAGTAATTGAAGCTTGTAAATATGAATGTTGGATGAAATATATGTAAGATAAATTAGATCATGTAGAAAAGAACAATACTTTGAATTTAGTTCCCCAACCTAAAAATAAGAATGTTATTGGATCAAAATAGATTTTTAGAAATAAACAGAATGAGAATGGACAAGTTGTAAGAAACAAGGCTAGATTTTTTTTTTAAAGGATATTCTTAGAAGGAAGGAATTGATTATGGTGAAAATTTTGCACCAGTAGCTAGAATTGAAGTTTTTAGACTATTTCTTGCTTATGTAGCCTATAAGAACTACAAGGTCTATCAATGGATGTTAAGTGTGCATTCCTGAATGGATAACCTGAAGAGGAATTGTTTATTGAGCAACCTGATGGATTTTTACTGATAGATGACAAAAATATGGTTTGCAGATTAAGGAAAGCCCTATATGGATTAAAACAAGCTCCTAGAGCTTGGTATGCAAGGCTGGATAAGTATCTTTTGAAGCTTGATTTTATAAAAGGTAATGCTGATAGTAACCTATATTATAAGATCACTAATGATGATATTCTGATTATTGAACTATTTGTTGATGATATCATTTTTGGAGGTGAAGAAAAATTGTGCATGAAATTTTCTGATAATATGCAGAGTGAATTTGAAATGTCTATGACTAGAGAAATAAGATTTTTTCTAGGTTTGAAGATTACTCAGACTAACAAAGGCATCTTTATTTGTCAAACTAAGTATCTCAAGGAATTGTTGAAGAAGTTTGGTATAGAAAATTCTAAAACCGGTTAGTACTCCTATGGTTACAAGTGAAAAATTATCAATTAAGGATGTATCCCCTTTAGTAAATTCTACAAGATATAAATCCATGATCGGTGGTTTGCTATATTTAACTAAGACTAGACCAGATATAATGAATGCAGTCAGAATTGTATCAAGATTTCAAGTTAATCCAAGAGAATCATGAAAGTGAAACAAAACGGATATTTCATTATTTGCAAAGAACAATTGAATATGGTTTATGGTACCCTAAGGAGGATGACTTTACTTTATGTGCATATATAGATGCGGATTGGGCAGGTGATGTTGATGACCGGAAGAGCACATCAAGTGGAGCATTCTTCCTTGGGAAGAAGTGTGTCTCATGGATCAACAACAAGGAGTCATGCATTTATTTATCTACTGTTGAAGCTGAATATGTTGCAGCCGCAACCAATTGTACTCAATCTCTATGGATGAAGCAGAAGTTGAAGGATATGCAAGTGAGTTGTAATGATCTGGTAGTTATCCATTGTGATAACTCTGTAGTTATTGACATATCAAATAATCCAATATTTCACTCCAACAATAAGAACATATCAATCAGGTATAACATTTTGAAGGAAAAGGTGGAAGCAAAAGAAGTCAGATTAGTTTATGTGAACACTAAAGAGAAGATAGCAAACATATTCACTAAACCTTTTTCTTAAGAATCATATGAGTATTTGAGAAATAGATTGGGGGTTTCTACCCCTCCAGTAGAGACTTAAATGATGCAGATGTGCATCATTCTGGTATGCATTATCAGAGCTATCCTTTGTTCTGGATTGATAAAATAATTCTACTACTTAGGGAGAGTAGTCAACCTCGAGATGTAGAGTTTTTTTATTTTGTTTGATTCTTTGGCACTGTTGTCAAATGGGGAGAAATATATGTGAAAAATTATTGTTATTTATTGATTGCACTCCTTAGGAGGATTTTGGTGGTATTTGGTCTTTTGTTTCAAATTTGGTTTAGAGCTTCACTATTATATTATTTTGTTGGCAAATGAACACTCCAATGAGAAATTGTAGGTGATTGAAGGTATTATCATTGATGGCAACCTTACAATCATGTGATAGTGGTAGGAAGACACAGTCACTGGCACCAGCAAACTCTACACCAGCATACAGATCACCGGCACCAAAAAGAAGATTACTGGCACCCTGGCCGACAAGAATTTTGTATAGATGTATTTTGTAATTAATTGTAAAATCTTTTGTAAGCCGACACGATGGATTGTAATGTGACTCATATATGTATGATATCATTTTAGATCATTTAGAAGGTGTGTATTATGCAAAGTATGAAAGGAATATAGCAGACGTAATATGCAAATCATTGGATAATGGTTTATGTATATTGTAGAGCTTAAACCAGTACTGAATCTGGCATAGCAGATACTAATCTGAAGTAGTACAAGACATTGGATTTGTATAATCCAATTTTTTAAGTCAGTGTGACTTCTTTTATAATTGAGCAATGAGCTCTAGGCACTTGGCCTTCCTGCATGTGCAGGCCCCTATTGTAAAAAGTAATAGTCTCTTATTGGCCAGTAAGTGAATATTATGGGTCACAAATCCCACCGAGGTTTTTCCCACACCGGGTTTCCTCATTAAAATATTGTGTTATGGTGTGCTTTTCATATTGTGGTTGTTGTTCTTATTTGTTGCATTATTTCTGGTTTATCGGTACACAGTTTTAGTATGCTTTTCATGTTATAAGTTAAGAAAATTATTTTATCGGTCATATACTGATTCACCCCCCTCTCAGTATCTTTGGGAATACTAACAATTGGTATCAAATAAAGTGAGTTGGAAGGACTTCAACCGGAAACTCATCTTTCATTGGTACCCTCACCCACTCCTAGAAAAACAAGACATAAGCAACAGGCAATGAGGCCTCCAGTTAAGAAGTTAACTCCTAAGAAGAAGAAGAAGAAGGTAAAACATGATATTACTCCACTAGATAAACTCCTTAGTGAAATAACAGAAGATGGAAAGTTGAAAAACTTTAGCAAACTATACAACACAATTTCCGCTGATGACAAAGAAAGCATAGAAAATAGTGTAATTTTACACTTGGAAATATACAAAAAAAATTTAATGCAACAAGTAAGAACAAATAAGAAGACTACAAGCTAGAAGGGTAGCCATTGTTGAATCACCCCCCCCCCCCTCTAAGTGTCTTTGGGAGTCCTAACATATTTTATAGGAGATTGTTGGCGATCTTCCATTAGGGGAGACTTGTTTGGCATTTTCTTGGCACTTAGATGTTTTTCACATCTAGTGTTGCCATCAATGCCAAAGGGGGAGATTGTTGGTCATATAATGGAATTGATTATGTGTTGCATTGATGTTTTGTCATTGATGTCAACACTTGCTATTATGGTTGTTTACCGACTTTCGGTAGAAGGATTGGATTGGAAAGATAATCAGTTGATTGTCACTAGTATGATTTGGTTGATGGAATAAGTTTGTAAGGATGGTTCATATGCTTCTGAAGTATGTTTCAGTCAGTTGGTATTGTTTTGATGATCGGATGCTATCTTATATTCTAGTAAGCTTTCTTTATTGGTCCAGTAAGGGTTTCATCGATAGAGATTTATTGAAGATCTTTGATGTAATGCATAAGTGGTGTTGGTGTAGCTTCAAGAAGGGATTCAGAATGTTGATGGTGATTGTGGTCATGGTTCATTTGATTGGTGTCATTTCTTTGACATGTGTGGATCTAATTTAGGTCCAGTGCTATCTAGGTAATCGATCAGTTTGCATGTAACATGTTGCTGGATCCTTTGATGGGCTTCTGGGATGTTTTATTAATTGGATGATACTTGTTTATCCTTATTCCAACATTATGTATGATTTTGTTTCAAGATTATGTAATGGATCTATTGAACTATCATTTGTGTGGCTGACCTAATTGGTTAGGTTCTGGGTTAGTATAAATATATGTAAGATTTCATTGTAGATCATATAGGAAATGAGTGAATAATGTAATGATAATTTGTGTAGAGGATTTGGTCAATCATAGGTGATCGAATTGGGTTTATGTAAGAGGTTTTAGACCTCTAGTATTGAGCTTAACCAGAAATGTAATCTAGCATGTTTGAGGCTATCACCAAAAATTCTTCTCTCTAGATTGTAGTCCAAATATCTTGAGGTGGTTGACATCTTTGTAGTTAGTGAGACTCCATTGTAATGAGCAGTGTACTATGGGAAGTGTCCCTTCCTGCATGTGCAGGCCCCTATTGTAATCATATACTTATTGCAGAAGTATCATCTGACTGTGGGTTGGGTTTCCCACTATGGTTTTTCCCTTTCTAGGTTTTCCATGTATAAATTATGGTGTTATGTGTTATTGTTGCATGGTATTGATTCTCTGGTTTTTATTTATGCTTTAATTCTTAATCAGTTATACCGGTATATAAGGTTTTAAGTGCTTTAATTCACATAATCTATTAACAAGTGATTCACCCCCCCCTCTCAGTTGTTCTCTTGTTATCTTAACATTAACAAATTCTAGATATTTTAACAAAAGACCCTTTCTCATGATACTTTTGAGCATGTCTAAAAGAAGTTGGGAGTTATTTCTCCCTCCTCTTGAATAAAGAAGTAAAGGGTGAGGGGAGTGTTGGTGCTCTTGCAAAGTGTTTTAGAAATGTTATGCTAGCAACAATGATATTAGAAGGATTATTGGAGTATGGAATTATGGGGTGTAATGCCTCTCTAACTATAAAATGGTTAAGAAGGTATCATGATGTTGAACCTATGCTTAGATACAAATGTAGTAAGTATAATTTATATTGAAATGTTAATCATTGTAGACAAAAATATATGTTAGATCTAGTAATCACTATGATCATGATGTTATAAATTCAGTTAATTATCTAGAAGTATTATGGTTATGTTTCAATGGATACTTAGATAGAAAGGGGTGATATCGAAACATTCAAATATATGATAATGCATGTGATATTAAAATTTTCATCCAATGATTTTAACACTTTAGTTATTTATATGTATATGTTGATGTTTGGATAACAGTAGGAGAATGTTTTGATTATACTAATTAAAATGTGATTATTTGACGATGCTTTTGTTGGAATCAAGGAACACTGAGGGGGGGACTGAATCAGTGTTCTGCAATTTTTAACCTTATTAACTTGTCCTTTCAACCACTTAATGCAAATGAACAAAAGAAAGATGTAGAAACACAAAGAAAACAACAACAACGCCATAACACCAAATTTTGTACATGGAAAACCAAGTTAAGGGAAAAACCATGATGGGGATGAGACCCACAATATAAGTATACTCTGTATAAGTATACAAATATTGCAATGGAAATGCACATGCACTCAGGCACACTACCTAGAGCTCATTACACAATAGAAATAAGGGAATTAACCTCGGAAGGCTCACTGCCTTACAAAATCTTTAAAAAAAGATAATTGGAATGCTTGAACTGAAAAATAGCATCTAAAAATGCCAACGTACATTTCTAGTTAAGCACAAACACTTATTCTCTAGTTGCTTTGTTCCCCTATTCTACTTTATTCCAGAGCATAATTCCTTCAATTACGCATGTGAAAATGTGCACAATCGATCACAAACACTTTTCACGCACACACTGATATAAAAAATGGTCATATCCACTAGTCTTTTATATCTGCACCATGAAATTAAGTCTTCTACATATCAGCTAAAAGAACATTATCAAAATATTGAAACATGCATACATAGTTGGCTCAATCCTAGCTCCAATGCATATGGAGACCAAAAAGAATTACCCAAATGCTTCTCGAATGTTTGCTAAACATCCTTGAACACCAAAATTACTCTACTGATTCCACACAATGATCAATTAACCAAAACTTTCATACAACACTATTCATCCTAAAAACCTATATACCGGATCTTCTAGCTCAGTCAAGAATCAACACTAGAGGCTAAGATTCTAGAATAAGGTGCTCCAAACATATAACAACCTTCCTCTAGCTCCGCAACACAATATCTTCAACTGAAATGAAACACCAACCACAACACTGTAAACTTCTAGATCCACTATTCTAACTTCACCAAACTTAACCAAATCTTCATTCTGACTTTCAGTAGGCCTTCCTCTTTGCATTGGAAGTTTCTTCTCAAGCCTGAGGTAGGAGTTCTTATTCTTTGGTTGACTTACCTACTTGAAATTATTTTCCCATACTTAAGATTTGTTTTTATTTGAATTATCACCCTCTTCCTCAAATCAGATTGTTCTTATTCATTGGATTTTAATGTGTGCATTGTCTGATTGAGAAAATGGGTGTTTTTGGGGATTTTGATTCCCAATTTTTCATGTTTCATCGTAGGGACTTTTTATTTCAATTTTTTGTTTCTTAGAGGTATTTATCAAATGAGTGGGAGCCAAATTTAGCCTATTTCTAACCCCAATTGTAAAATTGATGCCCTAGATAGTCTCTTAGAGTCAAACCCCTAGTTCTAACCCAAATTGGTGCTTTTGGCATGTAGGTATGCATCGACTATGTAGAGTGGTCTAATTGATCAAATATGGTTCCATGGAAACCCAAAATGTAACAATTGAATCCCAAAGTGGTTCTACTGATCACCAATGTGGTGCCTTTGATCTGTTTTGGCCAGCAGCCACTATTTGGAATTGTTTAACCTAAGATGATTTTAGCATGAATTTATGATCATTTCCTTATTTTGAGACCCTACAATTTCTCCTTGGTTGTGAGACTGAATGCATTGTTATGTATTTTGAGAGATTATTTATGATATTGTTATTGTTATGTTGATTGTAATAGGTATTTATGCATTGTTCTTATATGTTATCCAAAGTGGCTTTGACTATCGAGACCATTGCTACATTGAGGTGTCACATTTGATACTTGAACCATGCCTCCTTGAGTGCTTCTAACCAATAGTTTATGTTATGAGTAAAAGAAAATGTATACTATGCGCTTAATGGAAACTTATTGTGATTGAATGCTTAGGTTACACATGTGTGTGCATTTGAGTTCTCGTGTTCATAATGAGCCTGATGTGCCTAGGGCTTAGTTCATGGAGACAGTTGCGAGGTGGACTTTATTGTGGGACTTATGATTTAAATGACATGAGATGGTGCATTGTGTAGCATTAGTATGCATATGTTTCCCTTATGTTGAAATTCTTGTGAGGGCTTGGGATAAGTTGGAGGAATGAGACCATCCATGGATGGATGATGTTAGTGGGCTCCTTGTCTACACAATAGGATTACCTAAACTTTGTGTGAGTTATTGGAGCTACACTTGATACTTCACCATTTATCTCCTTGTCATATAGCCCTTGTAGAGATTGAGTAGAGACCCTATTGTGACCTCATGATTGAGTAGTTGACTTGCTTGAGTGTTTGAACCATGTGACTATCTCCATCAAAACAGGGGGTGGACTTGAGGGTACCACATGTTGGATATTGTTGAAAAGTTTGCTGGAACAATGTTTGGTCATTAATGTCAACATATTCCTCTATGTATTCCAGTGTTGTAGGTAGATTAAATGAGTTGGTTTGGCCAGTGTGCTGCATATGAGTTGTTGCAGTTTAATGGGTTTTGAGATAGGTATCTCTAGTTGATTCAGTTAAATTTTTTAGTGGTCTACATGATGATTTGATCGAGTTATGAGATCTGGTATTGAGGTTGGTTTTATAGTTGTTTGTGGTGTTCAATGTTCTAGGTTCTTCTCTACATTGCTCTAGAATTGCAATATATTGGTTTGTGTATTTGGGACTTTCATATGTGTGCTCAATTTAGATGGTTCATAATTTGGATATCCACAAGTGAATCTTTCAGTTTGTCAGTCCATTTAATCCATGTTCTTGAGGTTCAATATAATGATGATGAATATTATAGTAAGTGGTGATGTTACAGTTGTTGTTGTGGTAATTCACATTGCTTGTCGATGTTTTTAGATTGTTTTCTATTCATGTTGATGGTCTACATTGATCATTGTGGACTTTATTGATCATTTTCTTGAACTGGTGGTTTTGTTTGATTAATGCGATATTCATGATGATTGTAGTGTATTGCAGATGTTCATGGCTTAATTATTTGAGGTGTTGTATGATCTAGGAGTTTATTTGGGTCCAGACTATGTCTTAGTTGACATTGTTTTGGTCTGCATATTATGATGTAGTGTGCTCTTGTAATTTATGATGAGTGTTGAGATGACCTTGGAATATAGGTTGATGACTTGTATAAATAAATATAATAGTCATGTAATAAATTTATCTATGAGTGTATCTGAATGTGTGTCATCAGATAAAAGTGCAAGCAAGTGTTTTGATCTTTTGGAAGTGTGAAGAAGTTTGGCAAAGAAGATCAATCAATGTTCTTAACTAGAACTATAACCAAGCATGAGAATATGCTATTTCATCAGTTCATGATCCTTCAAATGTAATCCGAATGTTTTTGTAAGATAGTTAGTCTTCCTAAGGGTTGTAGCCCTTCTCAGGTTATGTGGTTTGAGCAATGTGCTATAGGCAGTGTGCCTAAATGCATGTGCATTCCCCATTGTAATATTTTATTTACTCCTAATAGGGTACTATCTCATTGTGGGTAATTTTCCACTGTGGTTTTTCCCTTAACTGAGTTTTCCACGTAAAAAAACTTGGTATTATGTGTGTTATTGATATGGTGTTGATTTGTACTTTAACTGTTAATTATCAGATCTCAATTTGTGATTAAGTTGATTAAAGTTTTTGTGCAAACTAATTCACCCCCCCCTCTAAGTTTGTTTCCTTTTTTCGAACACCACAAGGTCAGGTGGAATTGAACAAATCACCATTGGGGACTAGTGGACATATTCACAAGCACCTTGAAGAGCTTATAAGTTTATCTTGCACTGATTCACCCCCCCCTCTTAGTGCCTTATAAGTTTATCAATTGGTATCAGAGCCTAATTCCCTTAAGGCTTAACCACTTGGGAAGGATCTTTAAGGATAACATGGGTGAAGGTTCAATGAGTTACAGAGAGATTTCAAATAGACTTGCAAAATATGAAGAAGCCTATAATGAACTAAAGGTCAAGTACAAAGATTCATTTGCTAAGAGAAAAGAGTTGGCTAAGCAGTTGTTGGAACTCAATGAAAATAGTTCATCTAAGGAAGCAAACATTGATGCCTTGGATAATGAGGTGGAAAAGATGAATGATAAAAATTCAAATGTGAGGAGAGAGTTGGAAGCCCTTACCATAAGGATGAGCCAAGAGTTGGAAGCGAGGAGAATAGGTGAAGACAAAATAAGAGATCAAGAGCATAAGATCGTTAAGATGAACCGAGAGATTAGTAACCTGCATACACATCTTCATGAGGAAAAAGAAGAAAAAGAGGAGACACAAGTTGATCTAGACATGGCTATGTGTCTTAAAGAAAGTCTTACAAAGAAGAATGAGGAGCTTACCAAGGAGTTGGCTAATGCTAATGAGTTACTAGCTAAATTAAACAAGAGCACTGTTATGCTTGATGAGAAGATTCATACACAAAGGAATAATGGAGATACACATGGCTTTAGATACATAACCTTTGAACAAAAAGAGTCATCTAGTACCAAGGACAACATGCATGAAGCCAAATCAACACCAAAGACCAAGAATATCACCGATAAGAGAACCTACAAACCAAAATGTTTTAACTATCATAAAGTAGGTCATACTGCTAATGTTTGTAGAAGTAGATCTAGTGCTTTTGATGGATATAGACCTAATGCATGTCAAGGTTATAAGCCTATTACTTTTGATGGATATTGCTTCAGTTGCAACAAGTATGGGCATAGAGATGTTGAGTGTAGGTCAAGAGTGATCAATTAGATATCTTACATGAATCTGAGGTCTAATGGTGAATGGCAAAGATATTACAGATTGAAGAAACCCTACTTAATTGGCAGAGACCTTATGTGAACTGATCTAGTCCTTATGAAATGGAGAATGGATGGAATGTGACATATTCAATCTATCACAACTATGGTCATATTGCTATGAACTACCAAAGAAGAACTGGTAGAGGCAATGCTGGACCCTGGAGAGCATCTGGAATGGCATGTTTCCATTGTCACAAACCGGGACACCTTGCAAAGTTTTGTAAAGATAGAATTGAACGAACCAGTTAATCTATTTATTGACTAGAAAGGAAAGAAGAAGGTAGATGTGGAAGAAACCATAATAGAGATGAATAAGATATGAGGGAAGAAAAGTGAGGAGAAACCATCAAAGGATTGCAATTATTCACCTAGTGTGGAGAATCCCTCACTAGTAAACTAAGCTATGTATGTAGCTTATAGGGAGCAGATTATCAGATCCATTCCAAAACCCCCTAAATGGTGTGCAGTAAGTAAAATCTGCATACTTTGATGCATTATGTTGTTATGAAGTGATTTTCTGATCAAACTGATATATTTTAATGTGTCATGTGAGCTGGTAACAAGTTTTAGGGTTGAATAGTGATTAGGGTAAGTTCAATTGGTATTGCATTAAATGCAGTTGAATAAAAAGCTATTTTACAATTTCATTTCTCACCTTACATTTTCATGAGCACATTTGGAGAGCAACAAAAACACAAAAGAGAGTTTGATTGTTTCTTTGGTGAACTTGTTAGCGGATTGAGAAGATTTATCGAGAAGGGAATTAGAGAAAGTGCATTATTTGCTTCAACCTTTTCTTTCAAGAAATTATACCTTATAGAAATGTGTTTCTATTTAGAAGGAAATACCAGATTCTTTGACATATCAATAGAAGTAGTATTATCATAGTGAATAACAATAGGCTCATCATAACTTACCCTTATATCTTTCAACATTTGTTTCATCCATAAAATCTCAATACAATTGGTTGTAGCAACTACATATTTCGCTTCAGCAATACATAATGAAGTGCATGATTGTTTCTTACTAAGCCATGAAACCAACTTTTTTTCAAGAAAGAATACACCACCAGGAGTGCTCTTCTGGTCATCCACATCTCCTACCCAATTAGAGTTTGTATAGGCACATAGTCTGAAATCATAATTCTTTGGATACCATAACCCAAAGTTTTTTGTACCTACCAAATATCTGAATATCCTCTTAACAACAATATCATGGGTTCCTCTAGGACCTGACTGAAATTTCGAAGCAATACAAACAACATTCATTATATAAGGTCTAGTCTGAGCTAAGTACAACAATCCACCAATCATTGATTTGTATCTACTTGGATTCAGTTTAGGAGATTCATCATCCTTTGACAATTTGCAACCAGTTATCGTAGGAGTACTGTCAGGTTTAGAATTCTCAAGTCCAAATTTCTTAAGAAATTCCTTCACATACTTAGTTTGACAAATGAAAATACCTTTATCAGTCTACATAATCTACAAACATAAGAAAAAAATAATCTCACCAATCATAGACATTTCAAATTCATTCTTCATATCATCAACAAATTTCATACATAGACTTTGTTCACCTCCAAAAAAAGATATCATCAACAAAGACTTCAATAATGAATATGTCATGATGATCAATTTTATAACATAGGTTACCGTTAGCATTACCTTTGCTAAAACTAAGCTTTCAATGATATCTATCCAATCTAGTATACCATGCTCTAGGAGCTTGTTTTAATCCATATAAAGCTTTCATAAAGAAAATCCATCAGGTTTCTCAATTTAGACTTCCTCCTCAAGATCCTCATTTATAAATGCACATTTGACATCCATCCGATATACTTTGTAGTTCTTGTGTGCAACATAGGCAAGAAATAGTCTTACCGCTTCAATTATTGCAACCAAAATATAAGCAATCAACTCCTTCTTCCTGTAAATAACCTTTTCAAACCAATATAGCCTTGTTTCTTACAATCTGACCTTCCTCATTTAATTGGTTCCTGAAAACCCATTTAGTTTCAATAATATTCTTATCTTTAGGTCTGGGAACTAATTCCCATGTCTTATTCTTTTCTATCTTATCTAATTATTTTTCCATTGCTTTCATCCAATTTTCATCTTTACTTGCTTCAATAAATAATTCTAGTTCAATTTGATAAATTAAACATACCTCTTCAGCAACTAAACTTCTTCTAGTCATCACACCTTTCCTTTAATCTCCAATGATCTAATCTTCATAATGATTTAGTTTCACATACTTGGGAGTCTTTGAATTTTCTTGAATTATTGACTCTTTCTGTTGTTCAACAGTCATTGTTGAATTTTCTGATGTTGTCCGAGTCACTGGTTCAATGCTTTGGATAGATTCTTTCATTATCAGTTATGGTCTGATAAATTCATCTTCTGGTCCATAGTCGTATGATTTGATCTGATTACTGTCTTCCTCACACACCTTAACATTTATGCTCTCCATTCTATTCAATATTTTGTTATATCTATATGTTTTACTCTTAGTAGAATAACCAAAAAATATTTCTTCATCTCTTTTAGGATCAAATTTTCCTAATGCGTCATCTCTTCTAATGTAGCATTTACTTCCAAAATTTCTGAAATATCTAATAGTAGGAGTATGACCAAACCATAATTCATAAGGAGTCTTATCGGTATCACCTTTTATGTGTACTCTATTGAAAGTGTATACCTTAGTATTGATAGCTTCCATCCAATAGATATCAGGCAATTTAGCTTCAATCATCATTGTCCTTGCAGTATCCAATATGGTTATATTCTTTCTTTCCACTAATCCATTTTGTTGAGGAGTTCTAGGTGCAGAAAGTTATCTTTTGATTTCGTTATTTCCAAAAAAGTTGTTAAACTCACTGGATGTAAACTCACCGCCTTGATTTGATCTTAAACACTTTATCTTCAGTCCTTTCTCAGTCTCAATAATAGCTTTGAAGACTTTATATTTCTCAAGCACTTCTGATTTTTCTTTTAAAAATGCAACCCATGTCATTCTAGAATAGTCATCATTAACATAAATATCTATCACCTTGAAAAAATTTAGTCCTTGTTGGTCCACACAGATCAGTATGAATAAGATCAAGAATTTCATTTGATTTATCATGTATTCTTCTGAAAGAAGTTCTAACTTGCTTACCCATTTGACATTCTCTACATATAGGATTAAGAGGTTTAACAATCTTGGGCAAATCTATGACATCCTATGTTGAACTGATCTTCACAATGCAATCAAAATTTACATGACACATCCTCTTATGCCAAACCAACTTTCATCAATCTAAGAAATCAAAAAATACTTCTCATCAGAGGTTAAATGAAGGATTTTTCCTTTGGTCTAGGTTCTGGAAGCAATTTCCAATCTAGATCTATTGATGATCTTGCATTTTCCATCCTTGAATTGCAAATAAAATCCTCTATCCACCATCTGACCTACACTTAAAAGGCTTTTCTCTAAGCCTTCAACATAGTAAACATTATTAGTATTAGTCTTACCATCCAATGATATTGTTCCTTTGCCTTTCATCCTACATGCCTTGTCGTCTCCAAATCTAACTAGTTCTCCATCAAATTCTTGCAGTGTTAAAAAATTTCTCGTCATTGGTCATGTGATCTGAGCAGCCACTATCTATAACCCATTCATCATTTTCTTTAATTTTAGAAGCTAAAGCCTTCTCGTCAATATGAGTTGGTTCAATGACAAGTTCAGGAGAATCATCCTTGATAACAATAAAGACTCAATCTTTACTGGAGCTTCCATTATTGGTTTTACTTATACGTTCATCATTGTCATCATCAGTAATGCCAAAATCATCATAACCAACATAATAACATGATTTATCCTTATTCCTTCTAAGTCTAGGCCTACTGTGATATTCCGGATTAGGCTTATAACTCCTCACAAATCTTTCATAATTCCTAGTAGCTCTTTCAGGACATCTAGAAGAAAAATGAACAATATTATTGCATGAAAAACATTGAAAAGGGACTTTTCCTTCATACTTACTTCCATCCGGTCCCTTAGGAATTCTTCTAGCAATCAGGGCTTCCAACTCTTCAAGTTCTTGCTCTTCTCTTTCAATGTCCTCCAAATATTTAGCATACAACTCCTTCCAATCTATCTTCTACTTACTAGAGGCAAATGCTTTAAATGCAGTCTCAGTTTTAGTAGCACTTCAAACTCCAAGTTCCTCAAGCTCAAAAGCAGTCAATTTCCCAAGTAATGTATCTCTAGTAAAAGGGGAACTTGACATTGTTTGGAGTTCATTAATTACGACAACCTTCATCTTGTAAGCCAAAGGTAGAACTCTCAAAATCTTTGACACAACCTCATCCTTACTAACTGATCCACCACAACATTTGATTCCCATGACAATTTCATTTATTCTATCCATGAAAGAACTAATCTTCTCATCTTCCTTCATCTTCAAAGTTTCATATCTCACCTAGAAACCTTCAAGTTTTGCAATCTTTATTGCTTGGTCACCTTCATAAATATTTTCAAGCTTAAACCAAATCTACTTTGCATTCTCCAACTCTATAAAATTCAATAGCTTTTCATCAGATAGGGCACTCAACAATGCTTATTTTTCTCTAACATCATTTCCATCTCTTCTATTCATCAGCAGATGTTGGTGTTGCAGAATCAAGATCATGAGGTATATACCATTTCTCCATTGTCTCCCAAACTCCATTTTGAATACATCTCAAATGAATCTTCATTCGCTACTTCCATATTTTATAATTTGTACCATCAAATCTAGGACTCTCCTTCTAATAGGGGTTGAATGTAGAACTTGATGCTAATGCCATCAAATCTCCTCAACCAGTAAAGATTCTGTAGAGATAACCTTGCTCTGATACCAATTGTTGGAATGAAATTATATTGGTAGAAAACTGAGAGGGGGGTGAATCAATTTTCTCACAAGTATGGCAGTTAATGCAAATTATAAGATTTATACCGAAGAACAACACAATGAAAGATAAAGCATGAAAGAATATTAAACATGACACCAATATTTTGACATGGAAAACCCGGTAAAGGGAAAAAACATGGTGGTAAACCCTACCCACAACTAGATAATACTTATGTAGTAGTATGTGAAATAATTTCAATGGGGATTACACTTGCAATCAGGCCAAGAGCCTAGAGCTCATTGTTGGCATTGTATTTTCATTGATGTCAACCGGTATGTATAACATGTCACCAGTATGGCTAGTTACTAGTATGCAAGGTGAATGCAGGATGCAAGAAGGAGATGTTACCAGCATGGATGTTCACCGGTAACTCAACATGACCACTGGTAAGAAAGCATAATACAACAGAGAAGAGTGTAATCCACCATAGGCATGATTATAAGGATGTGCATTAATGACATATTTTACTCAAGGATAATACCGGTATGAAGGCAAGTGTAATATCACTGCTAAATAGACTTAGTGGAAGAATTGGTGTGTCTGATGAAAAGTCAAGTTGAACCACCGACATAATAGAGGAAAGAAGGCATGAAGGATAACTGGTGAGTGAACTGGTGAGCAAGCACTCATAATATTTCTTGGTTGGTGAATGAATCTAAACTAGCTCAGTAGACTGAATAGAGGTGGATACCAAGTGGCAAGCATCTAGAGGTCGGTGAAGTGTCCATCAACGTGGTAGGTGATGAGCAGGTCATCTTTAAATAAGGAACTTGTAAATCAAGGGTCAATGACAAAAGATGTGCAGCTCAAGGAAGATCAAGATGTAGAATATTTTTTATGTAAACCAAGAAAGACAATCCAATCTTCATTCTCATTGGTTGAAGGAAGCAACTTAGGCATTAATGGTGATTGACATAGCAAAGTCAAAAAATAAGTTGCAGGTTGCTAAATATAGAAAGTGTGTATAGATGTCATAAGAAAAATAGTAGCGATGTTTGATCTACTATAGATCATCAATCGAAGAGATGAGATCTGATTAGATTTGATATGGATTGAGTTGCTGGATAAAATCCCTAGTGCGCCACCATTTGAACTCTAGTCTTGGCGAGAAAGCCAAGTAAAAATATGTAGACCAAAAATGAAAGAAGATGATGCTAGATGTCAGAAAAGACAAAGTAACTGAGAGAGAAAAGAGTGATTAAAGAGAAGATCAAAAGCATATAAGTGTTGGAGTTGACTGAAAGAAAAGTAGAACTTGTAAGAGGGTTTATCAGAGGTTTTACCGGTAAGATTAGAGCAACCAACAAGATACCAAAAAGGATAAAATTTGTGTGAACTGGGAAGGGAGATTCAGGAAGAAAGTTGTTGAAGGTGAAGGAGAAAAGAGAGTGTATAGGTGGAGGTCATGCAAGATAGAATGAGAGCAAAAAGGATATAAATAGTGGACAGCGAGCCAGTAGAGAACTGAGCAGAGGAGAATCGGTAGAGAAGAGTTAAATTGGTGACATATTTAGATTGCAAGTGTTACAAAACTTATTTGTAACAAGACTATAACTAATGTATTGTTTATGATCATTGTGATCACTGAGTTGGAGCTCGATGCAGGGGTTGGTGCTCCTTGGGTTGGTTCCCTAAATATTGTAACCATGTTTATTGTGAGGCTAGATTGGAGTAGTAGAATCCAATAGAATTTGTCACCGAGGTTTTTCCCACATTGGGTTTTTCTCGTATATCCGATGTTATGTGTTGTGTGTCCTTGTGTGTTTGCATTTGATCACTTTCCTTATCTCACCATTATATCCTCCTTGTGTTTGCTTTTCTAACCGGTACCAAGATTTAGATTTAAAAGGTTTATAATATTGGGAACCACTAATTGACCCCCCTCTCAGTGGTACATTATGTTCAAAAATTAGTATCAGAGCCTAGGTTCCTGATCATATAAGTTTTCTCTGTCTTGGGTAAATTCTGGTCTTAGAACACAATGGAAAGAAATGAGTTCTCCTCCTCTTATAAAGCTCCCATGTTTGATGGAACCAACTATATTTTTTGGTGCAGAATAATGGAAACATATATGTCCTCTCTAGGATTTGATGTTTGTATGTCTATAAAGAATGTGTATATTGTCCCTAGTGTTCCTCCCACTAACTTGGATTATAAGAAGGAGTATGAGAACAATGCAAAGGCTAAACATGTTATTCTCAGTAGACTATTAGATAATGAGTTTGTTATGGTTATGCACCAATCATCTACCAAGGAGACTTGGGATAAATTACAAAGATTATTTGAAGGAGATGCGAAAGTCAAGGAGGCCAAGCTGCAATCACTAAGAGGTCATCTTGAAGGCTTGAAGATGAAAGATGAAGAAAAGATTGCAGATTATCTTTATAGGGTAGATGAAACTATGAGTGCCATTAGGGAACTTGGAGAAGAGGTTGTTGATGAAGTTACTATCAAAAAGGTACTTATATCACTCACATCTAAGTATGATACTAAGGTTTCTGCTATCTATGAAGCCAAGGATCTAAAAAACCTTCACAATGGATGAGTTATTTGGCTCCTTAATTGCTTATGAGATGAGGACAACCAGAGAAGGATCTTCAAGGAAAGAAGTTTCTTTCAAATCCATCAAAAAGGGAAAGGAAGAGGTTTCTCATAAAGGATCCAGTGAAGACTCAGATGTAGAGGTAGCAAACTTTGTTAGAAATCTCAAGAGAAAATCTGTTAAGTATAAAGGAAAGTTGCCACTCAAATGCTTCAACTATGGTAAAATATGACACTTTGCTACAAAATGTCCCTAGAGTGAAACCGATGGAGATAAGAAAAGGAGCTCTGGAAGATCTTTCATTAAAGACAAATAGAAGAAAGTTTACTGGCAACGAAGAAAAATTTGTTGAACACAATGTACCATTGGGAGGGGGGTGAATCAGTGGTTCCCAATATTCTAGACCTTTTAAACCAAACTCTTGGTACTAGTTAGCAAATCAGGCACAAGGAGGATATACTGGTGAGCTAAGGAAAGAGATCAAATGAAAACACACAAAGATACTCAGTACATAACACTAGATATACAAGGAAAACCTAATGTGGGAAAACCCTCGGTGACAAATGTTGTTGGAGACTACTGCTCCGATACAACCTCACAATAAGCACTGATTACAAAGTTTAGGGCACCAACCCAAGGAGAACCAACCCTTGCATTGAGCTCCAAATTAGTGATGTACTAAAGATCAGATTGATACAATAGTTTTAATCTTGTTACAAATGAGTTTTGTAACTCTTACAATGAAAAAATTCACCAGTTTAACAGTTCTCAATCGGTTCTCCCTTTCTCAGTTCTCTGTCGGTTCTCTATTCTTTGTTTATACCTTTTTCTACCCATATTTTATCTTGCATAGACTTCACTGGTACACTCTCTTATCTCCTTCACCATCTGCAAATTTCTTCTCGAATCCCCCTTGTTAGTTTAAACAATTACATAGTTCTATTTGGCAGCTTGCCGATTGCTCTAACCTTGTCGGTAAAACCTCTAATAAACCTTCTACCAGTTCTACCTCTTTGTCAAAAAATCCAAGACTCAGATGATTTTGATCTTCTCTCTGACCACTCTTTTCTCTCTCAGTTACTCTATTTTTGTCGGCATCAAGAATCATCATCTTAAGTCTTTAGTCTACATATTTATACTTGATTATTCCCATCAACACTAGGATTCAAGCTAGGCATGTTATGGTTTTTTCTCCATCGAGTATGTCTGTATTAAATCTAATCAGATCTCCTCTCCTTGATTGATGATTTGCATTAGATCAAACACCACCACCATTTCTGATGACATCTATACTCACTTTCTATCTTTAGCAACTTGCAACTTGTTTTTCCAGCCTTTCTCTATCATTCACCATTAATGCCTCAGGTATTTCCTTCGTCCATCGAGCACAAATATTGAATTGTCCTACTTGATTTATCTCACCAAAAACCTTCTACATCTCGATCCACCTCAAGCCACACTTCTTCTATCATTGACCTGTGATTCACAGGTTCTTTATTTAAAGTTGACCTACTCATAACCTATCACATCAATGGATAGTTTTCCTACCACTGCATGCCTGCCACATGGAACCTACGTGTCATCCTTAGACACCATCCAACTCAACCCACTCTTCTATGTTGATTTCAATTCATTCACTAACCAAGACACATGACTGGTGTTTTACCGGCTCATATACCCTACTGATAGATCATACTGACTTGGAATTCTTTTGGTTTTGTGTCCATACTTCATGTGATCCAGCAATCATTCACTATGTTGGTTTTTCTTCTTCATGTCCATACCTGCTCACCAGTGGATCTCCTTATTGCATCTTCATACTGGTAACATACCTACCAATTGTCATTTCATACCAGTTTCCAATATTGTTAATTGATACTCATTGGATTCATATGCGGTCATTGAAGGCAGCAAGATTCTATAGAAGGCATACACTAGCATTGGAGGCATACATTGACAGATACCGGCATTGGAGTAATCAAGGTCATAACCAACACCAACACTGACATCCAACACTTATGTGAAGCCAACATCAGTCTAGGATCTAAATAGTTTTATTTAATCATTTTATAATTATTGTATAGGGCTGGCATTGAATATCTTTTGTAATGTATTGTAATCTGACATAAGGCATATTGTTTGTAAAGGGTATATAAGTAAGTTTATTAGGTCATTGTGATATAGAAGAGTGTGTAGGACAAGAAAGAAAAATAGTGTGATGCTAAGGACATGTATATAGATCATTTTTATGTGAAAGTAATATCATGCAATGATCAGTAGATGGTTTGTAAAGCATTCTTGGAGAAAATGAGATATCGGTAAAAGGGTTTAAGAACTAGTATAGAAAAGAGCTATAACCGAAACTCTTTTTGGCATAGCAGATGCATTTTGTGAGCTCACCATTCTAGTTTTATCTCAGCATAAGCTTGAAGTTAGTGAGACCTTTTTTGTGTTGAGCAGTGTGTTCTAGGCAGTGTGCCTTCCTACATGTACAGGCCCCCATACTTTGCAATATCTTTCACATGGCCAATTGATATTATGGGTCATAAATCCCACTATGGTTTTTCCTCTTTGAGGTTTTCCATGTATAAATTCTGTGTGTTGTGATTTTCATTCATGTGGCTTGTTTATTTACTTCATTTACCGGTTTATATTTGTATGTTGTAATAAGGTAAAATCTTATATTACCAGCAGAACATTGATTCACCGCCCCCTCTCAGTGTTCTTGGATTCATTGTTTTCAAACATCCAATACTTACTTGTTAGTTATAATCCCATACTGGTTGACATCAATGACAACACAATACCAACAATCTCCTTATTTGGGATTGATGTCAACACACTCTATTCCTTCACCCTACCCATTGGACCATTCTCCCCCTTTGACAACAATGACAAAGGGTCAGGGCATCCTTCCATCTAATTCATTCTCCATCAGTTATATAGTGTATTCTCCCCATTTGATTTCTATCCACTCAACCAACAACATATAAGATGGAGGATAGAGACACCAACTGACATCAATTGTTCATAAGAGTCAAATGTGATTGTACTATGAGTGCTACCAATTGGGAAAGTAGATTCTCCTAATCATGAAATTCTCCTGGGTATTCCTACAATAATTTCCTTCTTCTGCAATTTGTTCTTCCAATACACCTGTCTAGTGTTCCTTTCACCCAATGGTCCAATTGTGATTTTTATCATAGTAAAAATTGAATAGACATTGAAGGAACTTTCAAATGAGGACCAATGAGAACTACCCAAAAGCTCAAGCATGTTGGTACTGTAGCATAATCACTGATCTCCCCCTATGTCCAACATAAGGTCCAAGAGATAGGAGATTTTACAATGAACTCCCCATGAACCATAGATATTCATACACATTTAAGTGCATGAAATAGGTGATACCACTCCTAACTTGTGTCTCAGATACTCAAAACTCTTTAGTGGTAGAGGCTTGGTGAAGATATCAACCACCTGTTTACCTATAGGGACATACTCTACCTTGACTTCATAGATCTGTCACCTCTCTGGGAAAATGATATTTGATGGAAATATGCTTTGTCCTTGAGTGCATAACCGGATTCTTTGATATGTTAATTACACTAGAATTGTCACACTAGATGGAAATAGGGTCAGACATCTCTACCTAAATATCCTTGAGGGTCTTCTTCATCCATAGCACCTGAGAATAACATGTGGCAACAACAATATATTATGTCTCAGCAGTAGATAGAGAAACCGAATCCTGCTTCTTACTATGCCATGACCAACCGATTACCTAGGAGAAATGCACCACCACTTGTTCTCTTACAGTCATCAATGCAGCCTACCAAATCAACATTAGTGTAAGCATGCAAGATAAAATCCCCTTTCTTGGGATACCATAGTCCATAATCAAGTGTCCCTTGTATATACCAAAATATCCTTCTGACAAAAAAATCATAAAATGTCTTGAAAAATATCTTAAAAATCATAAAATGTCTTGGAAAAATCTTAAAAATCATAAAATGTCTTGAAAAAATCATAAAAATCATAAAATGTCTTGAAAAAAACCATAAAAATCATAAAATATCTTGAAAAAAGCCTAAAAATTAAAACATTCATAAAAAGCCTAAAAAAACCATAAACATCTAAAAATATGTAATAAACATTGTGAAGACACGAACACTTAAGACAAGTGTAGTACCCCTGCCCTAATCAATTTATAATCTTGGTTTAATCTGTAGGTCCCGGAGACAACTGAGAGGGGGGGGGGGGTGGGGGTGAATCAGTTTTCTAATAAATTGAAACCAAAAACTTATTAACCAACTTAATGCTTAATACTGGAAAATCAGTTAAGAATGCCGGTAGACAGTGTTAATAGTAAATTGCTATACCGGTAAGAATTAATGCATGAAACATAAGCACAAAGTCATGCACAACACATGACACCAATATTTGTACGTGGAAACCTTACCCACAATCAGATGATACTATTGCAGATAGTAAGTGTACAAGAGGGGTCTACACATGCTGAAAGGCCAACAGCCTAGAGCTCACTACTCAATCACAAATGGGAGTCACACTGACTACAGTTGGATGGTCAAATCCAATAAGAATGTACTGCACAAAATCACATCTTCATATGTTGGATTCAGTACCGGTGTAATGTTGATATACTTCCACAAAAACCTAACTTCACCTTCAAATGATGTCTTCATGTATAGCTCAGCTTAATCTCGCATATACCTTCTCACAATTCTTTTCGCATTCCACACTTGATCTTACGAATAAGATCTTACATTTATACCATACCCTAAGACCAATTTTAGTAGGTTGGCTCTACAAGATATTACAATAAAAACATTTTACAAATAATATAGTATCCGATGCAATAACTGATTAAACATGTCGGCTTAATGCATTTACAACAATAATAAATCATCTCCATAGCGTGCCATGCTGATCTGGAAAAGATAAACCTGCTGGTGTAACCCTAGATAACCTGGACCTATTTGCTGGTAAAAGCAAATATGAAAATAAGAATATACCAATGATTATTACTTCAAAATAAAGTGTCCACATGATGTCTTCGACATTACCAAGTGTCTTCCATGCCATTCCAGGTACCGGTGAACATTATATCCTGCCAGTTAATCATATACTAGTAACTGTTGCACAGTTTACTGTTTGCCGATGAATGTTGTTGTATCTCCAAAGTAGGTGTATTTAGTAGGTGTTGACATCAATGAAAAAACCATACCAAAATACCAACAATCTCCCCCTTTGGCATTGATGGCAACACAAGATGGAAAAACCATCAAAGTGCCAAAATAGAAATGCCAAGTGTAAAACTAACAATCTCCTCAAGGTGACAAACTCTCCCCCTGGAAGCAATTTGATGTTATCTTGTACCAATTTTTACCATAGATATCTCTCCTCAATTGATAATGTTTTTTTCCATATATCTCTTCCCCTTTGACATCAAATGCCAAAGCTACAAAATTTAAGTCCATAAAAAAATACCAACTAGTCCCCCTAAGAAGTAGCTTCCTCATCAAATATCGAAATAAAAGATTTGTCCATTTAATTATGCCGGTTGATGACAATCATCAACTGTCTAAGTCTCTACCGGTGGAGGTGTGACTCTGAGCTGATCTCTGAGATACCCAAAAGTTTCCTTAGGCAAAGGTTTTGTGAAAATTTGTGCAAGTTGTTCTTTAGTATTCACATAAACCAGTTTTATCTCCTTTTCTTCAACTTTTTCCCTTAGAAAATTCAGTTTGATAGAAACATGTTTTGTTTTAGAATGTAATACTAGATTCTTAGATATATCAATTGCTGCAGTGTTATCACAATATATAGTAATAGGCTCCTTGCATTTTACCTTTATGTCTTTCAACATTTGCTTAAGCCAAAGTACCTTTGTACAGTTTGTTGCTGCTGCAACATACTCTGATTCTGCTGTTGATAAAGATGTACAACTCTATTTCTTACTTAACCAAGAAACTAATCTCTTTCCAAGAAAGAATGCTCCTCCAATGGTTCTTTTTCTATCATCCACATCTCCTGCCTAGTTTGCATCTATGTATGCATATAGATCAAAATTTTCATCTTTAGGATACCATAATCCAAGATTTGTTGTGCCTTGTAAGTACTAGAAAATCCTTTTTACTGCTGATTCATGATTTTCCGTAGGATTACTCTGAAATCTAGAAACTATACATACTGCATTCATAATATCAGGTCTGGTTTGTGTCAAATATAGTAAACCTCCTATCATAGATTTGTATCTAGTTGGATTAATAGGTGTAGATTCATCCCTTTGAGATAATTTGTCATTTGTAGTCATAGGTGTGCTTACCAGTTTAGAGTTCTCCATCCCAAATTTCTTAAGTAGTTCTTTCAAGTACTTAGATTGACTCAAAAATATGCCTTTATCAGTCTGTAAAATCTGCAATCCTAAAAAGAATTTTATTTCTCTAATCATAGACATTTCAAATTCTTGCTGCATTTCAAGAGAAAATTCTTTGCATAATTCATCTTATCCTCCAAAGATTATATCATCAATAAATACTTCAATAATCAAGATGTCATCATTAGTTACTTTGTAATATAAATTGCTATCTGCATTTCCATTAGTAAAACCAATCTTTAAAAGATACTTATCCAATCTTGCATACCAAGCTCTTGGAGCTTGTTTTAATCCATACAGAGTTTTTCTTAATCTGCAAACCATATCATTGTCATCTGTCAAGGAAAATCCATCAGGTTGTTCAATATAGACTTCCTCTTCAAGATCTCCATTCAAAAATGCACATTTAATATCCATTTGATAAACTTTGTAATCCTTGTGAGCTGCAAAAGCCAAGAATAATCTAACTGCCTCAATTCTGGCTACCGGTGCAAAGGTTTCATTGTAATCAACTCCTTCTTTCTAAGAATATCCCTTACACACTAGTCTTGCTTTATTTATGACAACCTTACCATCTTCATTGAGTTTGTTTCTAAATACCTATTTGGTTCCAATTACATTTTTATTTTTAGGCCAGAGAACTAATGTCCAAGTATTATACCATAGATTTAATCCAAAATTTATCTTCACATGCCTCATTGATAGATAATGGTTCAATTTGAGAAATAAGACATACCTCTTCATTTTCCAATCTTCCTCTTGTCATGACTCCTTTAAGTTTGCTTCCAATTATCTGATCTTCAGAGTGATTCAGTCTTACATACCGGGGTGTCTTAGTCTGTTGTTGTTCTTCAATTACCATGGAATCCTCTGATGATACTGGAGTAACTGGATCATCATTCTGTACTAGTGGATTTAATTTAGGTCCATTTGTCATAATTTCTATTCCCAGTTCAGAGTCTATATACCTTGAAGTTCCTCTGAATTGTTCATCAATCTTTACATTTGTACTCTCAACAATTTTCTGTAATCTTTTATTAAAACATCTATATGCTTTACTCTTAGATGAATAACCAAGAAATATTCCTTCATCACTTCTAGGATCAAACTTATCAATATACTCATCTCGTCTAATATAACATTTACTTCCAAAAATTCTAAAATACTTAAGAGTAGGAGTATTACCAAACCATAGTTCATGAGGGGTCTTACCTGTTTTACCTTTGATGTGAACTTTGTTGAATGTATAGACACAGTGCTTGTTGCCTCTCTCTAGTACACATGTGGTAGATTTGCTTCTGATAACATACTTCTTGCTGCATCCAAAATAGTTCTATTTTTTCTTTCAACTCCATTCTGTTGTGGTGTCTGAGGTGCTGATAACTGTTTTTTGATTCCATTTACTTCACAGAATGTATTAAAATCTTTAGAAGTGAATTCTCCTCCTTGATCTGATCTTAAACATTTATTTTTCTTACCAGTTTCATTTTCAACCATTGCTTTGAATAGTTTGAGCTTCCCAAGTGCTTTTGATTTTTCTCTGAGAAAAGTAACCCAACACATTCTAGAATAATCATCAATAATTAGCATGAAATATCTATCACCTTGTAAGCTTTTAGTTCTAGGTAGACCACATAAATCAGTGTGAGTTGAATCAAGGGCATTATTGGATTTTTCTAGAATACTTTTGAAACTAGCTCTAACTTGTTTTCCAAATTGACATTCCTTGCAAATTGTATTCTGAGGTTTCACAATTTTAGGTAGATTTCTAACTACCTTAGAAGTACTAATTTTTACCATGCAATCAAAATTTACATGACATAGTCTTTTATGCCATAGCCAACTTTCATCTATATGTGCAATTAAGCATGCCTTTTCACTGTTATTCAAATGAAAGATATTACCTCTAGTCTGATTATCGGTAGCAATTTCTAAACCAGTTCTATTCATGATTTTGCATTTTCCATTTTTAAATTGTAACTGAAAACCTTTCTCAACTAATTGACCAACACTTAAAAGATTATGTTTTAATCCATCAACATAGTAGACATTGTTAGTGTTATGTTTACCATCAAGAGATATTGAACCCTTACCTTTGATTGAACAGGCTTTGTCATCTCCGAATATTACTAAACCTCCATTATATTCTTGAAAGTTCAAGAATTTACCTTTGTCTCCAGTCATGTGATGTGAGCATCCTGAGTCAATAATCCATTCATCCTTTGATTCAACTATAGCTGCTAGGGCTTGTTCTACTGGTTGATCTTCTGTTATAGCAACAAAGACCCATCCATTGTCTATTGGATCCTCATCAGAATCATCAGTCACACCTTCATCAACAGTGTAACAAGATTTATCTTTGTCTTTCTTAAATTTGTATCTCTGATATTCAGGATTAGGTTTGTATGTTCTTCTAGCTTCTTCTCTTAGTCTAGCATGTCTATCAGGGCATCTTGAAGCCATATGACCAATCTTATTGCGGTTAAAACATTTAAAGGGTGCTTTACCTTCATACTTACTTCCAATTGGGCCTTTTGGCATTTTTCTTACAAATAGTGCTTCAAGTTCTTCAAGCTCTTCATTCTCCTTCCTGGTTTCTTCAAGTTCTCTTGCATAAAAGGCTCTCCAGTTTGATTTGTCAAAGGATGGAGTAGATGATGTTGATGCTTTGAAGGCCAAATCAGTTTTTATAGTAGTAACAGGACCAAATTCCTCAATTTCAAAGGTTGAAAGTTTTCCAATCATTGTATCCCTAGTTATTGATGTATTAGGCATTGTTCTCAACTCATTTATAGCAGTAACCTTCATTTTATAAGCCGGTGGCAAGCCTCTTAAGATTTTTGAAACAATCTCATCTTCACTCAAGGTTCCTCCACAACATTTGATACCCAAAACAATTTCATTTACTCTTTCCATAAAAGCAGAAATCCTTTCATCTTCTTCCATTTTCAGATGTTCATACCTAACTCAGAAGCTTTCAAGTTTTGCAATTTTGATTGTGGAATCCCCGTTAGTCAGTGTTTCCAAATGATCCCAAATAGCTTTTGTAGTGGACCTATCTGATAATCCCATGATTTGTTGATCTGATAATGTACTCAAGAGTGCTTCTCTTGCTTTGCAATCATTTTCTTCGTCTTTAGCTAAAGTAGTGTGAGCAATCTGACCAACTACAATAGTAGTATAACCATTCTTAGTAACTTCCCAGATGTCTTTACCAATGCAATTCAGATGTGTCTCCATTCTTATTTTCCATGTCCCATAGTTGGTTCCATCAAGTTTAGGACTATCCTTTCTGAAATAATTAGTAGACATTGGATCTCCTCAAGTTGTTAAACTTCTGCAAAAAGAGGATTAGGCTCTGATACCAATTGTAGGTCCCAGAGACAACTGAAAAGGGGGGGGTTGAATCAGATGTCTAATAAATTCAAACCAAAAAATTATTAACCAACTTAATGCTTAATACTGGTAAATCAGTTAAGTATGTCGATAGACAGTGTTAATAGTAAATTTCTATATCGGTAAGAATTAATGCATGAAAGATAAGCACAAAGTCATCCACAACACATGACACCAATATTTGTATGTGGAAACCCTGTAAGGGAAAAACCATGGTGGGAAACCTTACCCACAATTCAGATGATACTACTGTAGATAGTAAGTGTACAAGACATGCAGAAAGGCCAACAGCCTAGAGCTCACTGCTCAATCACACATGGGAGTCACACTGACTATAGTTGGATGGTTAAATCCAATAAGAATGTACTGAACAAAATCGCATCTTCATATCCTGGATTCAGTACCAGTGTAATGCTGATATGCTTCCACAATAACCTAACTTCACCTTCAAATGATGTGTTCATGTATAGCTCTGCTTAATCTCCCATATACCTTCTCACAATTCTTTTCGCATTCCACACTTGATCTTACAAATAAGATCTTACATTTATACCATACCCTAAGACCAATTTTAGTAGGTCAGCTCTACAAGATATTACAATAAAAACATTTTACAAATAATATAATATCCGATGCAATAACTGATTAAACATGTCAGCTTAATGCATTTACAACAATAATAAATCATCTCCATAGCATGCCATGCTGATCTGGAAAAGATAAACCTGCCAGTGTAACCCTAGATAACCTGGACCTATTTGCCGGTAAAAGAAAATATGCAAATTAGAATATACCAATGATTATTACTTCAAAATAAAGTGTCCACATGATGTCTTCGACATTACCAAGTGTCTTCCATGTCATTCCAGGTACCGGTGAACATTATATCTTGCCGGTTAATCATATACCGGTAACTGTTTGCCGGTGAATGTTGCTGGATCTCCAAAGTAGGTGTATTTAGTAGGTGTTGACATCAATGACAAAACCATACCAAAATACCAACATAATCTTGGTTAGTTTATCATAATATAATGATTATAGTCAGATGTGTTGATTTAGTGCATATCTGTTAATGTGGTTTTCACACCAGTTGTATGCAAGTTGTTTAGTGTTCCTATTTCATGTTATTATATCGGGCTAACGCTTTCATTAAGTTTATATATGTATGCATGTATGACTCTTAGTTGCAGGAGATTTCAAGTACAGCGCCGCATGAGTGCAAGGTTTGTCTTCACCTCAATTTGTAGGTTTGAGTGTACCTCTTTAATCCTTAGAGTTGGATTAGGTGGTCATAAGACCCTAGTTGACCATAGTCATGCTCAAGTGAGCATCGTCAGTCGTCGTCAGTATTCCCTTTTGTTTGGGTTTGTGAGTTGTCTGTATGATTGACCTTCTTGGTTTGCATGTTTGGTGTGTATGGTTAAATTGAGTAATTTAGTCCCTAGTATTTAATTTGATTAAATATGTGTTTGTGCATTAAAGATTAACGGACTAAATGAAAAAAGGATTTCTTTCTGTGATTTATCGTTAATTTGAATTGCTCGATTTAAATTGGGAGCAAGTTCAATTAAATGGTTAAATTTAAATATTAAATGTATTATGTTTATTCCTAAGAAAAGAAAGATTTAATTTTAATTGAAATAGAATTAATTTTATCTTCTTGCCATTTTGGAAATAGAAAGGTTAAATTGAATTAATTGAGAAAATCAATTTTGAATTGAAAAGCAATTTAATTTATTGATATAGTTGGAAAATAAAGATTTGTGTTATTTATTTTAAATAAAAATTTTAAATCCAAAAATGGGATTTTTGGTCAAACTTTTCCATATAACCTAGACTTTTGGAAAATATGCGGGATTGAATTTTTTTGGAGAAAAAAATATTTTTTTTGGAAAATATCTTGGATGAAAGATTTGGGGATTTTGGAAGGAGAAGGATTCCTTGAGTTGCAGGTTGGGGCTCTTCATCAGATCCTTTCCAGGAATGCTGATTGAGGTAGGAATTCTGGTTATCAATTATTTATTGTTTAAATTTAAAAAAAATGGGCATTGGATCTTCTTCATGCTATTTGGTTTTAATTTCTCCATTGATTGCCTCAAAGTTATGAATCATTGTGGAATTAGTTGATATTGGTTAAGATTGGTTGATTGCTTGTTTCTTCTATGAAAAATGAGCTTCCTTATGCCCAAAAGATTATTTATTTGGTTGGTTATTCCAACAAATCCTTCCAATTTTGGAAACCTCTTCTTGCTGGAAATTTTCATTTTAAGTCTCAAAATGAGACTGTTTAAAAAAATGAGGGTTTGTCTTTTGGAAAACTTTTTATAAAACAAAACAAAAAAAAATTAAAATTAAAAAAACAAAACAAAAAAAAACCATGTTGCTGGGAATTGGTTTTAAGTCTTTGTGAGACTGTTTATTTATTTATTTTTACTATGTTTAGATAGTAATTTATATTTAAAAATAAAATTAAAAAAATAAAACAAAATAAATTTTATATTGGGTAAACCCCCCCCACCTCGTGGAAATGGGGTGCTACGTGTCCCTTTGGGAACAACAACACTTCCCATGTGGTTTGCGTGCTCCCTTTGGGAACAGCAACACTCCCATGGGGGTTGTGTGCTCCCATTGCGAAGCAGCGCTTTCCCAGGGGAAGCGTGAGCTCCCAAGGGGGTGGCACACATGGGGGTCCACGTGGGTACCCTCCACCGTATTTTTGTATTCTTGCAAATTAAAATGTTTTTTTTTAATATTTTTTTTTATTATTTAAAAAAATATATATTTATATAGTATTTTCGTTAAAAAGAAATATTTTTTCTAATATATTTTTTTATATAAATAAAAATATATATATATATATAATAATAATTTATTATTATTAATATGTTTTCTAAATTAAGTTTTAATAAAGCTTAAATATGGCATCTAATTAATAAATTACGATTAGTTGTAATTAATTAATTGTATGAGAGGCAATATACATTAATTAATTTTCAAAATTGTATTTTATTATTAATGCATATTTTTGTAATTAAATACTTAATTTGTTAATTCTTCTATTAATTATTAATTTGTTATATTTAATTAATCGTGGATTAATAAATATATTCATTAATTAATAGTTAATTTTAGTAATTTTCTTTATATGCTCAAGCAAACAATCTGTAAATCTGGGAATGGATTTTCTTTATTTGGCTTCCTTAAATATGTATATTTCCTTGATTTGTATAGTATAAATTGGTTCTGGAAAAGACAAATTTGTAGGATTTATTTTGAACTAGTATGTCAATGATGTTTTAATTGAACATTAAATTGGTTAATGGTTGTCTGATTATATTCATGTGAACTTGGTTTAAGAAATCATTATGGCTTATTATGTGTGTTCGATCCAATGAACCTTATAGAGTTAGAAAACCAAGAACAACCTATACCTAGAGGAGATAGATAACTGCAATCTGTCTTAGATCATTTAGAAAACTTGATTGACATTTAATGTCTAAATTAATTTGGAGAAAGATTGTATCCTCTGGTTAATGCCTATACGAGTTTAATTTCTGTATTCACTTTTGCTTCAGTAATGGCAAGCCTTGCTTTATTTGATTGGACCTTGTCGTATGGTTGATTTGGATACCTGTTTCAGTCCTCGGTCTCGAGTTTGACTATAGTTTTGTGGTGGTGTCATATTTGGTCATATCCCTTTTGTGAGTGCCTCTTTTGAGTCATGATTGATCAAATGGATGTTCCCTCCTTTTTGAACTCCGTTCGTCTGACCATGTGTATTCCTTGGTTTCTGAGGTCGCTTGAGTATAGTCTTGTGTCGTATCGGAAGTGGCTTTCAATTGGGGGCCGCGCCCAAAGTGGTTGCTGGGTAACCCATCGAAAGTGAGTCTAATAAGTGATAACCTAACAGTAGATTAGAATGTAATCTGTAAGTAAGATAATTATGCATCACACATGAGATGAGTGCTAACACATACTCGACATGCTTTGACAAGGCCCGAAATGGCAAACCATCATCCTTGTCTTCATGAAAGGATGTGTGGGTCCACATGAGGCTTGGATGGGCCGGAGGTTCGGATTAGGCTGCCAGGGTAACCTAGTGTATGGGGCCGAAACCTATGAAGACCTACCAGGGTAGCCATACCAGGTTGTGTGATGACACTTGTCTCTACGTTTGCTAGTGTGTGTTGATGTATGGTCTTGATAGGAGCACTTTTGTGGAGTCGTCCTGTTGCTTATGCCCTTGTGAGTACCTGGTTTCATGTTAGACCTTGGGTGGTGATGACTTAGTTTTGTGGATGCTCTTATGGACCTTGTATTAGCTTCGATTATGTTCAGCTGGAACCTTTCCTTTTCAGGGATTGTTTATGTATTTATTGACCGATGTGGTCATTTGTATATTGATTATGTTTCGCTTTGATGGAAGGATTGTAAATTATGAGAACCTCATGTATTCATAACTTTATTAATTATCACAGGGTTCTTGGAGTTGAGCAGACCTAGAGATGTAGCCCTTTAGGGGTGAACTCTGAGATCATATGCTTTTGTCCTTATGTTTCATGTTTAGTGTTATCATGTATGAATAACTTATGTTAGAATGCATAAGTGGATAAGATGGAATTAACTTTAAATGCTTATATGCAGTCCTTTCTTGAATGCTGTAAATTGGAATATGAAAGAATGTAGCTTAGGATAATGGATTCTATTCAATCATTATTAAGGAAATTAAGTGTGCATGAAAGATCTCATATGTTTACGATGAAAATTCTAGTGTGTTAGAATATTAGATGCATGGCTTATATTTTAATGAAAAGCTTGAATGTAAGGTATGAATGAATCATAATGGATAAACATTAGCATGTGATTTATATTTTCATCTATCTAAAAGAAATTATCCTTGTTTAGGAATTCTCTTGTTATAAGATAATCAGCTTATTGGATGAATTGTGTGAGTTAAGTTAATTGTATAATTAAGTAATCCTGTTGGGAAACTCTTTAGGTGGTAGTTGATGTCTTCCGCCATGTAATCTAAATCTTTGATATCTTGTTGTATCTTAATGTTGTGTAACTTAAAAAAAATAAAATTATTGCACTCTATTCTTGTGTTATGGCTTTATCCCTTCGGGGTTTCCTGGCAGGGCATTACATTTGGTATCAGAGCCCATGTTACAAACACTGGGATCTATGGTTTTGTTGTGCCCTTAGTTGTTGTGAGGTGTATTGACCTTACGTGCATGCTTGTCCTCCCTTGTGTATGTGAGTGATTGAGCAGACCTTAACTTGTTTGTAATGTGTGTGTTCACACCTTGTTCTCACCTTCTTGATGTTGGTGTTTTGAATGATTATATGTGCTTATTGATGTCCTTGTCTATGATTACTCATATTCTGAAAGAGAGTCGTATGTACCTTCCTTATTGATTGTTGTGCTCTTTAGACTAATCCATTTGGGTTGGTTTGTGCTTGTCTTGAATCTGAAAGTGCAAACTGTGTTTGTTTAAGAGTATGATCTAGCTTAGTGTTGTCCACTTGAAGGACTTGTATGGTAGATATTGAATTTTTATTTTGGAGCAAATTGAATGGTTATAACCCTTCCTCCTCTCTCTCCCTCTTTCTAAAAATTAAAATATTTGGGGTATGTGTAATTATCTTAGATTTGAGTTTTCCTTTTTGCAAAAGAAAGGTTGTGACTTCTTGAACACTTGTGTGAACCCTATGACGCTTATGTGTTTAGATAATAAAAGGGCTTTGGGTTGAAAGTTAATATTGGTTGTTGGGAGAAAACTGTATGATTACATTAAAGAATTCTGCATGTGTAATGTAGGAGTAACATAATTAAATTCTATCTTATGTAATGCGCATTAATATGCGGATAGTTGTTATGGGAAACTGCTTTGTTTGTAAAAAGAAGTATTAAAGGGAACATGTTATAGTAGCTTCGAGAATATATTAATGTGCTCCATGAAAGATTGTTTTATGTGTTGCATTAAACTAGTTGAACCGAGGATCTATTTTAGCAATGCTCCATTGAACTTGCTTTTGGATATATTTAATTACCTTATTATGTTTAGTAAGTGCAAATGGCAAGCTTGTTTGATGTGCATGCATTAATATGTATTATTTTGGTGATAGCTCCTTGCTTACCTTTTGATCGTAATTTGATTTTCAATGATAGGTTGCAAATTATGACATGTGTCTTTATTGTATTATAGTAGTGAGTGTTCTCAAGAGACCTTGCATCATCGATAAGATTACCTGTTTTAATCTCTGTTGTTTGGAAAAGTAGAATATTCTGTTGCAACCATAATAATTGGAAATGTCATGTTAGTTCGATTGATACTCTTCTAAAATGGTAACAAAATGAAAACCGTGCAATTAAAATGATAGGCTTATAGTGAGCAATTTTATATTGTAGTGTGACCTTGTTGATCTTGTGTCTTTGTAGGAAATAGTTTGATTATCAAGCTCTCTTTCCCTTCTCTTTTCCTAGATTATAAGATTTTTTAGAAATGGTATTAAAGAGTGCATTGATTTAAATAGAATGTTTATAATGCATGTGAAATTGTACTATTGCATTTTGGCTTCATATTGAAAGATGGAAGTCCTTTTTGGAAAAGAATTTTCATAGTTAGTAATGTGGTTTTGAATGCTTAGTGAGATTCGAGAAATATATAGGAATGATGTTATTTCCTTATGTAATTGTGAAATGTTAATAATTTTAGTACTTGTTTCTAGAATAAGCTTGATTTAGTTATTCATGCAGGGAGCATAATTAAAATCTTCCTTGAATAGATGTTAGCGTACTGAAAAGTACTCCCCATAAATGTGACTAAACCAGTACTGGTGTACTTGTGTGTATTTTTAGAAACCAGTACTTATTATATGTGCCCATGGATTGGTGAAGTAATCAACCATGGAGGATATGTTGCTTATGAGTATGGGAAACCATACTGTTTATGTGATGTTGCTTATTTGTTTCCCTACTGAGTACCAAACCCCGGGTTGTGGGTAACTCAGTATGTTAAGGGGTAGAATTAGAAGTCACCATTCCTTGAATAGTATGGATTGGCATAAGAGTAATGTCGGCACGAAGCAACTTTAGCTTCTCTATTTCAAGGAATGATATAGTTATACTATAAAACTATATCAAAGGTGTACTCAATACTTTCCCTTTTGATGAATCTATTTATAGGTTTATGTGTGGCAGCCTATTCCTTTCCTTTATTTGAGCATTTTGATGGCATTTCTTGAGCATAGTGATGGTGTATTTTGGAGGATCCTTTGCCTTGTCTTCATGAAAGGTAGGTTTATCCACATGAGCTGCCAGTTAGTATGTGTTGGTGGGCATGTGGGTGGACCTTATTCAGGTATACCTCTAACTTACGATGAGTATCCTATTAGATACGTCGCTATGCGGGACGTGACCTGCGCATGCTTTTTTTTCCGTGAGGTACACTACCATGTGGGATACGTCCATTGCTTGTCTTCTCCACTTGGGGTATTGCCATGCCACGTGATGACGTGATGCAGGGTGATGTCGAGGTGCACACCGCCATGCCATGTGGGTAGTGTGACTATATCGCACCACATGAAGAGCTACTGCAATAGCTAGATGATTGTTCCTTCCTTCCTCATTGGTGGCTAGATGCTAGTCACATAGTGGTGTTATGTGCAGTTGTGATATTCTTTATATTTCTTTGGGGGCTAGCAATTTATTTTACTTTGACTTTGAAGGTTTAGCCATGATCTTGTGATCTTTTGCACTTTTGATTTGGTGTTGCAATTTTGGATTATTTTATTGCCTTACTATTGGAATTGATGATTTATTATCTTTATTCATCTGTACTTTTGTGGCTAAACTAGTTTATCCTTATTGTTTTTGTATGTTGGTCTTGTGTTGAAATGTGAAATTCCTCTCCAAGGACATATGATAGAAACTTGTTAGAGTGTGTACAAGGAAGTGGAAATAAGGAACCTTGAGGATGGGGGTATGTGAGGTTGTGATGCAGCTAGGATCCACTACCTACCTATGTATGGTGACTATCTCTTGGAGGCTAACCACCTTACTCAACAAGGGATGTTCACGAAGATCTTGTATGGAAGGTAGCATGGCTATGGTGTGCCTAACACCATCGAGCCTTTGAGTGAGATAATGGATATTTATGATCATATTGTTGTTCTGAGATCAAGCATAGAGATGTTGATCATGCATGTTATCTTTGACCGAGCATTAGACTTGCTCACATGTGGCCTTTTGAGTTGTGCATTCCAGTTATGTTGATGGTTATTATGTGTATCATGGAGTAAATTGTGCTAACTTGTCACTATGTTATGGGACATAGTCATTGGATGGCTTTCTTATGCCTGGCAAGTGTAAACAATTGAGTTATTTACATTGCTCTTATTTCATGAAAATTTAACTTGGTTGTAGAAATTCAATTTTGAAGCTAGTTCTTTGCGATAAAGTTTTATGAAAATGATGGATTGGTTAAAGAAATTGATCATGATGGCATGTTTTCTTGTCATGATTGATAGATGAGTATGGTAATTGTTGTCTACCTTTTTGTAATGCATTAATTTGCTGTAATGAAAGGGAGAAGATTCTTATTTCTCTGCTATGATTGTGGATAATTCATAGAATGTTATACGAAATGTATGGATTTAGATGTATCTTGCCAATGAGTAATCGGATTCATAAAGGATTTAGCAATAATATTTCATTTATTTATGGAAAGATTCCTATGTGCAATTTGATATTTGTTGAATGAGTTTCAGGGCTTATGCGTGCGACATGTTCTCCATCTAGCCTTACGACTTCCAGGAGTAAGTCAGAACCTAGGGGGGGAGAATGTGGTACCCCTGCCCTAATCAATTTATAATCTCGGTTTAATCTTGGTTATTTTTTCATAATATAATGATTACAGTCAGATGTGTTGATTTAGTGCATATCTGTTAATGTGGTTTTCGCACCAGTTGTATGCAAGTTGTTTAGTGTTCCTATTTCATGTTATTATATTGGGCTAACGCTTTCATTAAGTTTATATATGTATGCATGTATGACTCTTGGTTGCATGAGATTTTAGGTACAATGCCACATGAGTGCGAGGTTTGTCTTCACCTGGATTTGCAGGTTTGAGTGTAACTCTTTAATCCTTAGAGTTGGATTAGGTGGTCATAAGACCCTAGTTGAACATAGTCATGCTCAAGTGAGCATCATCAGTCATCATCGATATTCCCTTTTGTTTGGGTTTGCGAGTCGTCTGTCTGGTTGACCTTCTTGGCTTGCGTGTTTGGTGTGTATGGTGAAATTGAGTAATTTAGTCCCTAGTATTTAATTTGATTAAATATGTGTTTGTGCATTAAAGATTAATGGACTAAATGAAAAAAGAATTTCTTTATGTGATTTATCGTTAGTTTGAATTGCTTGATTTAAATTGGGAGCAAGTTCAATTAAATGGTTAAATTTAAATATTAAATGTATTATGTTTATTCCTAAGAAAAGAAAGATTTAATTTTAATTGAAATAGAATTAATTTTATCTTCTTGCCATTTTGGAAATAGAAAGGTTAAATTGAATTAATTGAGAAAATCAATTTTGAATTGAAAAGCAATTTAATTTATTCATATAGTTGGAAAATAAAGATTTTTATTATTTATTTTAAATAAAAATTTTAAATCCAAAAATGGGATTTTTGGTCAAACTTTTCCATATAACCTAGACTTTTGGAAAATATGAGGGATTGAATTTTTTTGGAGAAATTTTTTTTTTTTTGGAAAATATCTTGGATGAAAGATTTGGGGATTTTGGAAGGAGAAGAATTCCTTGAGCTGTAGGTTGGGTCTCTTCATCAGATCCTTTCCAGGAATGCATATTGAGGTCGGAATTCTGGTTATCAATTAGTTATTGTTTAAATTTTAAAAAAAGGGCATTGGATGTTCTTCATGCTATTTGGTTTTAATTTCTCCATTGATTGCCTCAAGGTTATGAATCATTGTGGAATTAGTTGATATTGGTTAAGATTGGCTGATTGCTTGTTTATTGTATGAAAAATGAGCTTCCTTATGCCCAAAAGATTATTTATTTGGTTGGTTATTCCAACAAATCCTTCCAATTTTGGAAACCTCTTCTTGTTGGAAATTTTCATTTTAAATCTCACAATGAGACTCTTTAAAAAAATGAGGGTTTGTCTTTTGGAAAACTTTTTATAAAACAAAAACAAAAAAAAAAACCACGTCGGTACCCTCCCCCGTATTTTTTGTATTCTTGCAAATTAAAATGTTTTTTTTAAATATTTTTTTTTATTATTTAAAAAGAAATATATTTATATAATATTTTCGTTAAAAAGAAATGTTTTTTTTAATATATATTTTTATATAAATAAAAATATATATATAATAATAATAATTTATTATTATTAATATGTTTTTTAAATTGATTTCTAATAAAGCTTAAATATGGCATTTAATTAATGAATTACGATTAGTTGTAATTAATTAATTGTATGAGAGGCAATATACATTAATTAATTTTCAAAATTGTATTTTATTGTTAATGCATATTTTTGTAATTAAATACTTAATTTTTTAATTCTGCTATTAATTATTAATTTGTTATATTTAATTCATCATGGATTAATAAATATATTCATTAATTAATAGTTAATTTTAGTAATTTTCTTTATATGCTCAAGGAAACAATCTGTTAATCTAGGAATGGATTTTCCTTATTTGGCTTCCTTAAATATGTATATTTCCTTGATCTATATAGTATAAATTGGTTCTGGAAAAGACAAATTTGTAGGATTTATTTTGAACTAGTATGTCAATGATGTTTTAATTGAAGATTAAATATCTTATTTAATTGGTTAATGGTTGTCTGATTATATTTATGTGAACTTGGTTTGAGAACTCATTATGGCTTATTATGTGTGTTCGATGCAATGAACCTTAGAGAGTTAGAAAACCAAGAACCTATTCCTAGAGGAGGTAGATAACTGCAATCTATCTTAGATCATTTAGAAAACTTGATCGACATGTAATGTCTAAATTAATGTGGAGAAAGATTGTATCCTCTAGTTATTGCCTATGCGAGTTTAATTTCTTTATTCTCTTTTGCTTCAGTAATGGCAAGCCTTTCTTTGTTTGATTGGACCCTATCGTATGATTTATTTGGGTACCTGTTTCAGTCCTCAGTCTCAAGTTTGACTATAGTTTTGTGGTGGTGTCATATTTGGTCATATCCCTTTTGTGAGTGCCTCTTTTGAGTCGTGATTGACCAAATGGATGTTCCCTCCTTTTTGAACTCCATTCATCTGACCATGTGTATTCCTTGGTTTCTGAGGTCGCTTGAGTATAGTCTTGTGTCATATGGGAAGTGGCTTTCGATTGGAGGCCGTGCCCAAAGTGGTTGCTGGGTAACCGATCAAAAGTGAATCTAATAAGTGATAACCTAATAGTAGATTATAATGTAATCTCTAAGTAAGATAATTGTGCCTCACACATGAGACAAGTGCTAACATAGACTCGACATGTTGTGAGAAGGCCTGAAATGGCATACCATCATCCTTATCTTCATGAAAGGATGTGTGGGTCCACATGAGGCTTGGATGGGCTGGAGGTTTGGATTAGGTTGCCAGGGTAACCCTGTGTATGGGGCCGGAACCTATGAAGACCTACCAGGGTAGCCATACCAGGTTCTGTGATGACACTTGTCTCTATGTTTGCTAGTGTGTGTTGATGTATGGTCTTGATAGGATCACTTTTGTGGAGTCATCCTATTGCTTATGCCCTTGTGAGTACCTGGTTTCATGTTAGACCTTGGGTGGTGATGACTCAGTTTTGTGGATGCTCTTATGGACCTTGTATTAGCTTCGATTATGTTTAGCTGGATCCTTTTCTTTTCAGGGATCGTTTATGTATTTATTGACCGATGTGGTCATTTGTATATTGATTATGTTTTGCCTTGATGGCAGGATTGTAAATTATGAGAACCTCATGTATTTGTAACTTTATTAATTATCAGAGGGGTCTTCTAGTTGAGAAGACCTAGAGATGTAGCCCTTTAGGGGTGAACTCCTAGATCATCTTGTTGTTATGTGATGCTTTTGTCCTTATGTTTCATGTTTAGTGTTATCATGTATGAATAGCTTATGTTAGATTGCATAAGTGGATAAGATGGAATTAACTTTAAATGCTTATATGTAGTCCTTTCTTGAATGCATTAAATTGGAATATGAAAGAATGTAGCTTAGGATAATGGATTATATTCAATCATTATTAAGGAAATTAAGTGTGCATGAAAGATCTCATATGTTTATGATGAAATTCTAGTGTGTTAGAATATTAGATGCATGGCTTATATTTTAATGATCATAATAGATAAACATTAGCACTTGATTTATATTTTCATCTATCTAAAAGAAATTATCCTT
Source organism: Cryptomeria japonica (assembly GCF_030272615.1). Taxonomy (NCBI): domain Eukaryota; kingdom Viridiplantae; phylum Streptophyta; class Pinopsida; order Cupressales; family Cupressaceae; genus Cryptomeria; species Cryptomeria japonica. The sequence continues at coordinate 463,206,396 of NC_081406.1, forward strand.
GTTTAGGAATTCTCTCGTTATAAGATAATCAACTTATTGGATTAATTGTGTGAGTTAAGTTAATTGTATAATTAAGTAATCACATTGGGAAACTCTTTAGGTGGTAGTTGATGTCTCCCACTATGTAATTTGAATCTTTGATATTTTGTTGTATCTTTATGTTGTGTAAATTTAAAAAAAAGAAATTATTGCACTCTATTCTTGTGTTATGGCTTTATCCCTTCGGGGTAACCTGTCAGGGCATTACAACAAGCATGCAGTTTTGCACTTCAACGAATTCATGACATGACAAGATTATGATTGAGCAAACATAAAAACATCTGATTGACTTATTAAAACTAAACACATTAACTGTGAACAAAAAAAACATTCGGCATGAAACATATTGTTTGCTTGTTTGCCTATTTTCTCTTGATTGTTTCTGATTTTCTTTTTTGGTGACATATCTTTTAGCTTTTCTAGGATGTCTCTGACTAGAGATTTTATCTCCAGGATGTCATTGACTATAAAGGCGAGGATGGGGCATGTTCACTTGTTTGCTTCTTGCGGGATATTCCTTAGGAATATGATGACACGTCTTAGGGCATGATCGCTTAAAGGACGTATTGGTCTGATACACATTGAGGCATTCCTTTACTGTTTGATATATTTTCTTTCTCATAATTGGTGTGACTGATTCATTTGGGTCTAATTGATATCCAAATGATTTTTTGCCTTTTTCTATAATAAGATCGATGATGATACAAGCACTTAAAAAGCACAAGAATTCTCATAACTTTTATATCCTCTTTCTGATCATTCTCATGATCATTACTTTTCTCTTCTCATCCTCCTTCTCATCTATCTTTTTCATCATTTCTTTCATCATCTTCTTCATTCTTCCTATTCTAGTGTGGTCAATCAAACACTTTATCTAATTGATGCAATGTCTTTGAATCTTTAATCTCTTTATCAACCACCTTGCTTCTTGCAATCTCAATGCCCTGGATCAATCAATCAATCATTGGATCACCTTATCTTGCGCTAGCATCAATCCCTATCAACTTTATTAGCTCAATCAGCTTAATCAGCTTATCAATTCGACTATAGTGTTCATTTCCATCAATTGTTCAGTTACACCTCATCAACTATGCATTTCTATTAAATGTATATCTCAATCTAATCATTTGTGTAATATCAATCATCCAATATTCTCTCTCGCGATCTATCGAGAGATCAATCTCCATCATTATCTTCAATCAATCTCTCGAGGGGGCATAGCCAATCAATCATTATCCTTACCAGGATACCTCTAGGGCATATATCAGTTGATCATTTTCTTTGAAACAATGTGACAAGCTGCATTGTCTCAAAGAGGGGCAAAATGTAGACACATAAAAATTTCCATTAATTTTTCCTCATTTAATTTTAAATTTCTCCGAACATCGACCGAGTCCTTATTATTACATTATTATTACTCCATAATTCATTATTCATAATTTCCATCTTTTATTATATTATTATTAATATCTGATCATTTATCCATTAAATTTATTAAATAAAATATTATATCATATTCATGCATACACCTTCATGCATTCACGTTATACACATTTCTCTATTTATTTAATAAAACCCTCAAATATCTCCTCCTACCACTTACCATTTCCCATTTACCACTCATCTTCCCTATACCACTCATCTTGCATCATCCCATATTCATCTGACAACATGAACTCGCCAGGAGAAAATTTATTTAAACAAGGCCCCCTCTCTTATTTGGGAATCTCATCTTTATGCATTGAACTTATGTCAATTTGCATCCCATTATCTTAACATCTTATCCGCTATCTTTGCATTCTCAAATCTTGATTTCCTCATAGCTTTTTGCATAAGTGCTTCTGAGAGAAAATATATATTAAATGTAAAATCTTGGGGAATAAGAGTGCAATGGAGTGGATTTTTGTTGCATGCATGTGTGTTTTAGCTTAGATATTTGCATTTGCATGTGTGTGTTTTGCAGGTACTTCATTGTTGGATGTTGGAAGATTGAATCTTGTATTCAATCCATTTCCTCCATCTACACTTATAAATATCCCCCACTTTGGAGCACAAAGGATCCCATCTCATATTAATTTAGGCATTGTTACTATAGGCATATCCATTCTAGAATATCATTTGAGCATTGTTATTATAGGCAATTTCATCTTAGATCTAGTTTGATTTGATCATTTTCTAGCTTAATTGCATCAACATCATAGTTTAATCATGCATATCATTAGCTTAATTATACTCTTGGATCAATCTATCATAATCAGTCTCATCTAGCTTTCATATCATCATCATTTCAAATCCTTCATCTACGTGTAGTCAAGTCATTGGGATTGCTTATCCAAATCTGAGAGAAAATCCATACTCGCATCTCTTAGGAGTCGATATGTCTCTTTATCACGGTTTATCTTTTGTTTGATTTAAATTTGGTAGCCATGCTTGTAATGATCTATGGAGTGTTTGTTTTGTAGCTATAGCTACCCTACTTCACACGCACGACAATATCTATTACCATATTTGCTTGTTCAGATGTTTTTGGTACTATATTGCTAGATGATTTTGTGTTAGTTTCTTGTAGAAGTTGCCTCATATCTTCACCATCTGATTCCATACTAGGATATGTTGGTGCTCTCCTGCTTCTTTGAGATGAAGAGGAAAATACTCGTATTGTTAATAAACTATTAGGTATGTATTTTGAGGGTATCCTAGGCTTGTTCAGTATATCTAGTGTACGTTGCCTTGCCTCTGTTATCGTTGGTACATGTTTATATCCCAAACCTTGATTATTTGGGTTTTCATGTGGTAAAACAGGTTCTAATCTGCCTTGCTTCTTTAATCCCAATCCTGTGGTACCATCATGCCCATGTTTTTGTAGCATCATGAAACTGTTGCCATATTAGTGTAGAGGTAACCTGGGTATTGTCATGTCATCTTCTTCTCTATATATCCACTAATTAAAATATCCCTTTAGAGATTCTTCTTGTAAGTCTCCCCATCTAATGAAAGAGTATGAATCTGAGTACTTCACTATCTCTTTTCCTTTATCTTGCTTCATCACTATGTTCTAAGGCTTCCCAAAAGACCTAGGCAAAAGGGATGATTGTCTGCCATTCAAGGTACTTGAAATGGAATATTACCCACAACCAACTTCCTTAATTTGTAAAGAATATGTGGTAGGTGTACTTTTTTTTATTTTTGTGACTTTCAACAATTCCAATTGTAAGTGAAGTGGAGATGTTTGATTTTTTGGTACTTGATTGTCTATGCTTGCCCTTAAATAATTGCAGTGTTGAAAAGGGTTTGGGTCACCATGAATGGTGATCTCAATGCCATTGTATGGGAACTTCACACATTGGTAAAAAGTTGAAGGTACTTCCTGCATGGCATGTATCCATTAATGACCTAATAGAATATTGTACCCCAATTCTTTGTTTAGGACTTGAAAGGTGATGTCTGTTGTGACTGGTCCTATTTGTATTGGCAAAGTCACTACACCCTTAGAAGGGTGTTCCTCATCATCATAAGCTTTGATATTGATTCTCTTAGTAGAATCAATATAATGTTTAGAATATCCTAAAGCTTTAATCAAATGTAATGTGTGTATGTTAAGGCCAGCTCCACCATCTATAAATACTCTTTGAACTTTCTTTTGGTCAATCAAAGCTTTCAAGTGTAAGGGATCATTATGCATGGGTCAATATGTAGGTACATCTTACTCAGTGAATGCGACCTTTGAAGTTGCCAAGTTTCCAACCATGGAATGGAATGTGTTCTTGTTAATATCTCTGGCAACAACTGAATCTTGTAATGCTTTGTCAAGGACTGCCTTATGAGCTGGCGAGATGCGCAGTAACTCAAATAATAAAATTTGAGCTAGATTTCACTTCAACTAATCCACCATATTGTAAATGCTATTTGTTGAAGGGGGATTTGAAGTTACCCCTTGCAATGTGAGCTTTGATCTTCTAGTGGTGACAACCACTATGTCATATACTGCACTAAGTGTGTTTATGGCATAATAAAATGCAACATTAGTATAATTGGCATTATTGTTTTGTGCATTGGAACTAGAAGCCTTTCCTTTGATCTTTGAAGATGGTATGATCTGTGTTTGGTGTCTTACTAGAATCCATAGTAATGTCGCCTTGAATCAATGAGATCTTGTATGAGGTTCTCTAGTTTGTAGCAACTTGTTGTATTATGACCTTTATTGCAGTGGTATTCATAGAAATCATTGTCATTCCAGCAAGCGGGCTTAAATGTGTTGGCATATGATGAAATGACATGTTGATATGATGATAATGTATGTTGTCATTGATGTCAATAAGTGTAAGTGAACCGGTAAGTAGATTGGAAGTTGGCAAACCGGTATGAAGAAATGCAGTGAACTGGTGTCGGGGTTTCACTGAGTGTGACTATCGGTTGGTAGTCTCAGTTATAGGGTTTCCAGTTTGGAAATCTCACTTGTATGATGCAACCGATGACATTCTATGTTAAGTTAGCTAGGAGATGAAGATGAGATTGTGATGCCACATCAGCTTTGTGCACGTGAAGGATTTCCTTAAGGATCTTGCATGAGAAGATCGACTACATTAAATGTCTACCTCAGGAATGAACATTCTTCTTAGCGGTATGAGAAGAAAGTGTCATGAGTTACTGATTTCTATGTGTGGTGAAGATTAGACGATGCATATTGTCTTGTGATATGTTTGAAATTGTATTGCTCTATGCAAAGTGTTTGGATGGTTAGGATTGGACCACTTGTATTGTAAACCTAAAATGCTTAGGGTTTAGGGTTTATGCTACCGACCTAATTGTTGTCATTAAGGTCGATGATGTTTGTTATTGTAAGTTGTTGGCAAATGTTGTGTGTGTATCCAAGCAATGAGATACTTGCCAGACCAGTAAGAGAAAACTACAGAGTGTGATTGCAGAAGTAGAGGAACTGAAAATGATCTACCTTACAATATAGTGTTTTTATCATATCAAAGCTTTACCTATTGTATTCTAACCATTTCAACAAAAGGAAAATCCCTTTGTCGGGTAGCTTTAATAGGCTTACTATAAATCCTCTAACCAGGTGACTCAAGATTCATTGAGTTCTTCAAATCCTCTAGCAAGGTAAATTTTAACAGGGTTTCAACCTTTAACAGGGTATATAGCCATCCCTTAACTGGGTGATCTTTAATAGGATCGGTTCCTAACAAAACTTTATTCTAAAGTTTTTAACCGGACTAGGCTCCTAACAGAGCGAGCTTCAAAAGAGTTCAAAAACAAGCTTGTGGGTATTCATCCCCACTATGGTTTTTCCCATTTGGGTTTCCATGTGAAAAATTTGTGTGTCATGTGTTGTGCATTTTTCATGTGATGATTAAGTGTTCTTTGTTTAAGTGATTATGCATGCAGAGCTAATGGTTATGGTATTGGTGACACACCACATGCATATGTTTATGGGTAAAGTAGTTATCAAGTATTAAATGTATTTTAAGTGTTCAGACTTACTGGTCTATGTTGTTTGAAGTCTTACTGTGTTTAACCGATATTGCCATGGTTAAGTTCAGTAATGAAGACAACCAGTTAGTGTTGTTTTAGCTTGAAAAGATTGTTAGAAAGTATTTGACTATACTGATTCAGCCCCCCCCCCCCAACTCTCAGTACCAGTTAGGGAATATGTTCTTCATCATTATTCATCAATTGGTATTAGAGCAACTCCAGGTCCTCGGTGATATAAACTTAACCACTTGAGGTAAAATATCCCGACTTAATGATGAAGAGAGAAGGTCCAAAGTTTAATAGAGATAACTACAAAATATGGAAGGACAGAATGAAGATCTATATCAAGAGTTTGGGTGCTCAACACTGGAGCTATGTTGAAAATGTCTATGTAATTCCCACTAGCACTTTAACTGATGATAAAAAAAGAGAGATTCAAGAAAATGGGAAAGTCATGGAAGCCCTTATTAGCATTTTGTTTGATATTGAGTTCATTGATGTACAAGATAAGGACATTCCTAAAGATGTATGGGACACATTGGAAACTATTTATGGTGGTGATGAGCATGTTAGACAATCTAAGGAAGAGAGCCTTAGAGGAAAATTTGAAGACATGAGGATGGTTGAAGGTGAGACCATTCAACAATATGGCATAAGACAAGACTGTTGTTGGAGATATCAAGAAAATTGGTGGAACAATTGATGATGCCACCATTGTTAGTAAAGTCTTGAGATCATTGTTACCAGTCCATGCAATCAGAGTTGCTGCTATTTAGAAACTAAGGTCTATTGACAAACCCAAGGTATCCTTAGACTCTATCATTGCAAAGTTAACTGCATATGAGTTAAATAGCTATGATGGCAGTGTTCAAAAGACTGAGTCATCTTTTAGAGACTCTGTTGCACCAACTGGAAAAGGAAAAGAAGCAAGTACCAGTTATGAATCCATGGAAAGAAGAGGTATGGATGATGAAGAAATTCTGATTGAGTTTGAAGCTCTTATTGCCAAGAGACTTCCAAAAGGTACTGGAAAATACAGAGGTAAGCTTCCTTTAAATTGTTTTTCCTGCAATAAGATAGGACATATAGCTGTTAACTATCCTAACAATGAGAATAAGGATAAACTAGATAGGTTTAGAAAGTATAAAGGAGAAATATAAGAAATTGTCTTGTTGCAGTGGATGAAGGTATTACTGATGAAGAATCTAAGGATGAAGAAAATGAAGACATGGTATTTGTAGCTGTAAAGGAAGAAGTTTCTGACAAGAAAGAACTTGTCTCTTGCATTGACAACTCTAATGAGTGGATAACTGATAGTGGTTGTTCTCACCACATGACTGGTGATAGGGGAAAGTTTTTGTCTCTAGAAGAATATGATGGAGGTGTTGTTAGATTTGGCAATGATGCACCATGTTTGGTGAAAGGTAAAGGATCCATCTCACTGACTGGAAAAAGTAGTGTAGATGATGTCTACTAGGTAGAAGGTTTTGAGCATAACCTATTGAGTGTTGCTCAGCTAAATGATAAAGGACTCGTTCTAGAGTTCAAAGGTGGAGTCAGCAGTATAAATGGTAAAAGTGGTGAACTTATTGCCATCGGTAAGTAGACCAGAGGTAACCTATTTCAGTTGAATGCCAAGATAAGTCGATGCCTAATGGCGAAGTTTGATGACAGTTGGATATGGCATAGGAGACTTTGTCATATGAACTTTGATAATATTGTAAAGGCTAGTAAGATCAAGGCAGTAAGAGGATTGCCTTTGCCGAACAAACCAGATAATTCTTTGTGCAAAGAATGTCAACTTGGGAAGATGTCTTCCTCAACTTTCAAAGGTAAGTCTTTTTTAGCAGAAAACTTACTTGATCTTGTGCATACTGATTTGTGTGGTTCTATGAAAACTAGAAGTATTCATGGAGATACGTATTTCGTGATTCTTACTGATGACTGCTCAAGAATGATGTGGGTCACATTCTTGAAAGACAAGTCTGAGGCGTTTGGAAAGTTAAAATCCTTTAGAGCATTAGCAGAGAAGGAAAGTGGTCAAAAGATAAAATGCCTAAGAACTGATCAAGGAGGTGAATTCACTTCTAATGAATTCAACAAGTACTATGAAGATAGCGATATCAAGACGCAGTTGTTTTCCCCAAGGACACCACAACAAAATGGCATAGCAGAAAGGAATAACAGGACTATAATTGAAGCAGCTAGAATAGTGTTGATCCAAGGAAAGGTTGCTCACACTTTTTGGAGAGAAGTGGTGAGCACAACAGTCTATACTATGAACTGGGTACTCATCAAGAAAGGTAGAGTTAAAATCCCTTATGAGTATTGGACCGAGAAAACTCCCACTATGAGTTATTTCAATGTGTTTGGTAGTAAGTGTTATATCAAGAGAGGTGAGCATCTGAGAAAATTTGATGCTAAAAGTGATGAAGGAATATTTCTGGGATATTCCACTAAGAGAAAAGCTCTCAAATGCTACAACAATAAAAAACAGAAAATTGTTGAGAGTATCAATGTTAGGGTTGATGAATCCCCTGAAAAACCTAAGGAAACCTGTGGGGATTAAGTGGAAGATGAACCATGTATAGCCTTCTAGGAACCAGTTAAGAAAGAAACAAGTAAAGATCTCAGTGTTCTTGTACCGATAGAAGTTGTAGTAGGAGAAGAAGAAGAGGTAAGTGAAGAAGAAGAAGAAAAAATAGCAGCAAAAGCTAGAGTCATTCCTAGGTATGTAAAATTGCATCATGATCCGAAGAAAATCATAGGAGATAAAGATGCAGGGATACTCACAAGAAGAAAGGTGAAAGAAAACTCTTGCATGATTTCCGAATTAGAGCCCAAGACTTCCAGAGAAGCACTTACATATGAAGACTAGATTAAAGAAATGGAAGAGGAGGTAGACCAAATAGAAAAGAATGCAACATGGTCCTTAGTACCCAACTAGAACACAAGAATGTCATAGGTACCAAATGGGTCTTCAGGAATATGCTAAATGAAGAAGTTGTGAGGAACAAGGCAAGACTTGTATGCAAATGATATGCTCAGGAAGAGGGAGAAGACTATGGAGAAACCTTTGCTCCTATGGCTAGACTGGAAGGCATCTAAATGCTACTTGCATTTGCAGCATTTAAGGGATTTAAGGTTTATCAGATGGATGTGAAGTCTACTTTTTTCAATGGAATCCTAGAAGAGGAAGTATATATTGAGCAACCGGAAGGGTTTGCCTTATCAGAAGATAGTAACATGGTGTGTAGATTACACAAAGCCCTGTATGGATTAAAACAAGCACCTAGGGCATGGTATGAATGGTTACACTCTCATCTTGTGAAGATTGGATTTCAGAGAACAAGTGAGGATAGCAACATCTATCTAAAATTTGAAGGTGATTAGATTTTGATCTCTGAAGTATTTGTAGATGACATAATCTTTAGAGGAGATGATAAAATGAATCATGCTTTTGCAGATGGAATGAAGAAAGAGTTTGAGATGTCTCTGATTGGAGAGATAAAGTTCTTCATTGGTTTATAGATTCAGCAAATGAAAGAGGGTATCTTTATTACCCAGTCCAAGTATGTCAAAGAGGTATTGAAGACCTTTGGCATGGAGGAGAGCAAACCGATTGGTACACCGATGGTGACCGGCTGTAAACTAACTAAGGAAGATGATTCAGTGTTGGTGAATGAGAAGGAGTAGCGATCAATTATTGGTAGGCTAAACTATGTGGTTCACAACAGACGAGATATTGCTCATGCAGTGGGCATAGTAGCTCGTTTTAAAAAAAGTCCAAGAGAATCCCACATGGTAGTTGTCAAGCGGATTCTTAGATATCTGAAAGGAATAGTTGACTATGGATTGTGGTATCCATATAATGGACACTTTAACCTCAAAGTATATACCGATGCCGATTGGGCAAGTAATGTGAATGACCGAAAGAGAACAACTGATGGAGCATACTTTCTTGGTGGAAGACTAGTCTCATGGATGAGTAAGAAGCAGAGCTGTATTTCTCAGTCTACAGCTGAAGCAGAATATGTGGTAGCATTTATGAACTGTACTCAAGCCATCTGGATGAAACATGTATTGGAAGGTTTCAAAGTACCTGTATCTGAACCGGTGAATATATTTTGTGACAACACAAGTGCAATAAATATTTCTAAGAATCTGGTATTGCATGCTAGAAATAAGCACATTGAGCTTAAGTATCACTTCTTGAGAGAAAAGGTTCAGAATAAGGAGCTTGTACTAGAACATGTTTCCAGTAAGGAGTAACTATCAAATATATTCACTAAACCCTTACCGAAGACTACATTTACCTGTTTGAGAGGTGAATTATGGGTTCTGCCTCTTCATGAAGTCAACTAAAGTTGTGTGATCCACATCAGTCAGGTACTACAGTGTCAAATCTTTCAAGATTGATGTGTTGAAGGATGCTACTCCACAGGGGGAGCAGCATAGTGGAGAATGGAAGCTTGTGCCTCCACTCTGGCATTGTTGTCAAAGGGGGAGAAGATATATGATGTATGGGGAAAAGATATCTGATGATGCAGAATACACTAGTCTATGATGTCTATAGTTGCAATGCTACACTGAGTATTGCCATCAATGCCAAGGGGGAGATTGTTGGCATATGATGAATCAACATGATGATATGATGATAATGTATGTTTTCATTGATGTCAATAAGTGTAAGTGAATCGATATGCAGATTGGAAGAAGTTGGTGAATTGGTATGAAGAAATGCAGTGAACCGGTGTCGGGGTTTCACTGAGTGTGACTACAGGTTGGTAATCTCAGTTCTAGGGTTTTTAGTTTGACAATCTCGCTTGTGCGATGCAACTGATGACATTTTGAGTTAAGTTAGCTAAGAGATGAAGATGATATTGTGATGCCACATCAGCTTTGTGCACGTGAAGGATTTCCTTGAGGATCTTGCATGAGAAGATCGACTGCATTAAATGTCTACCTGGGGAATGAACATTCTTCTTAGTGGTATGAGAAGAAAGCATGATGAGGTACTGATTTCTATGTGCGGTGAAGCATAGACGATGTAGATTGTCTTGTGATCTGTTTGAAATTGTATTGCTCTATGCAAAGTGTTTGGACGGTCAGGATTGGACCGCTTGTATTGTAAACCTAAAATGCTTAGGGTTTAGGGTTTATGCTACTGACCTAATTGTTGTCTATAAGGTCGATGATGTTTGTTATTGTAAGTTGTTGGATAATGTTGTGTGTGTATCCGAGTGATGAGATACTTGACAGACTAGTAAGAGAAAACTATAGAGTGTGATTGCAGAAGTATAGGAATTGAAAAGAATCTGCCTTAGCATATAGTGTTGTTATCAGATCAAAGCTTTACGTGTTGTCTTCTAACCATTTCAACAGAAGGAAAATCCCTTTGCTAGCTAGCTTTAATAGGCTTACTACAAATCCTCTAACCAGGTTACTCAAGATTCATTAAGTTCTTCAAATCCTCTAGCAAGGTAACCTTTAACAAGGTATATAGCCATCCCTTAACCGGGTGATCTTTAACAGGATTGGTTGCTAGCAAAACCTTATTGTAAAGTCTTTAACTGGACTAGGCTCCTAACAAAGCAAGCTTCAAAAGAGTTCAAAAACGAGCTTGTGGATATTCATTCCCATCGTGGTTTTTCCCATTTGGGTTTCCACGTGAAAAATATGTGTGTCATGTGTTGTGCATTTTTCATGCAATGATTAAGTGTTCTTTGTTTAAGTGATTATGCATGCGGAGATAATGGTTATGGTATTGGTGACACACGACATGCATATGTTTATGGGTAAAGTAGCTATCAAGTATTAAATGTATTTGAAGTGTTCAGACTTACCGGTCTATGTTGTCTGAAGTCTTACTGTTTTTAACCGATATTTCCATGGTTAAGTTCAGTAATGAAGACAAGGTTAGTGTTGTTTTATCTTGAAAAGATTGTTAGAAAGCCTTTGACTGTACTGATTCACCCTCCCCCCCTCTTAGTACCAGTAAGGGTATCTGTTGTTCATCATTATTCATCAAAATGGACCTAGTTCATAAGCTCTGACTTTTGGTAAAGTTATGGAATTACTTTGTATCAATTTTTTGAGTGTTAATTCAATAGGTTCACCAAGGGGTGTAAATCTTCTTCTGGGTGTGCCTGCCCTTGGTGGTCTTGGATTGCTTGATTGTAGTGCATTGGTGTTGTTTATCTGAGTTAGATTCTTACTAGCAAGATCAACTGGTCCTTGTAGAGATACTATTGGTTGAGCTCTATTTACAACACATGCATCAACAACTCCATCATTTGTGACATTCTTGTTCCTAGACCAAAATTTTGGTCTTTCATTGTTTTTACTTGTGTTTGGCCAATTATCTTTGTGGTGTTTCATTATCCCTTGCTCTAATATGCCTCTTTCACATTTGATGCCTTTTTTCGTGATGTCTTTAAAATTGTTTAGGCATTGCATTTGTAATGGATACTTAATTGGAGGTACATGATTTTCATTGAAAATATCTACTTTCTTAGTTTCAGGGATATCACTAAGACATCTGCGGTATAAACCTCTCCAGCTTTGCAAGAATGTAGTAAAGGTTTCTCCTTTCTTTTTCTTTGTTGCAGATAAATCTATCAAGGTAACTGGAATATCTATATTGAATGCAAATTTTGATATGAATAACTCAACCAGTTCACCCCACGAAGCAATCTTAGGTGGGAGGTGTGAGAACCATTCTAATGTTGTCCCTCCAAGACTTTTGGAAAATAGCCTCATTAAGTATGTATCATCATGGGCTACCTTGATACATATCATGAAGAATTCACTGACATGATCTCAAGGATCACCTTTCCCTCTATATTTGTCGAAACTTGGAGTTTCAAAATGCATGGGAAAAGGTGGCATGTATAACTTTTTGTCAAAAGGATATGGACAAAGGTCCTCCATTGTATAGCTCCTTTTATCATTGACTGTTTGCATACTGGTCATTTGTTTCTGAAGATTCTCCATTTGTTGAGTCAGGATCTATGTTTGCATCAATGGTGTACTGACTTGATGAGTATTTCTCACAAAAGGAACAATATTGGAGTAACTTGAGCTTTCCGAAATGTAGATTGACCATGTAGTTGTGTACCATAATTCCCACTAGGTTGCATAAAGTATGCAAATTGTGTATTGACATTTGACTGAGTTGATCTTGTTATCCCTTAATTCACATTTTAGCTATTGTAGGTAGATCCACCTGAAACTAAAGGTTGGATTATACTTGTTGAAGAAGGGTTTTGAGCTATTTTAGCTTGCATTGTTACACTAGGCATTGTTTGAGATTTAACATTAGTACTTGCCAATGTAACTTTTGATGGTGTTGAAGTTGTAGTTGCTTGAGTATTTTGAGATACACCCTAGGTTGATGTTGCAAGTGTTGCTTGAGTCTGTGTAATAGTAGGTACTCAAGGAACAAAATTAATGCAATGTCACACCTAGCAGCAATATAGCCAAAATGTTCACTCCTGGAGGTAATTTGGCCTCATTTTGGACTAATCGTGCGAGATATTTGTCTCTATCTTTATTGATGAGATCATTGGAAGATCTTGTTGGGTTGCTTCCAATTCTTTTTTAGTTAGATTATGTTGTATTTCATCAATGGAGGGCATCATGTTTATGTTTGTTGATAAGTTTGTGGGTCTCCAACCCGGTGTTTGTTGATTTGTGGACAAGTTCATATTCCATGTTGGGTTAATCAAAGGGTCATTATTAGGTTCCATCTGATGTTTTGCCTTTTGAGAACATGCTAATGGCATGAATATTATTTCAACGTGATCTTGACTCTTTAAGACTCTCTAAAATGTGAATGCAAGACTCAACTAAATGTAACCAGGTATGCTTCTAAGACTTTCTAAAGACTAAAATGCAGACAATGCAATCTATGAGTGAAGACTTGCTATCAAGGATTTCAAAATTCAAACACAAGATCTTCAGCGTATTGTTCAAAAGCTTCAAAATCTTCCTCTTATTTGATTTGATTTTCGAGGTCTATGTCAATTTGTATTGACTTTCAAACTTCCTCATCTATGACAGCTTGGACTATGTCGTATTGGTCTTGATAAACTATCAACTCTTCAGCAAGAATATTTAAACGATCAATTATTTCTAATTGAATGTTGTTTGACCTAAGATTGGGCTGCTCAAATGGGAATTTCTCATCTCCTTTTAGACCCATATGCTAAAGATTATAATGCAAACTATATGGAAAACCTAGGAATGATTGACACTTTGTTTTAAGGAATCTTACGAGGATTTAGAAACTCTGCTATAGTCTTTCCAGCCAATTGTCTGATGGCTTCCTTTTGAGATGCCTTTTTTTCTTTTAAAATCTTTTTACTCAATTTTTCATCAAGATGAATAGATTTCCGGATCTCATTATCTATGATGGTCTCAAATATATCGTACTGAGCACAATCAACTTTTAGTTTCCAAGCAAGGTCGTCCAAACTATTAATTTTTCCTAATTGGTCACTGTTTGGCCAAAGATCGGGTTGCTCAAATGGAAATTCGTCATCTACTTTTAGACCCATGTATTGAGGTGTGTTTCTTAGAATCTAATGCAATACTTAACTCTATATGAGTGGATGTAGCTTGATTGAAGACTACTCTTTTTATGATGTGAGGACTAGTGCAAAAACTTTGTGTAGTATGATGACACTAAAGGACTTATACATTAACTAGATGTCTACGACTTAAGATCACTTGAGAAAGACATGTTTTTTATCTTTGAATTTTGCAAAAGTTTTGGTTTGATGTTGGTGTTGATGTTGACACTTGACTTTGTTGAGGGACTTGATCTCGTTGATGTTTTGACTAGACCTGGTTGAGGTTCCACTTTGTTTTTGGTATTTTCTAAAATGTTTGAATTTGGTGAAATGTAGCAAAGGACACAATAGACACATCAAAAAGAATAATAACATAGAAATAATACTTGTTTAAAGAACTTTTTCAAATTCTCATGAATGTCGGAGTCTTTTTCAAAACCCCATATTGTTTTTGTTGTAATTGGTCAATCGATAGAACATCAAGCATACTCTCCTAATGGTCAAAAGGTCACAAGTATTACCACAAACCACATCTTGATACTCCATTAGCTCAAACAACCCTGTCACACCCTAGGGTGCGCCCATTTTTTTACCTTTTTTAGGAAATTAGACCAAAGAAGATTGCTCCTCCATTGGCCTGTTATCCTAGGAGATATATGGTGAGTGTCTTGGGCGGAAATTGTTCCCCACCCTTGCACTGTGATAATCCAAGTGTCTAGTTACTGATGTAGTTGGGCTTCTAATTTCTAAGGTGTTTAGAAAGAGTTGCGTTCGAGTGGTCACAATCAGCATTGTTTTACACTCTATTGAGGGAGGTCTCCCAGTCTGTAGAAGTTACACTCTATAGATTTTAACGTACCGTATAGGCACTGAGGGAGGCATAATGTTGTTGTGACAACATGTAACACTCATCGCATATGATTGTTATCACATACACATTTATTTAGAATGGCTTGGATTACTTGGCTTTAGTCGTTGCCACTTAGGTCGTTCCCTCTCACTTGGCCTTATGGGATACTTGGGAGGTGAGACTTCTAAAGGTGTTATCCTAATGTAGTAAATGAAATAAAGCATGAAAAAGGTGGGTATGACTTTTTGATTACCCAAAAAAGGGGAGAGCATATACCTATCACCTTGAAGACAGGAAAAACAATGATTCCTTTTAAACCTTCATTGCAATGCTTTCTAAACATTAGAGATGTTACTCCAAAAAGGCATGAGGTTCATTTTAACCATCATAGCAATGATGAAAATTGTATTGTTCTTTTTAACAACACCAAAAGAATTTTACTTCTCTAACCCTACAGAGAAAATAACGTTAGTAGACATATGGTGGGCTATCCAGCCTAATTTTATCAATTAAAAATCTATATATTTTCACAAATAGAGAGCAATCTTGATAAAAACAAAAACTAAATAGAGATAGAATGCAAAAAACCTAAACTAGCAATTGTGAATTACTATGATAGAAATTGCAAAGTGATATCTAAGCAATTGTGTAGCAATATCAGGTTAATTGCTCATCAGTAAAATGCAAAAAGAAATTTTTTATTTATTTTTAAATAAACAACAACAAAAGATAGAAGATAGAAATTTGATTTTGTAATGATTTTATCCAAAATCACACAAGCCATCACATTAATGTCATCATAAAATTTGTATTTGGCAATGAATCAATGGATGATTCTATGATATTGGGCGATTGCTTCTTTTTGTTGAATTTCTCGAAGCTCTCTATCCTCTTTTACGAGTCTTTGGTATGCTCTTTGTTCTATCCTATCTTGTCTTTTCCTCCTTGCACTTGAGATTTCAAAGGTTACCTTTCCTACCATTGGATTAAACACAATTTATGCAAAAAATAAAAAATTCTTAGAATTGAAAGATTTTTATGGGTTAGGTGCGCAAGATCAATTAATTAAGAAAAAACAAATAAACAATTATTTTTCCTCTTTTTTGAGAAATTGCGGTGGATTTTACTGTCAATTGCAATGGATTTTGATGGCAATTGTGGATAAATATTTGCAATTGCAAATTTTTGTCTGATCAATTGTGGATTCTAGTTTTCTGTGCACGCACATATTTGCAAAACCAATTAAAACAATAGAGGAAGGCTAGATCTGATTCACGTCAGGTTCACCAATTGTTCTCATGTATGAAATCATCAAATCTAAGCTAATTAGACTAAAAGGATGAATCACAAAATCCTTAACTAATTAAATCGATTTTAAACACTGTATAATGAAATAAATGATAGAAATAGAAAGATTAAAGTAAATTAAAACTCCATATTCTCCACTTGTGCTTCCATTGTTCTTCTTCATAATTGTTGGTGTAGGTGGCTCTCAGGTATTGTACTGATTTCTTGCATAAGATGGACAATAACTTTGAAGATTCTAATTCTAGCTTGAATTGAGAAAAGGAGGTTGAATTTATATATTTTCAACACAAAGAAGGTGAGAATTTGAACTCAAGTGTTGATTGATAGACAACTAAAATTGACTGATCTATTAACTCATTAGATTGATCTGTTAATAGAATTGATTGAGGAGTCAACTCAATTGATTAACTAGTAGACTGAATAGACTAGCTACATTAAAAAGGGTGATTGAAAGTTAAAAAGGGTGATTGATGAGTTAGCTACATTAACTAATTAGATAACAGATTTGATCAATCAGTTCAGATTTTATCATGTGTTGTAGGGATTTAAAATTGAATTTGATTTTCATTTTCAATTTGGATTTAAATTTGGACTTTCGAATGCTAAAATGCACATGAAATTAACTAAAATTCAGATTTGGTGAAAAATAAATTTGGAAGAAATGAAATTAATTGAAATGAAGTGAAATTCGAATTAGTGGAAAATGACATGAAATTAGATGGAATTAATTAGAATTATAATTTGGGGATTGGAAGAATTAATTAATTAATTAATTGAAATGAAATTATTTAATCATAGGAAATTGAATTAATTAAATCATAACGATTATTTAACTAAGGAAATTTTTGCAATTAATTAAATAATTGATATTTAATTAATAATTGAGATAGGCTTAATTGATTAAATGATGAAATGATAAGAATTCGATAATTAAAAATGTTAAATGTTCTAATTAGAATAAATATTTAACTTAATCAAATAATTAAATAATTACTTAATTAAATAGATGAATAATTAGTGTAGAATTAATGAGATATTTTTAGGTGTCTACACTAATATTATTAGATAATTGTATAAATATAATTTTTTAAATTAAATAATTAATTAAAAATATTGAAAATAAATTAAAATAAAATTTTAAAAAATGAATCTATTATTTAATAATTAAAATTTATTAAATATAAAAAAAATTATTAATAGATCTTAAGGAAAATTAATTTCTTTTAATAAAATATGTTTTTTTATATTTTATAAAATAATAGTAAATATAATAGTTTGAAATAAAATAAAATAAATTTTAATAAATGAAATATCTTTAAAACTGATATCATTTTAGATTTTCTTAAGACTATTGAAAATACCTATACCAATTTATATAATTTATACAATAATATTATAAAAAATATATAATATTCTAAATGCGATTATTCTCAAGTAAATAAAATAATCTAAACTTGTATATGTATAGCGTGTAGAGTTCAAACGTGACGCGATGTTGCATTAATTAGATAACGAACAATGGCTATTAATAGATAACGAAAATGGCAATAAATTTATGAAATTGCCAATAAAATATTTAGTTTTCCATAAATAACAAAATATTAGCCAATAAAATTAAATAATTTTCAAATGGTAGATAAAAATCACTAATACACTATAAGGGGTAGAAGAAGCAATAAACAGAAGAGAGAGGATAGAGCCAAAGAGAAGGGTATTATTGGTGTGCTAGATTACATAAAGAAAACCAAGGTAGGAGGAGTCTCCCTTGGAAATCAATGAAAATAACAACATGGAATGTCAGGGGTCTATCGGCCCCTAACAAAAAATGCTTGGTCAAGAGGGCTTTTCAAACAATTTTAGGAGACATCATCATGTTGCAAGAGACCAAGCTCAATGAAGAAAAAGCTTTCTTTTTCAAATCTTTAAGTAGGATGTGGGATAGTGTCTTTCAAGAGGCAAAAGGCTCCATGGGTGGACTGGTGACTCTATGGAATCCAAATAAAGTGATATTACAATTGATTAATAAGCAAGATAATTGGATGCACTGTAAAGCAAGAACATTGCAGGAAGATTTGGAATTCTCCCTAATGAATGTTTATGGACTGACAAGGACAGAGGAAAAGAAAAGGGTTTGGAAAGAAATTACAGATCAGATCAGAATGTTCCATCCAGAGAAAACAATTGTAGCAGGAGATTTTAATGCAATCCTCAACAATGATGAAAAATGTGGAGGTTTAAGAATGAATACCCAAGTGATAGAAGATTTAAGAGATTTTGTAGAAAATAATAACCTTTTTGATGTTGTTCCTAAAACTGAAAATTTCACTTGGACCAATAGGACGGCAAACTTTTGCAGAATTTTCAAGAGATTGGATAGAATATTTGTTGGTTCATTTTGGATAAGAGGTAGTTTTGATCTGGAATAAAAAATCCAGCTCATAACACTTTCAGACCATTACCCGATTCAGTTAACTTGCACAATACCATTGATGAAGGTGAAAGGCAACTTCAAGTTCTTAAGCATGTGGTGGAGAGATTCAAACTTTGAAGAAAACATGGAAAAATGGTGGAAAGAATGTAAAGATATTAAAGGCACTCCTAGTTTTTGTTTTGTTCAAAAGTTAAAATATCTGAAAAAAAAGATCAAAATATGGAATGTGGCTTCCTTCAAGAACATCTTTGCTGAAAAAATCAGAGTGGAAGAGGAACTAAATAGGATTAATAATCTAGTGATAGAGAAGGGGATGATGAATGAAGAATTCCATGAAGAGAATTCCCTTAAAGCGGAACTGGCAGAAATACTCCTGAGAGAAGAAATGTATTGGAGGGACAAATCCAGGGAATTATGTCTTAACAACAAAAAAACAAAGAAGAAGAAAGAGTCGTTGTCTTAACAACAAAAAAACAAAGAAGAAGAAAGAGTCGTTGTCTGTAGCTGCTTTGTTTTTTATGAGCTATGGATGGAAAAGCGTCAAACCTCCCCTTCACGCACAAAACACAGTGGAGAGTCAAAGAAACAGAAACAGAAGGAGAAGAAGAATTCACAAAAGAGAGCCCTGCGCAGGAGGTAGAATCTCCACCACAGCCTGCAGATGTATCATGACAAGCATAAGCACGAGCATAGTCCCAAGCTTAAGAAAAGGTGCCTTGAATCGGCATCTCACCTCGTCGAAATGCTGCAACCCACACATAATCTACGCAATGTGGCTTATTTAAGTGTAAGTCAATCTCTTACAATGCATCTCTATTTCTATCGCGGCTGGAAAATCCAACAAGTGATGTGTAGAGAAATAATTGGTTGTGTTCCTGAGATGGTGTTTCACTCCTTGTGTGCAATGTTTTAGTTTGCCCCGGTTTGCCACCATATTTCTCCTCGTATTTTTATTGTATGCAAAAATGCACACGGTTTAGAATGAAAAAGCTTTCTTTTGCCAGAGGATGTTTCCTTGTGTCATAAGCTTTTTTCTATTTGTATGGGTTCATGATTTATCATTCTTATGTATTTACAACTTAGATTTAGATGATGTTTAAGTGTATGCGAAAACCCCTTCTATTCTTTTTTCCCCCTCTTTCACGAGGATGTATAATTCTAGTTGTATCTAATCTTATGTATTTCCAACTTAGATTTAGATGATGTTTTAGTGTATGTGAAAACCCCTTTTGTTTTTTTTTTCCCCTCTTTCAAGAGGATGTATAATTCTAGCTATATCCAATTTTGAATTCACTTGGGTTTATCACCAAGGACCTAAATCCACAAGAATTGAACACTTTCCTTTTGGTGATTGCTCCAACTTGTACGCTACAGTTCCGTTGATGGTTTTAATTTTTTCAATGGCTTAGGTTTTGTTATGGAATATAACTGAGGTCTTATTTATAAATTTGGAGTGGGTAGGGTTTTATAGTTCAAAGCAACATAAGGTAAATGGAAAAAACAAATCATCTAGTGGAATGCTTGCATGAGTGTACTCTCATACATCAAAATGGTGTCTTGTTTGGTGGTGATCTTAAAAAACTGATATCTTGTTTGGTGGTGATTTAGTATAGGAGTTGTCCTCCTAATTTTCTTTTTAGATGTCTATGAAGTTATCTGATTGTCCATGAACTTGAAGTTTGGAAGATATATAACATTTTTTCAGCTTTACATAGGGTAGAATAATCCCCTATTCTAGGGGCATTTGTTGTTATATTCTTAAGTCTTAACAGCTTCAGTTGATATCATAGTTAATGAACACTTATTGTAAAGACATGTCAATAACAATGCAGTGTTTGTAGCCAAATGAAGAAATAAATCATATAAATGTAAACCAAATTCTTTGTTAATGGTGGACATTATTATAATTTCTTGGATTATATTTCATGCCTGTGTGCACTTCATGTCTTATGGTACTTATGTATACTTGCTTCATGCCTTAAGTGAATTCATGTGTATACTTCATGTGTACACTTCATGCTTTACATGTATTTGTGCCTTATGTGTATATTCTATGTTTTGCATGGATGCTTCTTGCCTTATGTAATTCATTTGTATAATTTGTAGTTTACACCTTACGTGTATTCGTGTGTATGACTCATGCCTTATGTATTCATCTGTATGCTTCATACTTGATGTATTGGATTCATTCATAATGTGTTTCTGTATACCTTTCTCATGTATGCTTCTACCTCTATGTGTATTGCCACCCATGTGTTCATCCATCGATGTGCTTTGTATCTTATGCAATTGTGTCATGTACTTTTAGCATGAATTCTTTTTGTTTTGAACGAATACCCCTTATCTTACATGTTTCAACATGATTAAATATGCTTAGTTATTCCATGAGTATGCTTTATGAGAACTTATAAATGGGGTGATTCTTTTAAATCATCTAGGCCCTTCTTTTTGCAAACATGGGTTTCATACTCCTAATAACATGGGAAGGACAACATAGGGATTACTGAAACATGACGATACTATGAAAATCTATAGGATGGAAGAATGTGTAAGAGTAATATAGGAAGGAAGAATGTGTAAGAGTACAATTGCTCAAACCATGAGGTGATAATATAAGAACTTGATGAGTATAGAGATTTTGCCCATAAATCATCATAAGAGGAGAAAGGAAACATGTTGAGAATGCAGTCAGACAAAGATAATATTAGCCATGTTCAATTTATTTGTGTTATATTTAATACCAATCTACCACCTAAGTTTACCAATACGTCAATATCCAATCATAACAATCTATATGGTTACGGACTATACGACACAAAGGAGTGATACAAGACTTAATTAATTGAGATCTTATTCATTACCCACCTCTATTTGCCAACTATGATGTTAGTGACATTCACGCTGCCCACTGAAATTTCTCATTGACTAAACATTTTCCAATATTAATACATACTCTTTATGGATGTTAAGATTAAGCCAAGTTATTATTATTAACTTTTCATGTTGTCATCTAGATCAAACATCTTGCACATTCTCTAATTAATACAACCTCTACATTTTGGGAAATTTATCCCTCTAATTGGGGATTCAGACATATTCATCCAACAAATTATAAATCAATAAATTTAGACATATCTCATATGTGTATTCCTCTCATGAACAATATGTAATGATAGAGTAAAATCATCATTTGTGGTTTCCTTACAATAACTCCTGCAATCAGAAGTGATACTCAAAAATAGTATTTATCATTTCGCAAACTACTTATCACAAATTGTTATGTTCAAAATTTGTACCAAGCGTGACTGAACATAATCATCTTCCATGATATCAAACCCCTTTACAAATGTTATAGCATTTTATCATCTCTCGAGCAATGGTGTTAGGCTACAACTACCATACAAAACAACAATATTCAGTGAACAAATTTCTAAGGGCCCCATTCTATAAGGCATAGCCAGCATGATAATCTCACAACTAAGGTCATTTTTCAAATCATCATGTTGCCAACCTAACCAGTTTTTGCAAACACAATTGGATGGCCTTGATCCTTTCTTGTAGAAGAGAGCGGGCTTGTCTTAAGTTAAATCATGCAAATTTCCCACTATTGGTTATAACTCACACTTAAGGTAAAAGCATATATGCCTTAATTCAAACCTACAACATGTAGTAATATCAGAGTAGAGTCATCTTGAGCACTACCATTGTGATCACCCTAATTTGAAATTGCTTGAGGACAAGCAATCTGGGGAAGGGAAGACTGTCATGTCCCCACATTTATAGTAGAAATAATTAATATAGTTTTTGCCATATAAAATTATATGTTAAAAACATATCAAAATTATATTATATCACATTAACATTAAAATAATATTATATATTATCAATTTACATTTTATATTGAATGATGTTATTATATTAACAATAAATAATATTATATTATCAATTTACATTTTTTATTGAATTATTTTATTATATTAACAATACACATTATATTATAATGGTGCTTTGTATTAAAACTTATATTATTTCTATTAACCAATTATCCCCTATATTTACCAAGGCCCGATAACCATTCTTTAAAGGGTGGTTTGAATAGGTCCAAATTGGGTTTTATATGAAGGGATGCTCTTCTTGAAAAGAGCCGTCAGAAATAGAGGGACATCAACTCTTCAAAAAGGGGGGTGCTTCCTATTAGGAGACCATCGTGGCTCTTCACCACATGGGGAGGTAGGATAAATACCCCCCTGTGCAAATGGGAATAGGGAGAATACAGGAGGGGAACAAGAAAGTCAGATCTACCAGCAAGGATAGAGAAATGTACAGAAACTGCCAGCAAGGATAATAAAAGAAAAGAGGGCCTGTAATGGAATATAATAGCTGATATTATATATATAAAATTTTAAATGGTCTTAATTAAATTAATGGAATTAATATGATATAAAGTTCAGAAGAAAATAATGTATAATTATTAAAATAGCATTAAAATGATTATACATGAGAACACTATTAGACATAAGACACACACATATATATCTGTTAATGAATTCAGAATGAATAAGGCAATCAAATTTAGTTTGTATAAGTTGCTATAATATTGTACCATGCTAATAACATAAAATACAACAATAAAAATTAATGAATAATTTTGATTTAAAGTAATACTAACAGAAATAACTGTTAACAATCTGATATAAGACACTGCGAGGGGCACTGCATATATATATATATATATATATATATATATATATATATATATATATATATATATATATATATATATATATATATATATATATATATATATATATATATATATATATATATATATATATATATATATATATATATATGTTTTTGTACTAACAAACCCAAACCCCTTTTCAAAATTTTCCCGTACCGGTGTACCGGGTTCTTCGAACCCGAACCAGGAACTTAGATTATATCCCACAATTATAATTCTAATAGCCATTAATATAGAAAATTTGATATGATTTAATATAGTTCATTTTTCAGTTTAAGTATTATTTCATATATGTTCTCTAATTGTGTTGCAGGAAAACAATATACAAAGGTACACCTATAAAACACAATTACCTATCTATAGATTTGGCTAAATTTAGATTAACTTAAAGGGTAACTAATTAGGGGACATTATAGTGGTATCAGAGCATGATTCTGCTAGCCTGTTGGACAAAACAACTACTCAGTTAGGACTAATTCTTCCAGTCTCTTCTCAAATAAATAAAAAATTGAATTGGTTAGGCCAACATTGCATTCTTATGAGTGTGCCTTTAACTGCTTCGTGTCTTACGTGTTTCTTATGTGTTTTGAGCATGCCTACTCCATGGGTGTTTTATATGTACACTTTCCTCATGTATACCTTGTACTTGCACCATGTCTATCATGTGTCTAGCAGTGTTTTATATCTTATGTGTATTTATGTTACTTCATGAATGAGATGTTTTCAGATGTCTATTCCATGAATACCTCTCTCTTGTATGCTTCATGATCGATGTGTCTTCAGCATGTCTACTCCACAAGTACCTTTCTCATATATGCTTGTACCTTTTGTGTATTTATGTATTACTTCATGGTTTACATGTATGATTCATCTCTTGCATGTATTCATATGTATGGTTCGTGCTTTACATATCTCGTTCATGCCTTCCGTGCATTAGTTCATGCCTTGCATATAGTCATGTATGTTGCTTCTTGGCTTACATGTATCCATTATTTCATGCCTATATGCACTTCATGTCTTATGGTACTTATGTATACTTTCTTCATGCCTTAAGTGAATTCATGTGTATAATTCATGCGTACACTTCATGCTTTACATGTATCCATGCCTTATGTGTATATTCTATGTTTTGCATGGATGCTTCTTTCCTTATGTAATTCATTTGTATACTTTGTACTTTACACCTTACGTGTATTCGTGTGTATGAATCATGCCTTATGTATTCATCTGTATGCTTCATACTTGATGTATTGGATTCATTCATAAAGTGTTTCTGTATACCTTTCTCATGTATGCTTCCGCCTCTATGTGTATTGCCTCCCATGTGTTCATCCATTGATGTGCTTTGTATCTTATGCAATTGTTTCATGTACTTTCAGCATGAATTCTTTTTGTTTTCAATGAATTCCCCTTATCTTACATGTTTCAATGTGATTGAATATGCTTAGTTATTCCATGAGTATACTTTATGAGTACTTATAAATGGGGTGATTGTTTTAAATCACCTGGGCCCTTATTTTCGCAAACATGGGTTTCATACTCCTAATAACATGGGAAGGACAACATAGGGATTACTGAAACATGACGATACTCTGAAAATCTATAGGATGGAAGAATGTGTAAGAGTAATATAGGAAGGAAGAATGTGTAAGAGTACAATTGCTCAAACCATGAGGTGATAATATAAGAACTTGATGAGTATAGAGATTTTGCCCATAAATCGTCATAAGAGGAGAAAGGAAACATGTTGAGAATGCAGTCAGACAAAGATAATATTAGCCATGTTCAATTTATTCGTGATATATTTAATACCAATCTACCACCTAAGTTTACCAATACATCAATATCCAATCATATCAATCTATATGGTTACAGACTGTACGACATGGAGGAGTGATACCAGACTTAATTAATTGAGATCTTATTCATTACCCACCTCTATTTGGTAATGATGATGTCAGTGACATTCACGCTGCCCACTGAAATTTCTCATTGACTAAACATTTTCCAATATTAATACATACTCTTTATGGATCTTAAGATTAAACCAAGTTATTATTATTAACTTCTCATGTTGTCATCCAGATCAAACATCTTGCACATTCTCTAATTAATACAACCTCTACATTTTGGGAAATTTATCCCTCTAATTGGGGATTCAGACATATTCATCCAACAAATTATAAATCAATAAATTTAGACATATCTCATATATGTATTCCTCTCATGAATAGTATGTAATGATAGGGTAAAATCATCATTTGTGGTTTCCTTACAATAACTCCTGCAATTAGAAGTGATACTCAAAAACAGTATTTATCATTTCACAAATTGCTTATCACAAATTGTTATATTCAAAATTTGTACCAAGCATGACTGAACATAATCATCTACCACGATATCAAACCCCTTTACAAATGTTATAGCATTTTATCATCTCTCGAGCAATGGTGTTAGGCTAAAACTACCATAGAAAACAACAATATTCAGTGAACAAATTTCTAAGGGCCCCATTCTATAAGGCATAGTCAGCATGATAATCTCACAATTAAGGTGTTAGGCTACAACTACCATACTAAAGCTCTATAATTTGTTTATGTAAGTTTTAAACTGAGTCTATTTTCTTCTTTGTTTCAGTATGCTAGTGTTCTTCTGCATTTTACTTGGCAAAGATGAATATTTATACTGATTTAAATAATAAATCATTTTTACTTTGAAATTTTTCTTTGCTTCTCATTGATCTGTGCTTTTTGAGTCATGGATACTTGAGACTTTTGTTTATTACAATACATCCATCATTCTATGCTTTTTTATGTAGATCATTGTGGATTTCTCATTTATCTTGTAAAAGCCTCTAAATTATTTTGATTTCTTTTCTCAGGTGCATAAAACTACTGGTCCTTCGAATCAGATAGAGAGCATGAATGTGCAGGTAACCGATAGAGTTCTCAGTTGCTCTTTCCAAGATATTTGTACTCGTTACGTTGTCAAATATGTAGGCATCTTTCATGATTAAATTTGTATGCTGAAGTTGCTTATACTGGTAGTCACATACGTCCACTCCACCTCGTTCTATAAGAAACATGACAAATTCTGTCAATTTAGAGGATTATGAAACAAATAACATAGACACAGAGGATGCAGATCTGATGGTAGGATTTTCTCCAATCTCCATTGTTTCTGGTTTTTGTGAAGATATAACTTCTCTTGCCCAATACTTTGTTGCATCATATTATAAGTTTGGGTATCAATGGCTACAGAGACAAACATATCAGCCAGCTACTATTAAAGTTGAGAATAACCCTAGCCAGGATGAGCAGTCTAGTCCAATGCAAGAGAAGAGGATAAGAGATACTAGATCTTTGCCATGGTGAGAAGGACTTCGACCTTGAAAGTCAACCATCCGACATTCTTCTCAAGATTCTGAAGACCAGGAATGCATAGAGGACGAAGATGATAGAAATAAAGGGGAGGCTAGGGCTGAAGGAGAGGAAGATGAAGTTGAGGAAGAGGGTGAGGAGGGTAAAGAACAAGAAGGAAGGAGACAATATGCTCTTTGAAATTGCACTGAGGCGAGGAGGTTTTCTCTTCTTGTGGATGAGATGGATCAGGGTCCTATTGGTTCATCATCATGAATGCATGTGGGAGATACAAAGTTTGGTCACCAATGGGTTTGTGGCGGACTTGACATGCATAACGCAACTGCATGGGGTTTGAAAGTTGCAGCATCTAGATGGGGACACCAAGGTGATACGTTTGGTTATGGAAGTGTAGGTGCACAACCTGCTGAGCCTAGTTCAAAAGGTGGAGCTGACATTCAACCCTTGCAGGTTGATGAAACAGTGAGTTTTGATGATATTGGAGGGCTTTCTGACCACATTCATGCATTGAAAGAAATGGTTTGTTTCCCTCTTCTCTATCTTGATTTCTTTGCAAATTATCACATCTGTCCTCCAAGGGGAGTCTTTTTGTGTGGTCCTCCGGGAACTTAAAAAATGTTGATTGCAAGGGCTTTAGCATGTGCAGCTTCCAAGGCAGGACAGAAAGTAAACTTTTACATGCGAAAGGGAGCTGATGTGCTCAGCAAGTGGGTTGGGGAAGCTGAGCGGCAACTGAAATTACTATTTGAAGAAGCACAAAGGAACCAACCATCCATAATATTTTTTGATGAAATAGATGGTCTTGCCCCAGTGAGGTCTAGTAAACAAGAACAAATTCACAATTCTATTGTATCTACGCTTCTTGCTCTAATGGATGGTCTAGACTCTAGAGGTCAAGTAGTGCTTATTGGAGCGATAAATAGGATTGATGCTATTGATGGAGCTCTTCGCCGGCCTAGTCAGTTTGATCGTGAATTTGTATTTTCCTTACCCGATTGTAAAGCACGAGCTGAGATATTAAAGATCCACACAAGAAAGTGGAAGAATCCTTTATCAGAGGAATTAAGAATGGAATTAGCAGCAGCTTGTATGGGGTATTGTGGTGTTGATTTAAAATCTTTGTGCACAGAAGCTGCAATTAATGCTTTCCGTAAGAAATATCCTCAAATATACACTAGTGATGATAAGTTTGTCATAGATTTGGATTCTGTGAAAGTAGAGAAACATGATTTCTTGGAAGCTATGTCTACTATTACTCCTGCTGCCCATAGAGGTGGAACAGTACAGTCAAGGCCATTGTCCCCAGTAATAGCTCCATGCATACAAGGACATCTAAAAATAATTAGTGATTATATTTCTGACATCTTCTATGTAGTGGCCAACGGTGATAAAAAAGATTCGCTGAATGACAATTCTCACCATCTTGCCAAGTTACTTGGATTTCCTATGGTTCTTCCATTCCATTTGTTTACAGACCAAGACTTCTACTTTGTGGGAAGGAGGATGCTAGCTTGGTATGGTTAGAAATTGCTTTCATAGATGTTTACACATCTATAACATGAGTCTGTTTTTTAAAACTTTTGAATTGGCTGGATTCTAATCTAGCTACATTTCTGAATGATGCTATATTTCTACTTTTCTTGCCAGGATCACATTGGCCCTGTAGTTTTACACGACTTAGAGAGGTTCCCTGTGCATTGTCTTGGGCTTGCATCACTTTTGTCCGACCCAAGTGCACGGATGCCTGAGGAAGCACTAGTACACATTGTGGGAGAAGCAAGGAGGACTACTCCTTCTATCTTGTATCTGCCTCAACTTCAACTTTGGTGGGAGACAGTGTGTATATCATTACATTAGTACACTTATACTTTTAAAGCTCTACGCCTTTGGGATTTCCTATGATATATTTGAAATCTCTTTGTTTTTATTGCTAGAGCTTCCTAAAATGACTATATATCTGATTTTGTTTGTTTCACTGATATTCATAGGCCCATGATCAGCTAAGAGCTGTTCTACTATCTATACTGAAAGAATTGCCATCAGACCTTCCTTTATTACTTCTTGCAACCTCCTCTGTACCCTTTGATGAATTGGATGGAGAAGCTGCATCCTTGTTTGGTCGTCGCTATATGTATGTATCAAGGACATCATTGTCTTAGTTTTTGTATTTTTTCTGCTTAGTTTGTTCAAGATTATGCTAAGGCATGTGAATCCTTTTCTGTATAGCATTGAGTACCAGGTACTTCGTTAGCTTCTGACTCTGTATAAATTGAATTTGTCATTGAATTGAGTGTACATGAATTCGATGGTATCTGGTACAGCTTGAATGGATTGCAAATTTTATTTTGGTTTAGTATAATAGAAGGTAAAATCCTGAATGGATTAAGTAGAAAAACCAAGTTCAGATGACAGGTGTAGATTCATCTCGCAACTGGTTGATGTTGTTCTTACTATCCCTGATCAACAAGTAGTAATTACTCCTAAAAAGAATGTTTCTAATCCTGAACTTCCAAAGGTACCAAAAGCAGCAAGAGGACCAAGTGAAACTGAGCTACGTGCCAAGGTAGAAGTAGAGGAGCATGCTATTCGACGACTCCGAATGTGTTTTTGGGATGTCTGCAGCAGGTTTTGTAGTGATGCATCAATCATTATTTGATTCATTTGTTGAGGATGTGTTTACCAAGTGAAAATTAATTTTGAGTGCTTATATGTATCCACATACAATGTGCAGACTTCTATATGAAAAACGGTTCAGTGTCTTCCATTACCCTGTCATGGATGAAGACGCTCCTCACTATTATGCAATAGTTCAAAATCCAATGGATATCACTACTTTACTGCAGCGAGTAGATAATCGACGTTACTTGACATGCTCAGCATTCCTGCAAGATGTGGAACTAATTCCAGCCAATGCAAAAGTAAGCATGATTGGACATGCCTATGATCCTATCAGCTTTATGGGGTTGAACAAAAATTTGTTTTCCATTCATTCCTGATAATAACTATCATTAGTTTTGCATAACAGGCATATAATGGTGATGACTACAATGGAGCTCGAATTGTCAGCAGAGCATATGCACTAAGGGATGCGGTATGGTTAAATATGCTAATAATAGAGACATACAATAATCGAAGTTCAAATGTTTTATGTCAAGTAATAAGCATTTATTGTTCACTTTGCTAATCCTTGTCTTACGCATAATCAGATTCTTGGAATGCTTTCCCAAATGGATCCTGCACTAGTTGCCTTTTGTGATAAAATTGCTGCTCAGGGTGGGCCAACTCGTTTGTCAGAGGATTCAACTACAAATTTTCCTTCGAATCCTGTTGCTCAACCAGTTCATATTACAAGAGCAAGTGAATGCTTACGCAACGTTCAGCCTGATATGAATGTATCTAAAAGTTATGAGGTCTTGAAGCGCTCAAAGCAGAATAGTGATCCTGATCAAGGTGGAATTATGCTTTGCACCATGCCACTTGTAATCCTTTTTTATTTTTGATATTTAGAATTAGAAGCACAATTGTATTGAAATTCTCAGAATGTGTTTTTTCTACAGGTAAAGTTGTGGCTGGGGACTCTGATCCATTTGCTGAGGACAGATCACAACCCATGGAGATTGATACTCCTGGGCAGAATACTCTAAAAACAAAATGCCTTCATGGTAGTGTGACACATGAGGCATTTAAAGGTGTGCAGCAATGTGAGGCAAATAATCAAGAAGAAATAATGAATCAGCCGGAACGCAAATCCTCTTCCAAAGTGCCAATAAGCAATCACTTGGCAGAACAGATTGAATCAATAGAAGATAATTTTGTGAAATGTACCGAAGGTTATGGAATCTCAGAACTTGAAAGACTTTATGCTCTAATTTGTCGAAGGGTGATATCCTTAGCAGATGCGAACAAACCTACAATTATTAAATTCTTGAAGGACTTCTCATCTGATGAAAGCAATTTTCATAGATAGTTTTGTAACCGAATGTCCTATGAAGTGTTTTTGGGGCTCTAATTTGTCGAGGGGTGATATCATTGAAAGATGTGGACAAAACTATGATTTTTAAATTTTTGAAGGACTTCTCATCCGATGAATGAAATTTTTAAAGAGAGTTTTGTAACGGAATGACCTATGAACTGCTATGTTACCAGAAACGCGACGGGAGAACTTCGTTTCGTGTTTTCCCCGTCGCGAACGGCGGTTTCCAAACTGCTGTCTCACAGTCAGAGAAATTCAAAGGAGTGAATTTTGCAGTGAAGACCTTAATCCTGCTACAGAGGAAATAAGAGAAGATATCATTAATACTGTGATATATGCACAGAAATCTTGGTAATACATAGGTTTCAGTGAGAATATGCTCACTTTGTAAACATATTTCTTCATGATATTGTTCTCTTTCAGGTCGAATAAATTGATTTTTTGTTATTGTCTCCATGGATGAGTGTGCATTGCTTTCAAATTGATATGTCAAGGACATTGATATTGGTCTTCTTAGTCTTTCTGAGTTACATTTTCCATTTAATGTCTTCATTCAAGGAATGGATTAATCTGGTCTAAATGGAATATGGAGTAATGTATGTTCATCTTTGGATTTCTCGGAAGAATTGCAGAAAGTGTCTATTGGTGGGAGTGT
Source organism: Cryptomeria japonica (assembly GCF_030272615.1). Taxonomy (NCBI): domain Eukaryota; kingdom Viridiplantae; phylum Streptophyta; class Pinopsida; order Cupressales; family Cupressaceae; genus Cryptomeria; species Cryptomeria japonica. The sequence goes on from NC_081406.1 coordinate 463,237,836, forward strand.
TTCTATAATGTAATAATACAAAGGCGCCCCTTGGATGTGAATTTGTAGTGTCATGATGAGTCTCTGCATGGTTTGGTATTTGACTTTGTTGCCCGGTTGAAGCACTGATCTGAGTAGTTATTTGTTCAAAGGTCTAAGCATTCATTGGAATTCAAAGATGAATCATTTGAACACTTTATTTTCAGTTATGTTCTTTGCTTTGTTAGCTTAGGATTCTTCATGTTCTTTGATTTAAGAAGTGAGATAGTCAAGAACACTGTCAGTTTGAGAAAATCTTGCATATTATTTTATATCTGCTTGTTGTTGCTGAATAATATATCATTTTTGATAAGGGATACCTTTAGGTCTAGCAGAGCCTAAAGAGCAAAAGGTGTCAACCTTTGGGTTGAGTTTTGTTCATTGGCCAAACTAACATTTAAAATCAAGAATAAGTAATCGCAAAGCTTTAGGTTTTAATGGGTGCAATTTTGGAAAAAAACGTCAGCACACTCGACTTGTGACTACACAAGACTAATGGTTGTGTAAGCAACTAGGCATTCTACTACTATTGGAATTAGTATGACCAAAAATGTTCCAAACAAATTACAATGTAATATTGAAAGAATATTATTAAGATGAGAGAAATAATATTAAAAATCATAGCTGTGAAAAAATTAAGATCTTTTTGAAATGCTGCATGTTTGATGTTTGTGGTTTGTGATTTGAACTGCTTGATTAAAAAAACTCTGTTTAATGCCTTTAGTACATCTTTAATTAGTGAACATTGACCAGCCAAAAAAAATAGATTGGTTCAATGGTGGATAAATGAATCACACCATTTAGATATACTTCATCAACCTAATATGGTCCTAACCACCTTGTTTGCATCTTGATCTTATGATCCTTATATTGTGAGTCATAAAGGAGAGTCCATTCACCCTTTTGCAACATTTTTGTCTTGATAAAGAGGTCTTTCCACTTAATTTAATATTTTTTCACTATCTCAATATGATGGAAGGTTTCTCTTAAGATAAAATCAAGAGCATTAAGTTGCATCATTCTCTTTTTTTGGGCTGCTAATAAGTCCATAATGAATTAAAGTTTTTGCCTTAATGTATTGTGTTCAAACTCAATTGGAAGGAAATATTTTATCCCATAAACTATTTCATATGGTGTAAACAAGTTGTAGTCTTAGTAACAATCTATCAAAGAAATTGGCCTATGCCATATTTAAGTACCTTAGTAACAAACTATCAAAGCCTCTTTGATATAAAATATCACCAAGGATAGTGAAGTATTGTGTACATTGGAGGAAAGTTTTGTTTTATTTATGTGAAAGGTTAGGTGGTGAAGTTTGACCATGGTGGTAAGCGTAAATATCATGACAGTAGGGTGAATAAGGACCAATAAATTGTCATATAAGTTCAAAATTAGGGATATTGTGTGGGTATTAATAATTTCTCAACAAGAACTTAGAATGTCGACTATTCTATGGCATATCCAAGACACATTCAATTATGGCTATAGTATCATCAACTAGATTGTTTTTCCAAGTAGATCTGCAAGAAATTATTCTTGAAACTATTTGCCATGTATTTGTAGGTGATCAATTCACCATATTTTGTTTGATATTCATCATTAACTTTTTTTACTATTAGTTTAGAATAACCATAAACAAGGATGTGTTGGATATTCCATTGAATTGTTATATTAAGACCAACAAGAAAAGCTTCATATTCAACAACATGGTTTGCACATGGAAAGCTAAATCTAAATGCTTTCAACATGGAATTTCCTTGAGTATAAACAAGATTCAAATGCTTGCTCCATGACTAGTACAAGAACAATCGAGACATAACTTCTATATAGAGGGCTCTTCAATAGTAAATATAGATTCATCAAGATTATCTATAACGAATGGTTGATTATCTATAAGAGGTGCCTTAAATAATTGATACATAGAAACATATGCTTTAATTTCTTTTTTATCTTAAAACTTACTGTCAAATTCACCTAACAACGTTACCCTCTTAGTCATATTAATTGTAAGAGAATTTTTGAATAAGAGGCATTTGAATGGATCCAATTAATAAATGAGATTTGCTTGGTGACTAAGCATGTAATGTCACAATTTTTGTGTACAAAAAAGACTACTAAACATTACCGTTCCATAGAAATATAGGAAAGCTCATTTTTCATGAGTGTTTGATTGATAATAGGTTGTTTTCTCACAATCTTGTTTATCATTTTGTGCTAAGAGTGCGCCCAAGGAGACTAATATAGTTGATATGTAGAAGTATGTGATTATTTTAATAGGAGACATAAGAACCATTGGTGATGCAATATAGTCTTTGATATGATCAAAATATTCTTAGTAGGATTCATTCCATTGAAACCCACCATTTTTCTTGAGAAGGTGGGGAAATGGTTGACATTTGTAAAAAGTTGTGCTATTAATCTTCATATGGCTAGTAGCTTTCCTTGAAGTCAATTATATTATTTTAAAATTTTAAAGGGGTGGCATATCCATGATAGTTGCAAACTTAGAAATATAAAAATCTATATATCATTGAGATATAATAAAGATCAAGAGTTTTTTGATGTTATACCAAAAATACATTTCTTGGAATTAAGGCATATATATATATATATATATATATATATATATATATATATATATATATATATATATATATATATATATATATATATATATATATATATAAGGATTCAAATATAAATTCAAGGACATGAGTGGTATTCTCTTATTTTCTATTTTCCCATTTGAAATATCATCTAAATAAACTTCCACAATTTCTATGGAGCATGTCATGAAATGTAACTATCATTGCCCTCTGATAAGTAGCTCCCACATTTATCCATCTAAAGGTGTCACTTGATAGAAAACTCAAAAAACTATCCACAATTCAAATATGATTACAACTCAAAAAACTATCCACAAGTGATAGCATTTTATAACTAGCTACGAGATCAATAATTATGCCAATGTTGGAAGGATGAAAATCATCTTTTGGGCAAGATGCAATAACATATTTTAAGGCTATACATATGCATATTCCTTTTATCTTTTTTGACATGAATTATAATGGATATCCATTCAAGATAGTCAATTGGGAGTATGAAGTTAACATTTAAAAGTTTTTGTAGTTCTTCTTTGACCAGTAGGGCAGTTTTAGGATGCATCTAATGTAGTTTTCCTTAATTGAAACTTAGCATTAAAAGAACCATGCATGGAGGTGAACCCAAATAGAAGGGTCCAATCCAAACATGTTAGCATAGGACCAATAAAAATATATGAAATGTGGTTTACAAAATTGATGACACTCTGTGTTCTTTTGGAGGATTTTAAGATGTAAATATATAGATTATCTTTTATCCCCAAATTTTTATGAATACTAAGAGGTGGCGGGGGGGTTGAATTACTATGCCCAAACTTTTAACAAAACTCTTAAGCAATTTTACTGTAGACCAGTATAGTAGTTTAAACAATAAACCGATTAAAACACAAACAAGCCAAATAGCAAACAGAGAATTCACCCACATAAGCACAAGCACCATAACACAAGATATTTTGATGTGGAAACTTAAATGGGAAAAACCATGGTGAGTAAAACTCACAAGTCAACTATCTGCAGAATAGTAACCAGACCGGTTAAGGTCAGATCGGTTAAGGTCACATCGATTAAGGTCAGACCGGTTAAGGCCTTACAATTTTCTTCATCAGAATAGATCTTGTTAGGAATCTAGATCTTTGTTAGGAGATAAGTCTTGTTAAAGACTACCTTGTTAAAGGATTTTAGATTCACGACTGTGAACCACCTTGTTAGAGGATTTACAAAAGGCTTGACAGGGCCTACTCGGTTAAGGATTTCAGACTTGTCGAAGAGATTAGTAATCAACAAGTGAATGATCTAGACAATAGCATATAATGCTTGATTAGATCCTTAACAACTCTTTGTTAATGCATTGGAACATTAGTTCAGTCTTCTATCCTTTTCATGTTCAATCTCTATCGCATGATGCTTCTATAACAACTCCACTTCTTCAACATACATACGCACATACATTCATTCCTATAAAAACCCTAGACATGATGTCCTTAAATAGGAAGCTGATTTCATGTTAGTCCAATGAGATTGGATTACAATTTCCTAGGTTCAAAGCATCTAGACACATTTGGTAACACGACATAGAACCACCACCAAAGTGTCAGTGGATGATAACTCATCACACTCTACCATTTTACTTCTTAAGCACAATATACCAATAAGCAAAGACTGGTAAACTGGAACATAGTGTTCTGATAAAAAATATTAACTGCCGCTAGGGGTCCTTGTTCCGCTTGAGGTCTTCATACCGCTTGAGGTCTTCAGTCATGCTTTGATCGGAAATCATTTTCTGCAAAACATCGATAGTCTTCTACAAACAAAGACTATTCATTCAATGGCATATAATACCGGTGTGAACAATACAACACATATTACCAATGGAGATTAACTCATACATAAAATAAGCGTGTGTCCACCAATGACAATCACAACTAAACATCATCAAAATACCAACAAATTTATGTCAGTTTTATTTTCAATCAAGATTGCTAAGTGATATTTCCATTGTGGAAGTGCTAGGGGAAGATTGGATTCCTCATGTAATAAGGCCTCTAAGAATTTTCCATCACTAAACAAATCTTTATTTTCATCTTTTCTATGTTTGATAGCACATTAGAGAGGGTTTCTCTAGGGGATTTAGAAAAAAAAAAGTACGACTAAGGAACTCTTCCTCTTCCGCAAAATAGATAGTGGTATCAAGATTGATTTCAAATTATTTTATATGATCTCTCATTTTAATACCATTGCAGAGTTCCAAGAATTTGACAATTATCTCATTATCTTGAAATGTTTTTAAAGGCATGAGGTTTTGCTAGTCTCAATTAATAAATGACGCATATATAAGTTTTGTGGAAGAGATTGGTGATTTATAAAAAATTGAAAGAGTCAAGATGGTCAATCCCATGGTATTTTCAATATTGCCAAAGGTTTCCTTTGTATTCATAGAAGCTACACGGTGTACATTATTTTTCTAATTAAGTAGAATGTATCCTAATCAATGACGGTGAACATTGTATTGTACTTGAATCAATTCAAGAATATCTTACTCATGTCAGCCTAATTTTTACAATTCATGTTTTCACATATATGTGTAGACATCTAGAATTGCCTTAACGCCTGTGAATGCCACTTTTACTAATTTTTCCTCTTAACTAATTAAATAATTTAAAAAATATTTAATTCATCCAACTTTATTTTCCTATTCTAAATTTAAAAATTAAAATTCCCTCTCTTCTCATAATTAAATAATTTTTAATTATTTAATCATCTTATTTTATTGTAATATTAATTGGATATTTTTATTATTTAATTAACCCCCTCATCCCATTTAATTAAATAATCTATAATTAAATATCTCTTCCTATCAATTTCTCACAATCAAAGAATTATTCCAAATTATTTAATTTACTGATTTATTTAATTGTCCATCCCATTTCAAAAATCAATTTCTTCCAAAATAGATAAAATATTTATTTTAATTATTTCTCCTATAACATATGTTTAAAATGGCTAATTATTCCCTCCCATTAACTACCACCGACTTCCACTTCAACTCATGATCACCTTTTTTTGATCGAGCCAATTAATCTACCTCACTCCCAATCAATTTAGATAATAGCCTAGTCATCTATCCCAATACATCAATCAAGCCAATTGGCTAATCAGTCAGTCTGACTCACATGAGAAATCAACTCTCAATCAAATTGTCTCAACAATCCTCAACCATTGATAATTCCGTTGCTATTTTAATGTGAATTGTTGATCAATATCATGAAATCTATAAAAGAGAACCTAATTATCATTCATCAATAATCATAGTCTTCAAATCTTTTGGTTATCATGTTGTAGTAAAAGTTTGACGATTTTGAGAGCCATCACATACAACACAAAAAGAAGGAGAGCAATGGAAGTCTCTTTCATGAATTTGACATTGGGTTTACTTTGTGTGAGATTTTGCCAAGATCAAGAGCTCAATGAAATGTACAAAATAGAGACACAATATAGGACAAGAATAAACTGTATTCTCATCAATAGAAAATGATCAATAATATCAAATTACATACAATGTAGATGAGCTTGCTTATATAGGCAAGGCTAGGGATATGTGAGCACACAAACATGACATGTGGCTCAATAAGAAACAAGGGTAGGTAGGAAATAGGTGTGGGTAGGTAGGAGAAATAATATAATAGTCGACATGAGGTGGATCACCCACTGAATGTGGAGTGTAACAACAAGATCAACACCATAAAAGGTGGAATTTCTCCTACACACACTATCCCAATGTGGCACAAACACCCAAGCGTCTCATACCCAAACTACTATGAAATGCATTTCCTAAGTAAACTTAAGTAAGTGTAATAATATCCAAGATGAATAATTATTTACACCAACACCCCCCCTTAAGTGCAACTTAGGGGAATTCACTTAAGTCTACAATGCAACTAAGAAATGCAAGATGGGTCGCAGCTACGAGGCCATGTTAGGTACCCATGTACAAATGCAAATGCATGCAAACCAATGCAATGAAATCTATCACAAAGTGGGGAAAGAGAGTAAAACCCAATGGGAAAAAACCCTCCCCCAAAAGAGAGATGAAAAACATACAAGAGAACTCTCATAGAAGAATGTGAAGGACAAAACACCATGTGAGGAAAAAGCCCCCCCCATATGAGAGAAGAAGAGAAGCTAGGAAGCCCCCCCTCAATATGGAATCTGCACCAATGATAGAAGCTCGATGTATGAAGAAACTACTCCACGAACATCGAACAACATTCCTCCCCTTAGGAAGAAACAAAACCAAAGGTGTATCCATGAAGTCTCCTCAATCATGAAGGGAAGATGTATGAAGAAAACTCATGATGAAAGGAATCTCTGAAAACTGCTCAAGTGTCCCCATGTCGATGCTAAAAGATACCCCCTCCAAAGGTGGTAAACTGTGCCACACTGCTGAAAAAGGCACTCCAAGATCTAGTGGAGATGGATGTAGAACATGTCCCAAAGACTCACATGTCTCCTCAAAACATAAAGAGACCTCCTCCAACTGTTGTACATAAGTATCCACAATCATGTCAACCTCGAAAGAATGATCATGTAGAGAATGAACAAGAGGGTGAGAGTGTGCCCTCGCAACAATCGAAGAAGGATCACCTTAATCAAAGAGAAGATGAATGTCATCAATGATGTCTCCCAAACCTGCAATGTAAGATTCCAAAAATAAACCTGCAATATCTGTCAAGTAATCATCCCATTAATCTGAAGCTGGAAGACAATAAATATCCTGCTGCACTGAATCACATGAAGGCAAAACTGTCGCACTATCCGCATCATTAGGTGAAATAGGTGATATGATATCAATATGAGGAGATGAAATACAAGGCTAAAGAATGGGGTCAAATGTGAGAATCCCCATGTTCAAGTGCCCAAAGTTCTCCTCAAAATCTGAACCATCACAAGAAGTGTGATCATCATGTATACAATCATCAAATGTGAAATCATCATCATCAACAAAATCTGAAAAGGAGTATAACCGAGATGCATGATCAACCACCCCAGTCACAATGATAGCTCTAGTCTCCAAGTCTCTAATGAAAACTGAGTCAGGTGTGAACTCCACAACTCTCTTAGTTGCGCCATGTGTGATTTGATAGATAGAAAGGAGATTGTTTGTCAAGTGGGGTACACACAACACATCATTGAAGGAGTTATCCCCAATGTCAATAGATCCTTTCCCAATCACATCCATGTATGTATGATTGCCCATCAAAACCTGTGGCATGGTGCAAGGCTCAAATGTAGAGAACATAGACTGCGAAGATGCCATATGATGAGAAGCCCCTGAATCTAGAAGCCATCTCTCTGAATTATGACTAATAGTAGCACATAGAGTTTTTCCTTTTCTTGTTCCAAAAGAGTGAGTCTTTCCACTTGTAGAAGCCATGAATGCTTGCCCTTTTCCTTTTGAATGTGAGGAAGTGGAAGTTGATGAATCATCCTTCTTGTAGACTTTAGGCAAATCAATGTTATGCTTTTTGATGATATGTGTGAGCTCATCAATCTTCTTAGAATGGCAACGATGCTCCTCATGACCAATCTTTTTACAATAAGCACAAATAGGTCTCTCCCTCTTTGGTGAATTATCTCTCTTGGAAGAGGATGAATCTCCTTGTTGTGGAGAAGATGGTGCTTTTTCTTTAGGCTTTGACTGCCATTTCTTCTTGTTTGAGTTGTCCTTTCCTTGATTTCCTTTGTTCCCTTGATTTGCCACTAATGCTTGACACTTAGAAGCCTTAAGAATGCCCATGCTTATCAACTTAGTTTGTTCCATCATCAACATTTCATTGAAAGCATCAAATGTAGGCATTGTGTAGCTTGATCCCATTGTCATCCTATGGGTTTGGAAACTAGAAACAAATGTTGCATATTCTTGTGGAAGCTTGCCTATCAAGTTGAATATCAATTGAGTATCCTTCTGATCAATGCCACAATCTTTGAGTTGTGCCCTCAGCTCATTTGCCTTAGTGACATAATCTTGTATAGTATCAAAGTTCTTGGGATCTAACATGGTGAAATCACTATCAATTTGATATCCCCTAATCACATCAACTTGACCATACAAGTCTTGAAACTTTTGCCAAGCATCCTTGATTAGAGTACATTTCTCAATATGAAAAATGAGATCCTTTGATACATACTTTCGCCATGATATTTTTAGTGAGCCAATCCAAGTGACCAACTGGATCAACCTTAGGATCAGTGGGAGCAACAATAGTTCCATCAATGTAATGAGTGAGTCCTTTTTCCATAAGTTTACTCCATGCATCAATTTTCCAAGTAGCATAATTATGAAGAGTTAAGAGAGGAAACTTAGAAGAACCCATAGCAGCAAAAAGGAAGGAACACAAGAGTACAAAAGCACAAGAGACACCCCCCCAAATTCACTCAATCAAAGTACCCCCAAAAAATGATGATTTTGGCACTTTATATGTAGTGCGATTACAATGAGCCACTTGCAAAACAAGGCAAAGTGGACATATGATGCAAATTTTACAAGTTCTCAAATGAGATACAAGAGGCTTCAATCAATAGTGCAATGAATCTAACTGAGATTCAAGCAAATATACAAGTACCAAGAGAGCCAAAAATGGCCAAAATCTGAAAGTACAATTTCTACTTACAATGGCATCAATCTGATAGCATCATGTGAAAGTAGACAAAAAAATATGCACTTTAAAAAAAAATGGCACCTGAAAAGGAGGTCGTATGACCCTAAACGAAGCCTCTGAAGTTGAAAAAACTAGGATTACTTAGGTACAGTCACCAAAAACTGCATTTTTTGAAAAATCCGTGCATCAAAATCAAAAAATTTCTTCACTACTGCAAAGAGCACGAAATTCTAGCCCATTTCAAAAAATATTGCTCGAAAAAAGGAGCAAAAATGAGCAAGATATCATCGTCTGAAATTGAACTGCAAAATCAGAAATGCAAATGAGACGGGGGTCCAAAAATTTTCAAACCGTGCTGACGTGTGCTGACGTTAGCAAATCACCCGATTAAATTTGATGGCTGTATGACCGTCGCAAAAACTTCACCTCCCTACTGACTGGGCGTTCATGCTGTACGAACTGCTGACTGGGTAGATGACTGTGCAGGCCATACCATACGGATTTGCTAACGTGTACGATGACCTGGTGGCTCTGCATGGCGGGTGATGTGTCGTACAGATGACTAAATGAGAGCTGCGTGGCGGGGTCTGAGGATGGGTGGTCGCCGAAAAACTTTGACTAGCGGCGTGGACAGGACGATCGCTGGAGAGGAGGAGACTGGCGGCTGGGTGCCGAGGGGGCCGGTGGCGGGCCGGGAACCGAGGCTGCCAGTGGGGAAGCGAGGCGACCGGTGGGTACACGGCGCGGTAGCGTGACTCGGCGGCGGCACGGGTCTCGGCGATCTGCGGCAGCGTCGGAAACCAAGTACGCCTGCAACACCTGCAACACGCAGGTACGGGGTACGGAGGGGTCTGCGGACCCCCAAACACAAAAAAAACCTCAATTTTTTTTTAATTTTTTTTTAATTTTTCAATTTTTTTTTTTGAAAAATTTTGGAATTTTTTTAATTTTTTTTTCGGAAAATATAAATTTTTTTGAAATTCATACAATAATAACAAAATTGGCGAAATTTTTTTTTCTCACCAAAATAGGCCGACTTTATAACCAAAATTCATGGAAACGGCCTTCTGGACGCAATGGCGGGGTCCGATCTAGTGTAGGATGCCTCCAAAAGATGCTGCTCCTCAGATCTACCTCTTGACGTCACAATAATGCCTCTTCAAGATGAATCAATGAAGCCCCAATAGCTCTGATACCATGTGAGATTTTGCCAAGATCAAGAGCTCAATGAAATGTACAAAATAGAGACACACTATAGGACAAGAATAAACTGTATTCTTATCAATAGAAAATGATCAATAATATCAAATTACATACAATGTAGATGAGCTTGCTTATATAGGCAAGGCTAGGGATATGTGAGCACACAAACATGACATGTGGCTCAATAAGAAACAAGGGTAGGTAGAAAATAGGTGTGGGTAGGTAGGAGAAATAATATAATAGTCCACATGAGGTGGATCACCCACTGAATGTGGAGTGTAACAACAAGATCAACACCATAAAAGGTGGAATTTCTCCTACACATTATCCCAATGTGGCACAAACACCCAAGTGTCTCATACCCAAACTACTATGAAATGCATTTCCTAAGTAAACTTAAGTAAGTGTAATAATATCTAAGATGAATAATTATTTACACCAACACTTTGTTATTGATTTTTATATTTTACTCTTACATTGATTGCGATTGAGAATTTAGTAGTTGATTTGAGTTTGTGGTTTCTCATTTGATCTATTACATGTTTCACGTTTTACATTCGTTACATTTGATGAACTTGATGTGAAATCATGCATTAATTAAATCTATTTTGTGGGTTTTTAAATCTTTCAAGTTGCAAGTTTTATGTGTTGCATTCATGGAATCTTCACTACGTTTGCTTTAATTGGTAATGTAATTGCAGGTTGCTATGCCACATTCACATAAAATAGTGACGTGTACACAAAGGAAATTGTCGCACACACATAAATTCACAATGGGGTGACCCCACAATACTTGGTTACACTTTTTCATACATCTTGATTTTTGTTGAAATCATACATTTTTTAAGAAAATATAGTGATTTAAGCTAGAAGAGGTCCCATTTGAAGTAATTAATTAAGGAGAGTTATATCAAAGGCTCTTAGATCAAAATTTCTTGGATAGAGTCTTTCTACTTCTAAATCATACCTGCAATGGAGTCTCCTTCACAACTATCAAAATGTTGATTAAAACCCACCTTTACATTAGGTTTTGGGGGTCAAATGAATTCATTTAAAAGTTTTGAGTTTTAAAGTATTTAGTCCTTATTATAAGTTTTCCAAATAGTATAATTTTTAATATATTTAATTTCATTAATATATTAATTTTTTATTTCTTCTGAATTTAGGTTTTTCATCGAAAATTAAGGATGTGTTTCACACATGTGGAGAATTTGAAAAATAGAAAATAAAAATTGTACAAAAATATATTTTCCCTAGGTATTGATATCCTCATTTCAACACAAAAAGAAGAAGCTAATTCAAATGCATAAAAAAAGAGTTATGCATTACAAAATATGCATCTATCCAAATTACAATTACTTTATCTTCAAAAATTAACTAAAAAAAATTATGTAACAAAAAATTATAAAAAAATGTCCATTCACTAGATATCAGTGTGACAATTCCATATTTCAAGAGGCAAGTGGGAGCATTGGAGAAATGTATTAACATCTATCACAAGAAAAACTACATAGGATTAATTGTCACGAACCCTATTTTTCCATAATTATTTAATTAAGAAAATAATGTTTATTTTTCAAATGAAATTGAAATGAAATAGAACTGTTAATGAAATAAGAAAGGATATTAAATGTACTGATATGATTTAAATACAATTGAATGATCAGTAATAATTTTTATTGTAAATTGGGATCATCATTGCTAATGAGCGATTGAGTGCAAAGTGAATGCAGGAACAGGTGAACAATGATGAAGGTAAGAACAGGGTTCAGGTAGAGTTGCCTTAGCTCTTGTATTTTGCTAGGATAGATGGAATCTCTCTCACACCACATTAGGATTTATATTTGCATCTTGAAAATATGGATGATTTAAATGACCTTATTTGAGTGTTTGTTCAAATTGAAATGATGAATTTGGAATGAGAAGTAGATTTATTTAAATGTTTATACATGTGCATTAATTGCATGATGTGAGTAGTGTTTGAATTAAATCTAAGTTGTGTGAGTGATTGTGAAATATTATGCTTTATTGTTAAAAGAGATAAAATGTGTAGATGATTTGAAAAGGAATATTGACCCTAGGTTTTATGTTCTCTTTAGATATGTATAAATGTATGAAAAAAAATTACTTATCAGTTTACTTTTGTAAATTGTACAATAGTATAAAATATATATGTATATGAGAAATTGATTTAACCATATACATGTATATCTATATAGTTATAAATATCCAATTATTGTGAAATTTGATTTCGTCAGGAATTTTGTTTATACATATACGTATTCATTCAAGATTCAAAATATATATACATGATATGTGTATATGAATTCTAATAATAATGCGATCACGAACTTGTAGATATGTATGTAACTATTGTATATGTAAATAGATTTATGAAATTAAATTATTTAATGAAAATGCAATATATATATTTAATTATAGAAAAAGGGTTTATTAAAGAACATGCTATCAAATTTAATATTACATATATATATATCTATATATATATATATATATATATATATATAAAAAGAACTAAAAGTAAAAGTAAAACAAATTATAAAAAAATAATAGCGAATGACAGTGGTGGCGGGTTAGTTGTTTAAAAAAATAATAATAAACAATAACAAGGGTGGTCGATATTACTATCGACCACCCCCCTTAATTAAAGGGAGGGGTCAGTATTACCACCGACCACCCCTCCTCCCATTTTAATTAAAACTCCATCATGTTGCAAGAAACCTCTCCCAAATACTAAGACCTACTCCACGTTGCAGCAAACACTGACTATGTAGAAAGTGACACCAAGATGTAGGATAAATGCAAGGCATGCGTATTATAGAAGGAGTCGACGTGGCAGAAAGGGACTTAGACAACAGTTTGCAAATTTTAAACAATATTAACACCAACCACTCCTTTTTAATTAAATAAAACATTATCCACGTTGCAATCTGCCAAAACATGTGGCATGCATTAATGGTAACGTGGGTTACTAGCCCACGTAAATCCTCCAATGTCTACCTTAATCAATATGAATAGTAAGAAGTTAATTTAGCTAAACCTTGCATGTCGATACTAGTCAACTTGGTAGGAAGTAAAAGCCACAAAGACTTGGAAATTACTTACAAAAGGATCGGTATTAATGGCGACTCGGAGAAAACAACGAGTTAAGAGAAGGTAGTTGTTGGGTTGGTAACGACTATGCATGGAAACAAACACGTAGAGTTTAAGATGATCGGACCTTGCAAACACGATGTATTTGAAGAGATGTCGAACTCATTGAATTTGAATGAGAAGAGTTGGTTTCTGCAATTACTACTAAGTCATAGTCGACTTGGCATCATGAGTACTTAGAAACATTTTACAGCGACATGTGCAGTTGGTGTCAAGAAGTAGATAATGGATAACTCTACATGATGAACACATAGGTGTTCAAATATGATTAGGATTGTTATGATAGAATTAGATCATGAGTGATGTCACTTAGAATCAATCCACCTCTAGGAGAGATAACCTGAATGTAGGAAAGGAAGGTAGACAACAACACTATATATAGACCATTGAGTTAGAAGAGAGGGGAAGGGAGATGGAAGAGGAAAAAGGAGGAGATGCAACTAAGGATTAGAGAATGGAAGGAAGAAGAGAAAAGTAGTAGAGGTTTAGATGTGTTTTACGATCAAGTCATAATCATCTTAGATTTAGAGTCGAATTTTAGAGTAAAGTTTAGAAATAAAAGAGATAGAAAAGAGTGATAGGAAGGATGGAGTTAGTAGAAGAATCGACAGATGGAGAGAGACAAAGAGTTTGTGAACCATCTTGAAAGAGAGTAGGCAAATGTGAAGAGGGAAGCAAGTTCATCACCTCAATCTAGTAACAAGAGCATAAGGAGGTAGGATCTACCTTAATTCTTTGGTCATTATGCAAGGATAGTGAGTGAGTCATGAAGTTATATATAATTATTTATTAGAATAAAGTCTGATTGAGACAAGCCATGATTAGAACAAAATTGTGTGAACTCTCTTTTGAATAGCCTTATAGAGAAATGTATTATGAGGTACATATGATTAAATAACTATGAAGATGCATGGGAAATGCTAAAGAGTGATGGGAATTGTATCATAGGTTGCTTTAGATATTCTCTAAAGGATGATCTAGTTTTTGACTTATGCAATATTCTAATGGAAGAGATAGAATCATGAAATGAATCATTGTTAATTGTTCAAAAATTACGTTAATGTAAATATAGATACAATAGTGAAATACTTTCTTAAGTTTGTTGATAAACTTAGTGAAACTCTCATAGATCACCCAATCCTCTAGAAATTAAGTAAGAGGATAGAGAGAGAAACTTTGAGATTGAACCACGAACAAGATGAAATAATAGGATAACGACTTATTAAATAATGAAGTTTTTTTGATATCACAAGCAAAGACTTACACTTGGAATTTTGCATGAAAAGTAAAGATGGTTATCGAGTGTCTCATTTAAAAATCCTTATAGATAGGCGTTTATGAACTTGTATCATATTAGATTGTCGATATGGTAAATTAGTGAAGTCGGTGTGTTAAGTTTTAAATCACGAAAAGTCACATATTATTATTAAACTAAATATGATGTTTTGAGAAAAGTGGTAAATAAACCACGACACTTGGAAAGATAGAGAGAGTTTAGATGAGATAAACTTAGAATTCTAAACCATAAGAAATGGAATGCATGTTAATGATTATGCTATGTTTTGATAATTGAATAAAAGAATGTGTACTCATTTTATTCAATTTATATGTAATATACATACATGTGATACACCTTCTTAATATTTTTAATCTTGTCTTTAAAATTGCTTGAAAGATAGAAGGAAAAGAATGTTTTCTTTTAAATGTATATTTGATTATCCATAAAATATTGTTTCCTGTCAGATAGGATTGATTGTAATAAAAGATTTACTCTATCAATTTCTATTCAAAGGAAAGATTGTCTTCTTAGCATAGTATTTTATCTTGCAAGAAATAGGAAGCTAGAATTGAAAGGTGAAAGATTGTCTACTATATGAATTTATTCTAGATTATGTGAACAAAGCTAGATAGGCTTGTGTTTGTGGAAAGTTACCTTCCAGGATGGGTGCCGAATGTGGATTATAGAGAGAGTAGTTGCTTTTCCAACTATCTATTTTTGCTGTGCATGGCATTATACTCGGCCGAGTAATCAAATTGAATTAACCATTGAAATAATGGAATTCTTTTATTTTATCCTCTCTACCATATCCTAGATTAATAATGAATGCTTGTTTCTTAAAAGAGTTAGAAAAATGAAAATGCTTGTATCATCTAGGCACGCACCAGATTCCATCTTTCCTTTCAAATTTCTTTTGCTAAGCAATTCATGCAGGATCAGGTATTCTTGATTGACCAAGAATTCCGGGGAAGCGTAAGCTTCAAGGTTGGGCAGAAAATCGCCTGAATCTTGTTCTCGTCTTCATGCTAAAGACTGCATTCGCGATAGCTTGGGTTGCAGATCAATGGATGCATCTCACCCTTTACTTTGTATTATTTCGTTATTGAACTTGCGACAACTTGAAATGCGTAAGTATTGTATGATCGAAATACTACTTTTATCATTTTTTTTGAATAAAGAATATTTATCTTTTATAAAAATTTCGTGTTTATTACGATCTAAATAGAATGATCAAATGAAGCTATGGATGGAAAAATGGAATGAAATAGATCTATTAATTGATTTATGAGTTTATTTAAGAATAAAGAGTATTTTGGCTATTATTTGAAGTTAGCTCGATTTACATCTTTACATTAATTTTGTTACATGTAGTTGAAAATGCCGTTCCAGGTCCGTGTATACAAAAAAGTGTAAGCGTAGAAAAGGAATATGAATTATTTGATAGATTGCCTCAAAGAAATAATTTCTCCACCCCTTGATTGTAGGGGATTAACAAAATGGATTTGTTGAAAAGGCATTAGAAACATGCAACCCATATTAAATGGCAGGTGTGAAGTCAGAGTCTATAATATAAAAAAAAATAGATAAAATGTCATTATAGGGGCATAACATCTTCAAACATGAGGCCAATGGGGATAAATATTAAAAGGGTCTAATATATTATTAAAACTAAGCTTATGATGAAGGTCTTTAAACATAAACATGAATTAAGATTTGTCTCTTAATAATAAAGTTTTGATGTGTTCCTTAAAATTTTAATTTCTATGCATCAATGATTAATATCTTACCTTAGTCCTAAATTATGAAACAATATGTTCATATCCAAGTCAACTGTTTGACTTTGATGTATTACACACTATACACATTAATGTTCATGAGTGAATATTAAAATACTAGTAATTTCTTTGAAGATAAAATATAACTTAATTACATGTGAGCACTATAGATCCAAACTCAACAGAAGGTCCGTATTATCTAGCTATTAAACATAACATTGATAGCTTGTAAACCAAATAATATGAAATTTTATACAAGATTATAAAGATCACGTATTTTTAAATTCTCTACCAAATGACCATGTAATAATCTCTAGGGCCTATTAGTATTAGTCTCAAATCTTAATACCATTTTTGCATAGAGGTGGCCAACAAATCTACTCTAGATCAAATTCTTATCAACTATTGAATTCATTTTATGCCTTGTATTTTTCATACATTATAGAGAGTTGGCTATTATAAATAGTATGTTCACATGCTAATCAAATTTCTTCTACATGACCTTATCTATTGAATTAATTAGACTTTTGTTTAAGTATATAGAGACCTACAACATCTCTAATGGGGCCAAGCACAAGTTGATAGCTGAAACACCTAAAAAGTCAATAGCTATCATTCTCCACTCGTATAATAGCTATTATTTGGTATTTATAAATCTACTATGATATCAATAGTGACCACAAGAGTGACCATGTATGTCCAGTCTCCATTAATGAGTGGCTTTAAAACATAATGAGGCATCATGGTTAATTATTTCTTAGTTCTTCTTTCTACCATGAAATACCTAGGGTACTAATAAAAATATACCCTTTTTATTGTCTAATGTGCTTGAGCACAACACACAAAGTATAAAAACTACTAAAATCAAAATTATAAGCAACTAATGATTACAACTATTGGATTTGACCATATAACTTCTTGATTATGGGGTACTACCCAAGAACATACCTTAATAGTGCCATCACTAGATCGTGTATTCTCTTTTTATCATAGATAAATCTTCAAGGTTATCAACACCCTTGCTGTAAAAAAAGGGATATTATTAAACATGCATTCGTAAAAGTAAACCCAAAAATTTAAATGAAAAAAAAATCAAACCCAAATTAGATCATACTTTCGTTATTCAGATAAGAAATTTCTGTAGACAATAACTTTTATCATTTACGTAAGATATTTCAATAGACAATTACTTGTTTTGTCAAAGTAGGAATATTGTTGACCTTTACAATAAATGTGTGGTTTTGTATTCACAATTATACTAAGTTAATTCAACATTATAATTGTGGGATATTACTATACATGTTATCTTGTTTTATATATGTGTAGAGTGATATTTATATAGTTTTATAGTATTTTATTTCAATGCTTTGTTTGTATCATTTTAGCATATGATTTGATTATTTTTATGTATTTATTAATTTAAAATTTAGTTGATTAAAATAGTATATTTTATTTTCTTGTTTAGAATCATGTTATTTCTTACTTGAATAGCTTATTATTCGTTATCAATAAAATTATACAGAGGATTTCTATAGACAATCTTCATTATTTTGGACAAGTTCCCTTTGTGATCTTGTATCTCCATTTTGTATCGCATTCTTAATTTTTTCTGATCCTTGAGGGATTCTTTCCTACCGATGCCCACATCGAATGGAGGTGTAAATGTAATTCTATCTGTTTTTTAAAAATTAATAAAATTCTTTGGCCTCGACCTTTTATCGATCAAAAAAAAAAAAATACAAATTTTCATATTTCAAATCTAATAATTCTCAGATCCATTACTCACTTATATGAATGCCAAATTTTAATTTCATATATCAAGTGTGTACATATTTTAAAATTTCATCCTAAGACATTTTCACATTATTCAAGAATGTTTTGATAGAACATTGAAAAAATTCTTCTCTTTATTTGCATATGCATGTCATTCAATCACATCATAAATAATTCTAAAGTTAACTTTCTTCAATCAATTATCATCCATTATCAAGCTAACACTTAAAGGTACATTCTAGTACAAAACTTCAATTGGCTTACATTTGCAATATTAGGCACTTGATATAGTGATGTTCATTTTCCTATTGGTGTAAGGGCATGCTTTTGGAAAGTAAAATTCTACAATTTATGAAGTTTTGTAACTAAGCTTTAGATTGTGTGTGGAAGAGGTAAGATCATGCAATGGCATAAATAGTGCCACGAGTTCTTCATGATTGATAAAACCACATTGTTTGCACATAATAGCAAAAAGATAGAGCACAAATGATTATAGTCAATGTAATGTCCACATGATAGTTGTGCATGAGTGATAGATGACAATCAAACAAGATCAATAATTAATTTTGGATGTCATTAGATGATCTAACCAATATTAACTATAACATTTTTAAGATTAGCAATGTATGTTGTGTCTTTAGGGCATTAGATAAAGTTTATAACTTTTAATGTTGGAGCCTACTACATTGGTAATAAAATTCAGGTTTTAGCCGCTAAATTATTTTATAATACCTTTTTGAGCCTAAGAAACTATGAAATATCTCATTATAAAACTTAATAAGTATTAATTTTGTGTATATAGTCA
Source organism: Cryptomeria japonica (assembly GCF_030272615.1). Taxonomy (NCBI): domain Eukaryota; kingdom Viridiplantae; phylum Streptophyta; class Pinopsida; order Cupressales; family Cupressaceae; genus Cryptomeria; species Cryptomeria japonica. The sequence goes on from NC_081406.1 coordinate 463,257,119, forward strand.
AGGTCTTGTCATTGTCCTTACAATAGGAATTGAACCTAAATATTCATATAGTCAAGATTGGATATGTATATAATTTATCTATAAATGTCTATTCATTGTTATTTGAGTTATTGAAAAGAATTGTTCTCATACCATCTCCTTGTTGAACACACCACAGGAATGAGAGGGGAGGGGGGGAAGGGTAGAAGTGGGGGGGGGGGATTAGTCTGGACCTAAAAATTTACATAATTTCTAATCTTAAATTAAAGTTCAAGTCACAACTATATAAAATTACCGCAATAATAAATCATGAAAGCACAAAACACAACAAACACATGAGCACAAGATTTAAAACAATCCTTGGAGTAATTTTTTGGCACATCACTTCGAGGGAAATTTCCAAACAGTCCTTATAGGTTGCAAGTTAATGCAATTTGGTAATTTTATGTAATAATGGCTACCATTAGGAATAATTGGGAGAATAAAAATGGGGGTCATCCAATGGTGCTTGAGGGCCTTGAGACATTTCATGGGATTGATTAGGAGTTGCGTGAACTATATCATCAAGTGAAGATTAGATGACTAATTCACGTGATTTGATAATAATTACAAATATGCAAGCCATTAGATCAAAGCAAGATCAATGGCCACCATTCTCTTTGCTAAATTTATATTATAAAATTATAGAGAGAGAGAGAGAGAGAGAGAGAGAGAGAGAGAGAGAGAGAGAGTTGCATTTATATGTAGCTTTTAAACCTTTTCAAATTTAATTTTCAGGTAAGGTTAATAAAGGTAAGTAAATTCCCACAATTTGCAAAGTCAACATTCATCTTTTGAATTTTGAGTATAATTTGTTTGGACAAGGGCACCCCACTCTATTCCTAGAAAAATGAGCCATGAAAAAGGTTGTGAATAGGGTAATGCATCAGTTTTAAAGAAACAATCGTAAAACTAAGTTGAATTAGGCATAAATTACTTGAAAAAATACCAAAGTGGTTCCAAACCTAGTGTCAAATTGTAAAGGTATACAATTTACGACAGTACAATAACTTGTTTGATTTTTTATGTGAAGTTGTTGAACTTTTTTTTTTCATTGTCACTTAGAGGCCTAGTTTGTCCCATCATGATCCTTACATAAATGTATTTTATGGTTTTTGAAAAAACATGACCACTTTTTGTGGCCCCCTTTTTCTCACAATTTTATTTTTAAATTGTAGTTTAGAAAATAAATTTGGCGCATTATAGCTCTTATTTTCATATATTTTCAATTTTATAAGTCTTCCTTTTTTTAAAAGAAAAAAGTGGCCACTTAAGAGCCCCATTTGGCCCCCCATTTTCATACACTTACTCCTAATGAAATCTTATATATAGATAGTCCCCTATGGAACATATAAGATTCTTTTTATATCTCCCTCAACCACAGTTTTTAATGCTTCTATTTTCTAATTACTCTAGTGTGACTTGCTTTCTCAATCATTTTATCTTTTTGTTTTGTTTTCGTTTTTATCTTTTTATCTTGGGTTTTCTCACTACCTTGTCCTACATCCTTTTTGGTTATAGAAAATATGTATTGTCTCAATCATGCCTATAATCAATGTGATATTTTATTTAAATTATATCTAATTATTAATAGAGTAAGAGAAGGCCCTTATCCGTATCTTTAATTACCAAAGAAAGGAGCATGAAAGCTTCAAATCTCAACTAATAATGTTAGATGGGTCATCATATTTTAGATTATTCTCATCTTGTACTTTTACAAACATTTTTAATATTTTCAATTTAATCATGATATATTGTTGTTTAATGTGCTTGATGTATGCAAAATAGTAGATTGACCTTTTTTTATGTTAATATTTTGCTTGTTGACTAGGCTCCACTTATTCTTTCTTAATATTTTGATTTTTCTTTGGAACCCATTTGAAATTCGCATCTTCAAATAAGGTGGCATCGAGATTTGTGAAATTTGCTTCCTTATTTTTCTTTGGAGCATAAATATGGAATCTTCCATGTTTTCATATATGGAGGAATGAAATTATTATTGTCTACTACTATTTTTTCCCTTTTTACCCTTTTTTTTGTTCTTTTGATATATTCCTTTGGTATAATTAATAAATTCTATATTTGTGTTCATAAGAAAATTCTATTTAATGTTCCTTACTCTTATAATCATAACAAATGTCACTGAGAGTGTCCAACATAATTTTCAAGTGTGAAGTGACTTGACTCTAAATTGTAATCATGATCATTTTAATCATTTGGAATATCTTTAAAATATTGTAATTATCACAAAAAAGATTTAACTAATGAATTTTTTCTTTGGTTTCATACAAAGTTTCTATTTGATGTTTGTTGCCTTTGCAATCTTATAAATTTCTTTGTTTGAGTGACAACATAATTTTCAAGTTTAAAGTAGTATATATGTATCTCTCATTACTACTATAATATTCTCTTGGAAAACATAATTTAGACATTGATGTATCAAAGAGGGTATCACAATTACTATTGTAACAAAGGTCTTCCAAGTAAACTACAAAATCTAGCCAATGGAACACGATATGGAAAACTTCACCTATCTCCTTAAACCCCATCTCAAGAGGAAATACAAAACTCTCTAAAGTGTCCACAAGAACCCCGTTGGCTATGTTTAGACAAACACATAAATAGTTTTATATTTGTTTGATTTTAATTTTTTAATTATATCAAATTATTCTATGCATATGCTATATTAATTGCCTGGATTAATGTGAATACCTTCACATTGTTGATTGATGATGAAAGAACAAGGATCCGGTCAACTACTGAGGAGGGGGAGGGGGGGTGAATCACTATATAGAAAAACTGATAGAACTTCACCAATCTCAAAATCAATCTCTCAAAGTAAACTTAGAACTATCAATGCAATATCTCTGTCAAGATAAAAACTATCAAACTAAACCGGTTGACTATTACAACAGATAACAGTAATAAACTTGAAACTTATAGCCATTCAAATAATTTTATTGACATAAGTAAAACTTCATTTCGTATTGCTGTCGGTTGTCACGACTTATCAAAGTGGAATAAGTAGTTAAGAAAATCAACCATAGAAACATAACCCCAAAAAAATTCACCACTTGACACAATATTTTTGACATTGAAACCCAAATGGGAAAAAGCATGATGAGATGGAACTCACAAGAAATTTTGAACTCTTCTGAAGTTCGCCCTGTTAGGAGCCAAGCCTCCAATACTTAGCAATATCGGCTCACTCCAAAAACTTTCCTACCGATTATAGTTCCTTCACTTAGCTCTTCCTACCAGTTACAAAACATCATTACAATAATAACATTACCGCTTAATTGACATCAATAACATACCATTAATGCAATCTTCATGCAAATTCCAACAATCTCCCCCTTTGGCATTGATGGTAATACAAATATCAATACCATTGATTGTTGTGATTGTGAATAGGAATCTTGGTTTAGAATTTACCATTGTACTCTCTTTGTCTTCATCTTGTCTTCAATTTGTCTTCAGCTACTAGCTAGATGTACATCATACAATTCTGCTCACAATAATCACATAGTTCTTCTCCTCCTTTGACAACAATGCCAAATAAAAAGTAAAATAGGCAATGTAAAAATTCATTGTGCAGCATCAACAACCTACAACTTGATTCTCCCCCGATGGAATAACTCCACTTCTACACCAATCTTGCTATAAAATTATGCAAGTAGCTCTAGGACTGATGTAATCTACATCATGCTCAATTTACCTCATGAAGGGGTACAACCCCTAACTGACTTCTAAGATACTCAAAAGTAGTCTTAGGAAGATGTTTAGTAAAGATATCTACAAGTTACTCCTTCGTAGAAACATTCTCTAAGATCACATCTTTACTTTGCACTTTTTCCCTCAAGAAATGATACTTCAATTCAATGTGCTTGGTCCGTGCATGCAAGACAGGGTTCTTTGAAATATTTATGACACTAGTATTGTCACATAAGATCTTTACAAGTTTTCTAAACTTCATCTTGAAACCTTCCAAAATGTATTTCATCTAGATAGCCTGGGTACAATTCATATAAGCTGCAACATACTTAGTTTCAACAATAGATTGTGAAATACAACTCTTCTTTTTACTACTCCATGAAACAAGTCTTCCTCCAAGAAAGAATGCTCCACCGATTGTGCTTTTCCGGTCATCAACATTACCCGCCCAATCTGCATTTGTGTACACCTTCAAATCAAAGTTTCCTCCATATGGATAGCATCATCCATAGTCAACAATACCTTTCAAATATCTAAAAATCCTGTTAGTTTCTATCAAATGTGTTTCCTTCAGATTCTTCTGAAATCTTGCAACTAGACCAACTGCATGAGCTATATCCGCTCTCCTATGAACAACATAGTGCAATTTTCCAATCATTGACCTATGCTCTTTCTCATCAACAAATGTGGCCTCATCTTCCTTAGACAATTTACAACCTGTAACCATTGGTGTCCCAATTGGTTTATAGTCACTCATACCAAATGTCTTTAATACCTCTTTCACATACTTCTACTATGTGATGAAAATACCACTCTTCATTTGTTTTATTTACAAAACTATGAATTTTTTTTATCTCCCACTAGAGATATTTCAAACTCACTTTTCATTTCATTTGCAAAGTTATTTCTCATGTCATCATTTCCTCCAAATATGATATCATCTACAAACACTTCACTAACCAATATTTTATCTCCTTCAGATTTAAGATATATTTTTCTATCTTCACTGATTCTATGAAATCCTATCTTCACTAGGTGTGAATGAAGCCTTTCATACCATGTTCTTGGTGCTATTTTCAATCCATATAGTGCCTTGTGCAAATTAAATACCATGTCCTTCTTGTTTGTTAAAGCATAACCATCTGTCTGCTCAATGTATACTTCCTCTTCTAGTATTCCATTCAAAAATGTTGACTTTACATCCATCTAGTATACTTTGAATCCTTTATGAGCTACAAAAGCCAATAAAGTTTTGACACCTTCCAGTCTGGCCACTAGTACAAAAGTCTCACCATAATCTTCTCCTTCTTCTTGTGCATAACCTTTTCAAAACAATCTAGCTTTGTTGTGAACTACAACACCATCTTCATTGAACATGTTCATGAAAACCCACTTAGTACCTATTAAATTTTTATTTACCGACCGATGTACTAGAGTCCATGTGTTGTTCTTCTCAATTTGTTCAAGCTCCTTCTCCATATCTTTAACCCAATAATCATCACCAAATGCTTCCTTAGCAGTGTAGGCTCAATAGTGGAGATCATGCAGGAATTTTCTATGATTCTTCTTCTGGTTTGCACTCCAGTATCCTTATCTCCAATAATTTATTCAGGATTGTCATTGAGTCTCACATACCTCAGAATAAGATGATCATTATCTTTGGGTTCATATTCATTATCATCATCTTCTTCCGAGTCTACCTATTCTGGTTGAACTGGTACATCAAAATTTGCTTTACCAGTTTAAGGTCTCATAGGTTCTATTTCCAAAAACAAAATGAAAGGGTTTTCATCCTTTTTCTCTACATTGGTTTCTCCTAAGACTTCAGGATACTCATCCACTCAAACATCAACACTCTTAATGATTCTTTCTGTTCAGTTGTTAAAACACTTGTAGGCCTTACTCTTGGTGGAATAAACAAGAAATATACCTTCATCACTTTTAGCCTCAAACTTGCTAATATAGTCACCTCTCTTAATAAAATATTTGCTACCAAATATCTTAAAATAATCAACATTAGGTGATCTACCATACCAATATTCATAAGGAGCCTTGTCCTTACCTCTTTTTACCAAAATCTCATTCATAGTGTAGACAGTTGTGCTGACAGCTTCTCTCCAAAACGTTTTCGCTACACCTCCTTGTATCAACATCGTCCTAGCAGCGTCAACAACTGACTGGTTGTTTCTTTCTACAATAACATTCTTTTGTTGTGTCCTTGGTACAGAAAGCTGTCGTTTGATACCATTCTCTTCACAATATCTAGTGAATTCCTAAGAAGTGAATTCTCTGCCTTGAGTTATCCTCAGACACTTTATCTTCTTTCCACTCTCCTTTTTAGCTAAGGCCCTGAATGCCTTGAATTTACCAAATGCCTCTATTTTATCCTTCAATAATGTGACCCACATCATCCTTGAGCAATCACCAGTGAAGATCATAAAATATCTATCACCTTGAATACTTTTAGTCCTTATTGGTCCACATAGGTCTGTATGAACCAAATCTAACAGTTGCTCTACTGAAAAAGACTTGCTCTTGAAAGTTGAGGATGTCATCTTTCCTAATTAACATTCCTTAGATAGAGCATTAACCGGTTTGTCCAATTGAGGGAAACATCTCATTGACTTTGACTTACTCACTTTAACAATGTTATCAAAATTCAAATGACAAAATCTCCTATGCCAAAGCCAACTTTCATCTATTTTAGCAATTAAGCAGTTGCTAACTTTAGGATTCAAGTGAAACAAGTTACCTTTAGTTTTCTTTCCGGTTGCAATCAGTTCACCTTTGCTATCATAGATTTTGCACATACCATATTTAAACTCCAATGGATATCCTCTGCCATTGAGTTGGGCAACATTGAACAGATTATGCTTTAGACCTTCAACCTAATAGACATCATCTGAACTGCTCTTTCCATTAATAGAAATAGTTCCCTTACCTTTAATCATGCAGGGTGAGTCATTACCAAATCTTACAAATCCACCATCAAATTCCTTCAAAGAAAGAAATTTGCTCCGATCACCAGTCATATGATGTGAACAACCACTATCAATGATCCAATCATCAGAATTATCCATGCGTGAAACTAAAGATTTCTGATCAAATAATTCTTTAATGGCTACAAACACAATGTCTTCATTAGCATCACCATCAGATTCCTCATCAGTGATACCACCATCAACTACAATAAGACAATCTCTTTTTCCTTTTCCCTTGTACTTCTTGAACTTGTCTCGCTTGTGCTCATTATCACCATTGGGACAATTAGCATATATGTGTCCAATCTTGTTGCATGCAAAACATTTCAAAGGTAATTTACCTCTATATTTACCGGTTCCTCTGGGCAACCGCTTGGCCAACAAAGATTCAATCTAAAATAAATTATCTTCATCATCGGCTTCTTTGCTGGATCTAGATTCATAACTGTGACTGACATCTCTACTTTTTCTCATAGATGGGTTAGAAACAGAAGCTTTAAATGGTGATTCAGATTTCTGAACACTACCATCATAACCATTTAATTCAAAAGTAGAAAGTTTACCAATGATGGAATCAAGGGCTACCTTGGTTTTGTCAATAGATTTCAACTCCTGAATGGCTGCAACTCAGATAGCGTAGACTGGTAGCAGGGTTCTCAATACCTTACTACCTACTATGGCATCATCCATTTTACCACCAACACCCTTGATCTCACCAACTATCTCTTTTATCCTCTAACCATACTGTTGGATATTCTCACCTTCCACCATCCGTATGTCATCAAAATTCCCTCTTAGACTCCTTCCTTGGCAATCTTCACATGTTCATTATCGCTATAAATCTCTTCATGTTTCTTCCATACCTCACGTACAGTCTCGAGACCATGAACTGTTAGGACCTAGAGGCAACTGAGAGGGGGGGGTGAATCAGTTGTCTATTAATTTCAACCCAAATATAACTTAACCAAACTTAATGCTGGTAGATAGTTTAGCAGTTAATAATAGTACCGGTAAAGTTTAATTCATGAAACAGAAAGACAAATAACATACATAACACATAACACAGTTATTTGTACATGGAAACCCTGTAAGGGGAAAAACCATGATGGGAAACCTTACCCACAATCAGATGATACTACTGCAGATGGTATGTGTGTACAAATGGGGTCTGCACATGAAAAAAGGCCAACTATCTAGATCTCATTGCTCAATCACAAAATGGGAGTCACACTAACTACAATTGGATGGTTAAATCCAATGATAATGTACTGCTCAAAATAACATCTTCATATGCTAGATTCAGTACCAATTAAGCTTTGTTTGTCTTCCTCATACCTTCCTTAAATCTTCAAATGATGTCTGCGTGTATAGCTCTACTTATATTCACATATATCTTATTACAATCCTTTTCCTTACTCCTCTACATAATCTCACAACTAAGATCTTACATATATACCAAAACCTAAGACTAGATGTGTAGGTCGACTCACTAAGATATTACAATAAAATCAATTACAAATGAATCAATATGTGATGCATCATGTCAGCTCAATACATTTACAATAGTAACAAATCATCTCCATAATGTGTCGTGCTGATCTGGAATAGATAATGCTTGTCGGTCCATAACCTAGACCTATTTGCTAGTAACAACAAATATGCAAACTCAATTGTACCAATAATCAAATCACCAAAACCAAGTGTCCAAACAATGTCTTTGACATAACCAAGTAATCTCCAGATGATAACAGATCATCCTTAGTGCCGGTGAACAATATAACCTGTAGGTTAACCAAATACCGATGACTGTACATAAGTCACTGAACATGCCGGTGAACATAACCAAAGATCTCCACAAGGATAAGTGTTGACAAGTGTTGACATCAATGACAAAACAAATGCAACACATCCATAATACCAACATGAACATCAACATATTCAATATCAGATAAAGAATTGATAATAGCCTCTAGTGCTTGATTGTTTTCTTGTTGCTCTTCCTTCTGATCATTAGTCATAATTCCAGTAAGTGCAACATATTGAGTATTAATATGCTCCTAGTATTGATTTCCAAGACACTTGATATAAATTTTTGTTGTCACTCCATATCTTGTACTTCTCTCTATTAAACTTTAGACCTTCCTTCTTCATCATGATTTACAAGATCTTTACCTCAAGTTGTTAGGATTAGACCTTAGAGGACCTAAGAACCTGGCTCTAATACCAATTGATGGTATTATGAAAGAACAAGGATCTGGTCAACTAATGAGGGAGGGGGTGAATCAGTAGATAGAAAAACTGATAAAACTTCACCAATCTCAAAATCAATCTCTCAAAGTAAACTTAGAACTATCAATGCAATATCTCTGTCAAGATAAAAACTGTCAAACTAAACTGGTTGACTATTACAACAGATAACAATAATCAACTTGAAACTTATAACCATTCAAATACTTTTAATGACATAAGTAAAACTTCATTTCATATTGTTGTCGGTTATCATGACTTATCAAAGTGGAATAAGTAGTTAAGAAAATCAACTATAGAAACATAACCACAAAAACATTCACCACTTGACACAATATTTTTGACGTGGAAACCCAAATGGGAAAAACCATGGTGAGATGGAACTCACAAGAACTTTTGAACTCTTTTGAAGTTTGCCTTGTTATGAGCCAAGCTTGTTAAAGCTTTACAAAAGGTCCTGTTAAGAATTGATCCTGCTAGGAACCACTCGGTTAAGGGATTGGCTATAATGCCTTGTTAGAAGAAATACCTTGTAAGGAGTAACCTTTGTAAAGGATTTAGAATCCAAGATAATGGATCACCTTGTTATAGGATTTGAATAACACCAAGCTTGTTAGAGCTTACCCGGTTAGGGGATTTAACTGCTATAATTTTTAGAAAATAATAGGAGTTTTCTGATCTGTTTGAATAAATCTTCACTTGCTTGTTCAAATCCTTTTCATGCTACTATCTTCCTTTACTCAAACTACAGATACATCATCTAGTTTGACAACCACACATTCAATTCAACTTTGCCAACACACTCAAACTAAACAAATCATCGACCTTATAAACAAATCAACTAGATCGGTAACACAACAAAAACTTAATTCTCATACAGATTACAAACAAGTAGGTTTAAGTGTGACTGTTGGATTACATAACAATCTCTACACATCATTCACGAAAGCCTCAACCACTCCTTGATCACCGCTTCATCGAACTCAGTAACTCATCACCCACTTTGCATTATATGCAATATACTTGCTCATTCCCAATACAAAAAAAATGTTACCTCAACATGCCAAAATCACTTTGAAACTCTCTTCATACAATATGCATATTGTGTAGGGGAAAAAGCGAGACTAGGTTAACATGCTCTAATCCTACCTTTTGACACACATTACGGAATACGAAAGAGCCTAGAGATATCGCACAATTGGCTACTTCTTTTTGTGAAAGAGAGAGCCACGGGATATCTATTAGGATTTCTATTCCTTTGTTGAAATTGGAAGATCAAATGATGCAAGTTCAATCCCTAACCCCAAAGTGCAAGTATGAACTAATAACAAGATTGCAGAATTGAACTTAAACAATGGAAAGCTGTAAATACAAGGATGAAATAAGAATGCAGGTCCATACCCGGAGTTAAAATCTGACTGAAAATTTTCGGGACGGGGGCGCGGGCGCCACTGTCCTGATTCTGCCCCAAAAACTACTCCGGAAACTGCTATTTTTGCACTTTGGAAAAAGCTGTCAAAAATGCTGAAAATGCTGTCGGACCAGGGCGCCCAGTGCCCCTGTCCCAGGGACCAGGGTGCCCAGTAGGGACCAGGGCACCCAGAAGGGACCAGGGCGCCCAGCGCCCTTGTCCTGGCAGGACCAGGGCGCCCCACGCCCCTGTCCTGGTCTTTTTCTCTGAAATTTGGTGGGAAGGTCGGTCTCAGTCTGATTCTCCCGGATCTGCAACCTGCGGCGTCGTCCGAGTCCCGAAACCTGCACTTATATCTGAAAAGGTGTTTGGGCAGCTATATAGGGTTTTGCCTTAGTCAAGCCCCCGCTTCGGTGATTTCCACCTCCACGAATAGCCAAGTTGTATTGTAAAATGTATTGTGTGTGCAGACCTAGTGTGTGTGCAAGGTCCTTAAATGCAAGAAAGCAAACTAGAGCAACCTAGAAAGTAAACCCTAATTGCTTGTAAATGATAATTTAAATGCTCTAAATCAAGATGCAAAGTGATCTAAAGCATGAATAAAGGATATATTGAAGCTTATGCAAAGACATGAAAACAATATGAAATCATACCCAACCCTCAAGGGAGGAGTACAAGCCAATCTTCAGTCGGTAATTTCCTATTGTTCTTCAATGTCTTCCAAGCCCTAAGTGGATGAATGAATTTGATAAGTGCTTGATAGAGGAATGTTGAATGTTGTTGAAGTCTTCAAAGATCTGCTCTTTCGCTGCATAGAAGGTCCTTGAAAGCCAAAAATCTGATCCTTTCAAATGAAGAAAGAGAGCTCTTATGTATGAAACCCTAGGTCTTAATTTCGACTTTTGGCCGACCTAGAGATTGAATATCCCACCAATTTCTTGGGGTTAAGCTTTATTTTATGATTGGATCGTGCTCCCAAAATTTCGGGAAAAATGTCCGGGACCATGTTGCACGGGCGCCATGGTCCCGACAACTTTTCACCAAATTTTCAGAGCCGTCAGATATGATGATTTTAGAGAGAATCCCGAAGTTACAGGTGATTTCGAGATGTTTTGACCCCCGAAATCAAGCCCCCAAGTTCAAAATAGAACCTAATTAGGGTTTTTGATTAAATGATGTATTGGAAGAATAAAATGAAAGGGGCACACTTTAATGAAAGGGCCCAACTTTATGATATGGGAGATGATAAAATAGGACCTTAGACCTAATTAATTTGATTAATTAAGTGCTAAAGGGGAAATGCAATGCAAAATGCAAAATGCGCCAAGGCGGGTGCTAAACTAGGTGTGAAATTGTACCACCCTAGCAAGTGCATACAATTTACTATGCTACATTTAGCCCCCACTTTAGCGGTCATATGAACACTACGTGCATATGCAAGCTAAAGTACAGAAAAGTAAACATTATTTGAAAAAGGATATATCCATAAGTCTGTCGAACGAAGCCCCCAGCGGTATCTGCAGTACACAGTTAGGAACCACACCCTACAAAACACACGTTAGATCACAAAATCACCTAATGCTTACTAAGGAAGGTGATGAAAATTTGAGGGTAGCTATATGCCCCCCCCTGTTTCGGCTTGCTAATTTTAGTGAGTTGAAACAGGGTATCATGTTTACCACTTCGAATTGTTAAAGAATATTGATGACAAATGCTCACAAGAAGATTTGATATGAGATCAAAAACTAATGGAGAATCATTTGGTAAGAAAGAGGACTAAATCTCAATTTCAACACAACAAAGAGTGTGAGGATTTGAGAGTTCTCTAACACAAGATGAAGGATGTACATGGAAACAAAATGCAAAGAGAAGAAAAAGAAAGGAAAAAAAAGGCATGAATACACACATTGGTGATCCATGAGTTAGACAAATATAACATCTTCTAGAATAAGACAAAGAAGAGAATAAGAATGCAATACTTCCTTCTTTTGCGAGGTGAAAGTGATTCTTAATGAAGGATGACGCTCCTTTTAACGCAATTAGGAGAGTGAATTCATTATAGATGTATTTTACCAAGTGCAAAAGAGGTTGTAGTCAAGGACTTACACCTCTTGTAAGAGAGAATCCTTGAACAAACAACAAATGCCTACAAGGAATAACATCAAGTAATAAAGTTCACACCATCCACGAAATAGGAAAAAAAAGTGGATCCTTAGATAAAAATAAGGAAAGATCATTGCCTCAATGAGAAGGACTTACACAATCTTCTAGGGAGAGATTTGGACATAAGCAAAAGAAGAGATATATGAAATCACTCTTGTCCCCATAGGAACAAGAAAATTAGGCTATTATGTTGCTTCAAAAAAAAATATGATTGCACTTGACATTGTACCATCACGAATGACAATGAGCCCCCAGTAAATGAGCTACCAATGTCACATAATGATGAGCAACATAATAGCCATTAATGTTATTTAAAGACATGATAGATTGAATGAGGTATTTGAATATGACATGCTAAATGCTCAATTATAAGTGAGATCAAAAACATGTATAAAATTGAAGAAGAAAAGTCACAAGAACTCTTAGAAGAGGGATGAGTGTAATTTATTAGAGCCTTATCCCTGGAGGAAAGGACTTTATGATGAATAGGAGATAAAGATTCATAAGTGGATTTAGAAATTTGAGGGGATTCATAAAGAGATTTGTTCATTGCCAAGATTTCCTTATGAGGGGAATGAGAGTTGATAGAAGTAGAAGATGATTTAGTTGAAGTGAGATCATCATCACTACTAAATATAGCATTCACATTGAGAGATGGTCTTTTAGATGCTTTAGTGCGTTTGCAGGGATTATAGCCAAGTCCAAAGGCATAATTGTGAAAATTAGTCTCTAGAGGAACTTTTATCCCTTGTTCATGAGCGCCACAACCATTTCCATGATACCAATGCTTAGCAAAAATGCGAAAACCATGACCATAACGATCAGCCATTTCAGGAAGAGAAGGTGGTTTTTCATAAGACAAAGAATCAAACTCTTCATAATTAGAGGTGTGAGGAGAAGAAGTTTGAGAAGCGGCCACAAAATTATTGCTCATAGATTCAGGTAAGACTGATTGATCTCTAGTTTCTTCCTTCTTTTTACCTTTAAGATCTCTAGAAGGAACCCTATATTCACCTACAAAGGTGGGATTAAAATCAAGAGATCCCCAATCGTCTTCCGCGAGAACCTTCTCAGGATCAAAAGCCTTTTCATGTGTAGACTCAAGTCCAGAAGGATCTTCTTCAGGAGCTTTAGGCTCATCCAAAGAATTTTGATTATTAGAGGGTGATGATTTATCCATAGGTATCTTGTTCAAAGAGTCATTACTAGAAGAGGAAGGCTTAGAAGAACTCCCTTTGGAAGTAGATGTTTGCAAACAAGCCTGAAGATTAGTATCGCCTATCAAGGTATATGTCTTATTGTTATAAATGAATTTAACTTGTCTATGCAATGTAGAGGGGACAGCTTGCATACTGTGAATCCATGGTCTCCCTAATAACAAGTTGTATGACAGATTTCCCGACATAACATGGATAGGAGTAGGCAAAGTAACAGGTCCCATTGTGATGGGTAAGGTGATAATACCTAATGAAGACTTAGCCACATTATCAAAGCCTCGAATGGGATGAGAGTCAGGCTCAATAAGGGATGTATCCACATTCATCTTATGCAATAAATTAATGCTACACACATTAAGGCCAGAGCCATTATCTACCAGTGTTCGTCTTATAGCAGTGTCATTTATGATAACCACAATCATCAAGGGATCATATTGTTGTTGAATTTCACTACTAGGCAACTCATCTTGGGTAAACACAATTTGAGCTTTAGGATTCATCACAGAGTTAACCAAAGACACTATATTACTAGATATATTAGGTGGAGGAACATTCAAATCTTTCAAGGCATCTTGTAACATTCCATGATGAACAGAAGAAGTTTGTATCAAATCCCAAAGAGATATCTTTGCCGGAGTAGTTTTAAGTTGTTCTATGAGATCATAGTCCTTACTAAGCATTTGTGAAATACGAGGCGCTTGAGGAAGAATAGGTTGGGAAGGAGGAAGTGAAGTGGGGATAACTGGAGGAGGACTAGGTTGCCTATTGTTTCTTGTGTTATAGGTATGAGCAACCGCATGATAACTCTCTCTAGTTAGTTGCTTAGCATACTCATAAGGGCTCTTAGAAGAATAACCTCCTTGCACAGTAATAATAGGTTTGTTAGGAGTGCAAAAAGAATCATTAGCATAACCACCTTGAACCACTAAGATAGGCTTATTTAAAGGTTGAGAATTTTGAGAAGGACAAGCACCTTGGATAGTGAAGAGAGGTTTGTTAGGTGTTTCATTCACATGTATCAAATTTATTGAGGATGGTTTAGAGGAATGAACAAAAGTGTTGGAAGAATTATTGATAGTCTTCTCTTGCACTAAAATCTTATCACGGATTAAATCAATTTTAGGAGAGAGACAAGGGGTAAGCATTGATGTTCTAGTAGGAAGAGGAAAGGTCATATCATCCTCTATCATCACAGGATCTACATGGGGAATAAACTCTCTAGGAGAAGGATCAACACTACTCTCTAAAGTCTCACTTTTGAGAGGGAGATCTTTGAAAGAAATGTTAACCATCTTGCTTTGAACTAGGGTTTCCTTATGAGTAGAACCAAGTTGAGTAAAGGGAGAATAATTAAGATTCAAGGAAGGAGAGAAACTATCAAGGGAGTTTCCAATCTTGATTTCATCCCCTTTGGCTAGGGGTAGAGAATAATCTATACCTTCTTCTAATGGTTCATCCCAAATAGTGAGGTTGTTGAAAGGAATGTTTGAAGTGTTGTCAATTTCGGGAGAGGAGATAACATTGTTTATTAATTCCTCATCCTTAGGAGGGAGAGCATCAATAGATGTGTTAAACTCATCCTCTTTCCTCAAAATATGTTCAATAGGGGAGAGAGAATTAAGGAAATTGCTTATTATTTCATCTTCTTTCTCTAAGGGATGCTTATGGGTAAGACCAACTTTAGGAGAAGGGTAAGCATTTACCATTAATTCATCATCTCTAGTGGGAATTTTGTTCGAAAAGGAAAGGCCATCACTAGGAAATGTAGGGATAATGTCATCTTCTTGCACAAAAGGATCCTCATGAAGGGAGTGTTTTTTAGGAGACACAAAGGCATCAAGGGCATCATTCAACAAAGCATGATCATATCTATTAAAAGGTTTATCTTTTGATTCAAAAGGACATATTTCCTCATAGAGGGGATTATTGAACACAACCATGTTACTAGATTCAGTGGAAGAGTTGATAGGAATGTACCCTTGAGAGGAACCATTTGACTTATCTTTCTCATCACATCTAAATGGCATAGTAACAAGGTTTATGAGTTTTTGGTAAAATGAAGGTTTGGTATATTTAGGTTTCAAAAATTCATCTAAAGCTTCATCTAACTCATAATCATCACAAATATGATCATCTTGCAAATAAAAATCTAACATTTTGAAATTGCATAAAATTTAAACACACAATGCAAAGAAACACACTTTTTTTTTTTTTCTTTTTAATGAAAATGAAATGAAAACACACTAAATCTAGATCTAGATCTAACAAATGCAATGCAAGAGGAAGCAATGATAGATTCATGTCGGGTTCACCAAAATGTGTAGGGGAAAAGCCGAGACTAGGTTAACATGCCCTAATCCTACCTTTTGACACACATTACGGAATACGAAAGAGCCTAGAGATATCGCACAATTAGCTACTTCTTTTTGTGAAAGAGAGAGCCACGAGATATCTATTAGGATTTCTATTCCTTTGTTGAAATTGGAAGATCAAATGATGCAAGTTCAATCCCTAACCCCAAAGTGCAAGTATGAACTAATAACAAGATTGCAGAATTGAACTTAAACAATGGAAAGCTGTAAATACAAGGATGAAATAAGAATACAGGTGCGTACCCAGAGTTAAAATCTGACTGAAAATGTTCGGGACGAGGGCGCGGGCGCCACTGTCCTGATTCTGCCCCTAAAACTGCTTCGAAAACTGCTGTTTTTGCACTTCGGAAAAAGCTGTCAAAAATGCTGAAAATGCTGTCGGACCAGGGCGCCCAGTGCCCCTGTCCCAGGGACCAGGGTGCCCAGTAGGGACCAGGGCACCCAGAAGGGACCAGGGCGCCCAGCGCCCTTGTCCTGGCAGGACCAGGGCGCCCCACGCCCCTGTCCTGGTCTTTTTCTCTGAAATTTGGTGGGAAGGTCGGTCTCAGTCTGCTTCTCTCGGACCTCCAACCTGCGGCGTCGTCCGAGTCCCGAAACCTGCACTTATATCTAAAAAGGTGTTTGGGTGGCTATATAGGGTTTTGCCTTAGTCAAACCCCCACTTCGATGATTTCCACCTCCATGAATAGCCAAGTTGTATTGTAAAATGTATTGTGTGTGCAGACCTAGTGTGTGTGCAAGGTCCTTAAATGCAAGAAAGCAAACTAGAGCAACCTAGAAAGTAAACCCTAATTGCTTGTAAATGATAATGTAAATGCTCTAAATCAAGATTCAAAGTGATCTAAAGCATGAATAAAGGATATATTGAAGCTTATGCAAAGACATGAAAACAACATGAAATCATACCCAACCCTCAAGGGAAGAGTACAAGCCAATTTTCAGTCGGTAATTTCCTATTGTTCTTCAATGTCTTCCAAGCCCTAAGTGGATGAATGAATTTGATAAGTACTTGATAGAGGAATGTTGAATGTTGTTGAAGTCTTCAAAGATCTGCTCTTTCGCTGCATAGAAGGTCCTTGAAAGCCAAAAATCTGATCCTTTCAAATGAAGAAAGAGAGCTCTTATGTATGAAACCCTAGGTCTTAATTTCGACTTTTGGCCGACCTAGAGATTGAATATCCCACCAATTTCTTGGGGTTAAGCTTTATTTTATGATTGGATCGTGCTCCCAAAATTTCGGGAAAAATGTCCGGGACCATGTTGCACGGGCGCCATGGTCCCGACAACTTTTCACCAAATTTTCAGGGCCGTCAGATATGATGATTTTAGAGAGAATCCCGAAGTTACAGGTGATTTCGAGATGTTTTGACCCCCGAAATCAAGCCCCCAAGTTCAAAATAGGACCTAATTAGGGTTTTTGATTAAATGATGTATTGGAAGAATAAAATGAAAGGGGCACACTTTAATGAAAGGGCCCAACTTTATGATATGGGAGATGATAAAATAGGACCTTAGACCTAATTAATTTGATTAATTAAGTGCTAAAGGGGAAATGCAATGCAAAATGCAAAATGCACCAAGGCGGGTGCTAAACTAGGTGTGAAATTGTACCACCCTAGCAAGTACGTACAATTTACGACGCTACACATATGTGTCATAATCATCATCGCTTGTCATCAAGTCATAAACCAATATAACCAATTCACCAAACTTAATTGGTTAGGGTTTATCAAAACAACAGGTAGGGTTTACCGGTTCAACCCTCCAATACTTAGCAATACCAATTCACTCCACAAACTTTCCTACTAGTTACAGTTCCTTCACTTAGCTCTTCCTACCAGTTACAAAACATCATTACAATAATAACATTACCGGTTAATTGATATCAATGACAACATAACATATCATTAATGCAATCTTCATGCAAATGCCAACATTGACTATGGAGAAAATAATGACCATAATAATTGTGGTTTAGGATCTCCTTGTAAAATGAAATAAATAAAGTTACAGGAGGAGGTGAAATTTTATGAATAATAGTCATAAATGTTTTTTTTGTAGAAGTATGGGAAAAAGGAACAAACATGCAAGTTGTATCCATAGGATCTATATCCATAAGTGTATACATCACATAATTAGTTGTATGTTTGAATACCTATTAGTGTTCAATATTTTTAGATTGTGCATGCAATGAAATACTATTAGCATATCTTTTTCAATTTCATTCTAGTGGAGCAACCTAACAATTTCCCTCATGATTCATACAATTCATATGAATTATATTATATTATCAATGAGACTTACAATTTTATGCTTCAATACCACACAAGTGTATGTATGGTGTAAATTAACTCTATGAAATTTGTAGAGGGATTTTATTCATTATAACAATCAAATAATCCTTAAGAGGAATCCACTACATTAATAGTGTAGATACTTAAAATTGTCCTGTTTAATTAAATAAATTTTTATTTATTTAACAAATTCATTAATCCTCTTCTAAGCCTTTCCTCATTTAAATAAATACTTTTATTTATTTAAATTGTCCTTTTCCTAAATTAAATAAATACTTATTTATTTAATTGATCCCATTTCCTCTACTAATTAAATAAATCTTTATTTATTTAATTAATTCATTAGCCTTTTCTATCCATGACACATGTCATTAATCTCTTAATTACTACACTACCTACCCCCTTTATCATTTTATTATTTCCTCTACCTACCCTCTAATCCTAGCTGGCCATTTATCTTTACACCTCTTAATCGTATCCCTCCATTTCTTACAGTGTCTTCTATATAAGAGGATGCTTCTTTCATTATGAACCCTAATCATTCAAATCAGCTAATGAGCATTCTAATAAATCTTATGCAATCAAGCCTTTTTGAAATCAAACTATCAACCACATTTTCATTTTTTGTTGAGCTCTTGTGCATACATAAAATCTGAGAGCAAATATATCAAGCAAGATCAATGGAGATAAGAAGAATGAAGATTCAAACCGTAGTTGACATGTGATGGTATAATCTTTTTGATTTTGTTGATTTCCATTGTCTTAAGTAATCTTCATATGTTATGGTGGATCTTTGTTGTTGTTAGTCTAGGGTTTTGTGGTTGAATTCATTTAGTCTTTCAATATTGTTGTTCCATTATCCAGTTTTCACCATACACATTTTGGCACGCCCGGTGGGACTCTTGTCCCTTTTGCATTTAACATGTTTCGTTGTAGATTTTGTGTTTTTGAACTTCCAGATCTGACATTTTCCGATGACATTTCAACTTTTTGCATCTGCACCCTCTGAAATCATGTTTTTGTTTTTTTGTTACGTCTGCACATTCCAAAATCCTGGCTGTGTTCCCAACAACATTTTTAGTTTCCAGATCGTAGGTTTTCATTTCAGTCAAGTCTATGCAGTCTTTAGGGGCGTCTGTGAGTTTAAATCACGTCCACGCATTCCAAAATCATGTTTGTATTCTTGACAACATTTTTGTTTTCCAGATTGCAGCTTTTCATTTCAGTCACGTTTATGTAGTATTCAGGGGCGTCTATGAGTTTAAATCAAGTTTGTGATTGGTTTAATAGCGGTTGTGTTCTCTACACTTTTTTTGTGTTCTGCATTTTTCAATTCCTCACTTAGGGTTTCTATTTCATCATTTTGTATTGCATTTAGGGTTTTAGATTTGGTTCATTTAAGCTAATATCTTGTGATCCAACTAACGAAGTGGTGAAATTTGTTTTTGGAAGCAAATCGTGAATCAAAGGCCCCTATTTTTCACAAATTTTTTTGCGATTTTGTTAAAATAAACCTAACTTGTTTGCTTGCGGGAAGGGGTAATTATTTGAAACAACCCAAATTACTAACAAATATTTGTTGTAGGGCCTTGGCATGGGTTTGATTTTGATTTTCATTGTTTGCTTTGTTTTCATAGATTTGCAAACACTTCAATTGATGCACTAAAATTGAACCAATATCTTTTGTGTCTTGAGCAATAGGCTCTTTGTGTTTAATCTTTAGAGGGTCTACCTCCCCACGTGGTCACTAGGACTACTAGTGAGGAGGGAATGACCCAAGTGGTAGCGAGGCAATACCCCATCTTCCGAACCACTATAAAGAACTGTCTCCATGGTGAAATCCATGGGTAACATGTGTTGATTAGTCCACACCGATACTATGTCTCCCCATAAACCCATTTGATCAAATTTATATGATCAATATTAGGGCATAACCCGTACAGGCTAGGAGCCTTCTGTAATTACAGAGTTGAAAGTGTCGCATGTATGGCCACACAAGCGGATGCCCTTACTAACACCTTTTTGTTTTTAGAAAGCCAAAATCCTTCTAGTTGCTGGGATAGGAGGTCAGACCTCTAGAGCGGCCCACACACATACGGTTCTTAGTAGAGGTACAAAGTTCACCACAAGGAGTTTAAATGGGGACTAGTGCTTGGCTGCCCTGGAGAAGTGAGTGTCGAGGGTGGAGCTAGTGGGGTCAAGAACCTAAGTATCCTCGGGGGAAAGCCCATGTGGGATCAACAACTATTGTCCTAGCCAACCATAAGAATTGTGCTTGTCTTCTTTTAAACATTCAAAAATTCAAGGCCAACCATCAAAATATTGTGTCTTTTGTCTCTTCAAGTGTATGCAAAACATTTTTACATCAAACAACACACTTTCTTTTGAGTCATTTTCAGTCTAGACACTTGCAAACATAGAGTCCTCATCAACATTGTGTCCTCTTGTCATGAAAAAATGGTCAAAGATTCAGATTTGGTCACAACAACAACTTCAAAAATTGGAAAAATTGCAATCGGGCTTTATAAACGCGTCTGTGTCTGATAGAAATACATATGTGTACTTTAACCACACCTATGTAGGACAGCAACACATTCGTGTCATCGTGCAAACTATAAATTCACAAGATTCTCAGAATCGTGCTTGTACAATATCTAGTCAATTTTGTCTTTAATAACCATGTGTGTGAAGGATGCATGCACACCTGTGTTCAATATTGGGAAAAATTACAATCCAATGAACAAGAGCAATCAGTTTCAAAATTCTTGAGATTCCTAGGTTATTTCTCCAAGTTTTCATCTACCATTCAACCTATTTTTGGGTCTCACAGAGTTCATCATTGCTTTACACCTTGAATTACATTCACATTTTTCTAAACTTGAGTCAAAAGGTCACTTGCTTGTCCCCATCTTACTTTTTCATTACAATACATACAACAACATTTTGCTAAGTGGTCCCTCATCAAGCTCTATCACCTTTGGGTTTCATTTGGTCTTACTTGGAGTCAAGGTGAACTTACTTCATCAAGAGATCTATCATCTCTTTGGAATTCACACCTACTCTACTACATACATACTTGGTCTTACACTTTGACATAGTAAATACACCTCAGATTCATTTACATTCCATCCAACTCTTGGTCTTCCATACTATTTCAATTTTCATCTAGTCTCACACATCGTGGTCAAGACCTAGTTCATGGTTGAAACCCATTCCCAAAAATCTAGAATGGAAGCTAAAGAGGCTCAAGACTCTGCAAATATGAGTGGCTATGAGTACGACAATCATATCTTTTTCAATTCTAACCATACCACATTACCTAACATGGACATCTATTGAAACATTTAGAATATTGAGAACATGGATAATACAAACAATCATGATGCACAAGATGACAATATGGATAACACTTCAGTACACTCAGTAGAGGTGGAAGATGCAATCATGGATCCTTATTTCAATAAGATGATACAAGAAATCATAAGAAGAGATATAATATTTCCTACAAGTGATGGCACAAAGTGGAGCTAAGATACCTCACGATTTTGGCATGTCTCAAATAATAGAAAATTGACCTACTCAAGAAAATTAAGTCAACATGGATCAAAGGAGACCTAATATTCGAGGTAATAGAATATCATGTCTCGTGCCTGAGTCACCATCATCCTTATTTTAAAAATCTGAGATTTCAAATACACATGGTCAAGCTTATGATACTCAAGAAAGAACATCTCATGAACAATTCCATCTACGCAGACCCTTATGGAAATCTTATGTGGATAAATACGTCCAACCACACACCAATACTAAGGACCAAACACAAAGACCTTGGATACCTAGAGGAATGCTCAAAATTTGGATACAAGAAAACCCCATGTCAAATTTGGGGGCAATACACAAGAGAAAAATCATGATATGCCTTATGACCCTATATTGGGTGGTCCCTATATTCATTATCATTATAGACCCCCTCCATATGAACATGTTTATGATCAATACCATCCATACTTGCATTATCCTCCTCCTCCACCCAGTGGATCAGGCATGGGATATGGTCCAAGAATTTAGACTCCATCCAAAAACAATTTGGAACAACAGATCAAGGACTTACAAAAGAATATGGAGGACATCAATACACCAAAACTAGCTTACACAATGAGAGATATATGTCCCTATCCATTTGATAGAAAAATTCCAATGCTTCCATTTCCTACACACTTTGTAACTCCAAACTTTGAAAATTACAGATGCAAAGGGGACCCTAAGGCACATATAAGACAATTTTTCACAACTTGCATTGAGGTAGCAGCAGAAGAAGCATACTTGATGAGATTGTTTCCACAAAGCTTAGGTGAACAATCTATGGAATGGTTCTCCCAACTTCCACCTAGAATTAAGTCATGGGGTGACTTAGCAGAGGCATTTATCCAACATTTCTCATATAAAATAGAGATAGATATATCAATTGCCACTTTCTATAATACCAAACACAAAGTTGGGGATTCCTTTTCATCATTCTTACAAAGATGGAGGAATTTAGCCAGCAAATGCTCTTGTGAAATTCCACAAAAACCATGAAGGAAATACACCCCATTGGGAGAACCACTTGAGTCAGTTTTTAGGAATCTAGTAGCAAAGAAGCTAATAAAAATTCCAGACAATCCTCTATATGAACCAAAATTCAAACCAAATTGGTGGAATGACAATGAGTACTACGAATATCACAAGAGAAAGGGACATAAAATAGGAAATTGCCATCACTTGAAGAACATTATAAAGGATCTTATTCATAGAGGTGACATTGAGATTAATGGACATACAAACATTCAAGAACATGAAATGTTTAAGGAACCATTCCCTAAACATGACAAGGGAAAATCCAAAGCCACAGATAATCAAGCCAACTATACCAAACTATCCTATGACTATGATTCAACTGTTAACTACATTTCAATGGACAACCATGTTTCTACTATTATCGTAAAGGACAAAACACCTGGAAGTTCTACCCAAAGAACCAAAGTTGTCCTACAAGGAATTGTACCTTCTTCTGAATCCACCTCTGAATGTAATGTCACAACGCATTGAGGTAAGGTCACCCTACAAGGTGCTCCAGCTAAAACCACCACTTTGTCTTCGGCCAAACCTGAGTACAACCTAGTAGAACAGTTTGGGAAGACACCCACACTTATCTCAATCTTTGAACTATTATGTATCTCTCCTTCACATAAAGCCATACTTGACAAAGTCCTAAGAGAAACTTATGTACCCACTGATCTGAACATGGACCAGTTTCAAGCCATGGTGGGATACCTTTTCATTCCACATACCCTCACATTTACAGAATCTGATGAGGCATCTGTAACCTAGCCTTATAATGCACCTCTACATATTGAAGCCTTTTATCTATAAAAAATGCATCAAACGAGTTCTGATAGATGGGGGATCTGGTCTCAATATATATACTTTGAACACAATAACACAACTGGAATACTCGGATAAAGTTGTGAATGCTACAAACAAAATTACCATCAAGGCATATGATGATGAAGAGCGTTCATCTAAAGGCATAGTCACTTTATCTCTCAGAGTTGGGCCAATAACTAAGGATGTGGTTTGTCAAGTCCTTGATCTAGATCTCACATACAATACAATCTTGGGATGCCCATGGATTCACAAAATGAGAGTCATTCCCTCAACATATTATTAATGTATCAAATTCCCATACAATGGAGTTGAAGTGATCATCAAAGGCAGCCTGATAACTCAAAGAAAAGTTCAAGATTAAGGATGTGGGATGTGGTGAGTATATCTTTCATGTTGATCAACTCCCATTGTTTCCTAAGGTATTTGGTCGACATGAAAAACCTACAAACAATTTTCAATGCCAAGGAATTGGGTGTGAGCCACCTAGCATTGTGACTACTAAGTCTGAATGCAAATCTCCTCTAGTGGTGCAAGAAGCTCTTGATATCAATAGTCCTAAGAGTGGTTCCAATGAGGAATCTATTGAGTGTATAATCATCCCTCTTGATAACTCACATAGCTTTACCATTTCATCCATTCATTCCATTTCCACTTATCTCCCAGTGTTGGATCAACAACAATCACAAAAGCCCATACTCATTGGGGATCAAAAATGAAGTTATGAAAAGAAAAATCTAAAATTCAAAAATAAAGGAAAGTCCTCTAGTCCAAATCAAAATCAAAAGCTATTGGACTCTACAAAAATCAAGGTCAAGGATAAAAATCCTATGTAAGAAAAAGAGCAAGAGATGATCTCCTCTAATATCAAAATAACTGGGAGTGAAATTTCTACAATTTCAAGTCAAAAAGAATACTTGTTGATCCTAAGTCTCCATCATACCATCCTACTTTCACTTCTTTTCGCAATCATAAGCCTTCATAACTCATCCACTTTCTCCACACATCCATTCCCTTTTGGCAATACATCATGTCAATAGACCTTTAATGGAACTTCCTCGAAGGAATTTGTTGTCAGGGATGCCCAAAATTCTTTAGGTGACACACATATGGAATTCTCTTAGTTACTTTATAAAAGAAGATAGTCACTCAAGCTACACATCATTCAGTTAAGGAACAATGTAGTTACAATCATAAGGTAAAGCATCACACATTTGAGGTAGGTGACTTAGTTCTCAAGTAGAATCCAAGAAATGAATAGGATCGAGAGAAGAAAGGAAAATTTGAACCCAATTGTCTTGGTCATTATGTCATCACAATAGTCTATGGATTAGGTGCATATCAACTTTTGACCCCAGATGGAGAACCTTTGGAAGATCCGATCAACAACATGAATCTTCACAAGTTTTACACATGGCTCTTCAGAGTATCCCAATTCAAAGATACAAAAAAAACCAAAAACATCAAAAATACAAAAAAAAATAAAAAAATATCAACAATACAAAAAAAATTTAAAAATATCAAAAATACAAAAAAATTAAAAAATGATCAAAAATACAAAAAAATCATAAAAAATAAAAAATCATTACTTGGTGAAAACCTAGCAAACAGGTGCCTTGTGACACTAAAAAAAATCCAAACAAAATAAAGAAATAAATTCATCCAATGGTGAAAACCACTTTGGTGGCGCCCTGGGCAAGTACCATGGTGAAAACCGGGTTACTGATACCATGTGTAGAGACATTGCTCCTCCCTCCTTTAGGATTGAATCACATCCCTTCACTTTGCATACACTCACAACCTATCCATCCATAATAAACTTACCCATTCCCATCATGACTTGTTATTGATCTACCTAAGATTGGCTAGCCACTCATAATAATCCATTCTTTTCATGCCTATCCATCCATAATAAACTTACCCATTCCCATCATGGCTTGTTATTAATCTACCTTAGATTGGTTAGCCATTCATAATAATAATTCATTTTCACCCCTTTTCATCCATAATAAATCAGCTACTATTTGTGGCTAGGGCAAATTCTAAGTCTAGTGATGGGTGTGGAACTAAGAGCATCACACATTCCGAGGAGTAGAGTTTCTTCCAGTTTTCTTTAGTCTATCTGCGCCCAATCCACAATAAATAAACACTTACATCACGGATCTGCAATAAAGTTTTGTCTTCTCCATTTTGATTAGTTTCAGATAAGATGTAAATAGCAGCAATGGGCTTCAACAAATCAAATCTTTCAACAGACTTAGACAACATTATGGTTTAGTACTATCTATCCTTTTTATGAAAGTAGACAACATTATGGTTTAGTACTATCTATCCTTTTTATGAAAGTAAACATTGTGACCAAAATCAAATAGACTTATACAAGTGACAAGAGACACTAAACTTGAGGACTGCAGTGGATGTTGGTGTCGAGTCTTGGTTTTCTTTTGACTTTATCTTTTGGTCACATGTCTTTTAGCTTTTTTGGGATGTCTCTGACTAGAGGCTCTATCTCTAGGATGTCTTTGACTAGAAAGGTGGGGATTGGATATGTTCACCTATTGTTTTGTTGTCTGTGGATTGTCTCTTAGTAATGTATGACTTGTCCAAGGATATGAGGACACTATGAGTCTAGTATGAACTGGGGCATTCCTTGTTTGTGACTATTTGATCTCCATGCAAATGGGTACAATGACTTTCTGGGTCGAACCTATACCTCGATTGTCATAACCTATTTTCCATAATAAAGATCAATGATGATAAAGCACAAGAATATTTTTCACTTCCATATCTTCTATCTTCCATCCCCCTTTCATGATTGACCTCCATCATCCTTCCAGATTTCGTGTAGCCCGTTATAACATGACTGAGTAAAATGACATGCCAAAACTATTTGCATTTCATGTAGATTGCACATGCATTACCACATATTAGTGTTTCATACATACATATAGATATCACAATCGCACTACATTTTGCATATATCATTAGTTAGTATATGCATTCTCATATAAAACATAAATTGCCAAAATAATAACACAACACATGTTAGCACATTTTATATTCTCATCATGTAAATAATTATTCGCATTATCATATTTATCTGCATTTCATACATTCATATTTGTATAACATATAAAACATAAAAGAACAAAAAATATTGCATTTCATCATGTATATATATCTGCATTCCTATCATAATTAAACATCATAGATACATGTATCTTATACGCATTCATACATCATAGAATCATAAATTTTATTAACACATACAAACATGCATCACATAGAAGCAACATCACGTAGGTACATATGCATATAGCTGTCGAAAGGATGAATCATCTCATATATATATGTAAAAAATCATAAGTGTCATGATTCAATGATGTCAAAATCATATGGCTACAATCACTCGAAGGTATTTACATCATCATACAAAAATGGTACAAAAACTGATACTTAGGGATCCATTTAAGACTATGATAAACTCCCTCCCTCGGAGCCAACCTACCTCGATAGAGTCTGAGCCCTAGAAATCACCACCCTAGAATCATCTCTCATGCCCCCTCTATCTGGTGGTGGTGGAGGACCAATGAACCCACCACTCGATGCCTGTCTCCTATCTCTCCCTCCAATGGTCGTGCAAAATGTGTATGGTGAAAAGTGGATAATGGAAACAATAATATTGAAATAATAAATGAATTCAACCACAAAACCCTAGCCTAACAACAACAAAGATCCACCATAACATATGAAGATTATCTAAGACAATGCAAACCAACAAAATAAAAAAGATTATACCGTCACATGTCCACTAGGGTTTGAATCTCCTTTCTTCCTATCTCCATTAATCTTGCTTGATATATTTTCTCTTAGATTTTATGTGTGCACAAGAGCTCAACAAAGATCGAAAATGTGGTTGATAGCTTGATCGCATAAGATTGATCAGAATGCTCCCTAGATGAATATAATGATTAGGGTTGATAATGGAGGGGAGTATCCTCTTATATAGATGACACTAAAGGAAATGGAGGGATAAGATTAAGAGGTGTAAAGATAAATGGTCGGCTAGGACTAAAGGGCAGGTAGAAGAAATAATTAAATAATAAAGGGGGTAGTTAGTGTAGGATTTAAGAGATGAATGCCATGTGTCATGGGTAGAAAAGTCTAATGAATTAATTAAATAAATAAATATTTATTTAATTAATAGAGGAAGTGGGATCAATTAAATAAATAAAATATTTATTTAATTTAGGAAAAAGATAATTTAAAAAAATAAAATTATTTATTTAAATATGGAAAAAGGCTTAGAAGAGGATTAATTAATTAATTAATTAAATAAATATTTATTTAATTAATATAAGACTTAGGATAAAATAATTAAATAAATAAAAATATTTATTTAATAAGACTTGACAATTTTAGGTGTCTTCATTTTGCCCCTCTTTGAGACAATGTATCTTGTCACGTTGGCTAAAAGAAGATATGATAACCTGATACAAAGTTGCCCCATGACGAGAATGATATGCCACCTTGAGAGATTGGATGAATATGTTTGAAAAGATCATAGACAATCTCTCGATAATAAAGAAAGGCTAGAAAGGACTGACAAGATAGGATAGAGTGACATAGTCACGAGATAAAGAAGACTAACGCAAGAGACTAGGGATAGGGTAGCCTATAAGATAGACTACAAAGGAAAACATCCTCATTGGCATCCACATACCTAAGAGATCAAAGTGCAGAGAGAGTAAAGAGAAGAGAAGTCAGGAAAGATGACATTGGTGCACAGATTCAACTGTGTTCAGCGATATTAGAGGCCAGCAAATGCAGGAGACCCAGTGAGTACCAAAAAACCTCCTTGTACTTTGGTTTATTAATTGTTGTCATAAATGCATGTTAGGTAGGGATAGAAAATTGCAACTAGGGGGAAAAAAACTTTAAGGTGCGTATGTTGGTGCTAGGCACATTTGGGAAGGATAGGCGCGTCTGTTTCTAGTTTAAACGCATCTATGATTTCAAAGATGTTTGTGCCAGATTCAAGCGTGTCTATATTGAGAAGGTGTGCTTATGCAGGATAGAGTCATGTCTGTGTGTTTTAGGTGTGTGTATCAAGGGAACGCACATTTGTGTATGTTTAAAGCATGTTTACGTCTTCAAGGTCAAATCAATAGTTCTGTGATAAACATATGATGTTGATTGGATAAGTTGTTCAGAGGATACACTCAAATAGGTCCTCTAGGGAAGACAAGGATAACAAATAGGGTTGGGATTGACAATTTTGTGATAGGACATACATTGCCAATCAGGAAACTACTCAAGAAGATACACTCAAGCAGAGGCCCTAGAATAGGATAGAGATTCTTGTGCTTTATCATCATTGAGATTTATTATGGAAAATAGGTTATGACAAACCAAATATAGGTTTGACCCAGAAAGTTATTGTACCTGTTTGTATGGAGATCAAATAGTTGCAACCAAGGAATGCCCTAGTTTATACTAGACTCACTATGTCCTCATATCCTTAGACATGTCATAGAATTACTAAGAGACAGTCCACAAACAACAAAACAATAGGTGAACATCAAAAGCACTTGGATACCCAAAGACATGCTCAAAATTTGGACACAAGAAAACCCCGTTCAAATTTAGGGGCAATACATAGAAGCAAACTCATTATATGCCTATAGAACATGGTATAAACATACATTCCAATCCTTTTTATGGCCCTATATCAAAAGGTCCCTACACACATCATCATTATAGACCCCCTCCATATGAACATGTTTACGATCAATACCATTCATACATGCATTATCCTCATCCTCCACGCAGTGGCTTAGGCATGGGATATGGTTCAAGAAGTCAATGTCGACCCAAAAATAAATTGGAACTACAGATCAAGGACTTACAAAAGAAGATGGAGGACATCAACACACCAAAACCAATAGAAGAAGCATACTTGATGAGATTGTTTCCACAAAGCTTAGGTGAACAAACATACTTACAAACAAGGAATGCTCTAGTTCATACTAGACTCACGGTGTCCTCATATCCTTGGACAGGTCATAGCATTACTAAGAGACAAACCATAGACAACAAAACAATAGGTGAACATGAAAAGGACTTGGATACCCAGAGGCATGCTCAAAATTTGGACACAAGAAAATCCCGTGTCAAATTTGGGGGCAATACACAAAAGCAAACTCATGATATGCCTATAGAACATGGTATAAATAGACATTCCAATCCTTATTATGGCCCTATATTAGAAGGTCCCTACACACATCATCATTATAGACCCCCTCCATATGAGCATGTTTACGATCAATACGATTCATACATGCAATATCCTCATCCTCCATGTGGTGGCTCAGGCATGGGATATGGTCCAAGAAGTCAATATCAACCCAAAAACAATTTGGAACAATAGATCAAGGACTTACAAAAGAATATGGAGGACATCAATACACCAAAACCAGCAAAAGAAACATACTTGATGAGATTGTTTCCACAAAGCTTAGGTGAACAAGCTATGGAATGGTTCTACCAACTTCCACTTGGAATTAAGTCATGGGGGGACTTAGCAGAGGAATTTATCCAACATTTATCATATAACATAGAGACAAATATATCAGTTTCCACTTTGTGCAATACCAAACATAAATATGGGGAGTCATTTTCATCATTCTTTCAAAGATAGAGGAATTTAGCCAGCAGATGCTCTTGCAAAAGTCCACAAAAACAAGTGGTAGAGATGTTTACACATAATGTCAACAGATAAATTGGTTATGACTTGAGGAAATCTTGTTTGTCCACTTTTAAGGAATTCATTGAGAGAGGCTTAGCAAAAAAGAACATCTTAATTTGAGTGGGAGTTCTGGATCGGCGTCAGGACAACATGAGGTAGATGACTCAGAGATTTCTGCAGATGGAGGGGGTTCAGATACTAAGGATCCCAATGATCCCTTAGATTTGGGGGACCTAGGGGAAGTACCAACACCATGTGAAGAGAGGCTAGCAGATGAGAGCGGGAAAGGGCAGGTTCAAACTTCAAAAATAGAAGACGACAACTTAGAAGGAGCCCAAGGATAGAAAGCAACTAGGGGTTCGAAGAACACTGTGGAGGGCAAAGATCATCTAGAAAAGGATCTTTCATCAATAGATGTTAAGGGGGGACCCAATTTGAATGGACAGACACGTAAGTGGACCTCTATGTTCGGGGTTAAACCTAAAGGTAAGTCCTCATCACCTCCTGTTAAAAACACCTCGAATGTGTCTAAGGGCAAGTTTGCTATCATTGTTCCAGATCAAATCATAGACCAAAACATTGCTAGAATGGAAAATACATTGAACGGTAATTTTTTTGGGTCTAGACCTAATATAGAAATAGTTCGTGGATTTGTCAAAAGAAAGTGGCTCTTGAAAGGTTAGGTTGAGGTGGTAGCAATGAACAAAGGCTATCTATCCTTTTCTTTTTCTTGCGATGAGGATAGAAGAAACATTCTCTTTAGTGGGTCTTGGGCAATATGCAAATACATCATGTACATCCACAAGTGGCACCCTAATGTGGCAAAAGGGAAGAATTTCTTGATCTAAGTCCCAATGTGGGTCAAGCTCCTTGGGCTTCCAATGGAATTCTGGGAGGAAGATGTTTTTGCAGGAATAGCCAATACCTTTGGGGAGCTTATCGCTATTGACCAGATCATGACATCAAGAAGAATGCTGATTTATGCTAGGATTTGTGTTGGAGTTGGACCTGACACGAATATGCCAGAAGAAATAGAGATATAATCTAAACTGGGGAAGTGGAAGCAGAATATTGTTTTTGAAACTATCTCCTTTGCTTTTTTTCATTGTAAAAAAGTTGGACATTGGGTTAAAAAATGTCCAAGTATCGAGGGTAAACCCTACCACCAAACTAAGGTTTGGAAAAAAGTGGATAAGCCTCTAAAAGTGTTGGAGTCCAATGACCCGGATCAGGAGAAACAGTCTCAGATTGGATGGGTGAAGGAAGAAATCACGAGTGAAGTGGGGAATGAACTAAATGATAGTTTTGATACTTAATATTAAGTACAGAGGCCAAGATAATAAGATGAGAGGGGGGGGTGAATCATACAAACTTAATCTTCCATAAAAACAACAGATTCAACCTCGGTAACATATACTTCAGTAATATAACCAAAACAACTAAACATACAAACTCAAAAGCATATAAACATCATAAAACTCATAACACCAGATTTAATGTGGAAACCCAAATAGGGAAAAACCACTGTGGGATTTCGGACCCACTAAGAAATATACTCTTCTAGAGTATGCTCAGTTAAAAGCAAATCATGTTAAAGATTACAAACACATTGCTAAATGTGACCTGGTTAAGGGATTTCCCTCAGATCTGTTAGGATCTTCACCTTGTTAGAAGTGACCTTGTTAAAGGATTTCAAACACTCAATTAGAATGTCACCTTGCTAGAGGGTTTTACAAATAAGACTGTTAAGTCCACTCGGTTAAGAGATTCTTTATCACTTTACAAAATAACAGTAATAAACATCTATCTGCAACTTCACATCTAAAATGCTAAAGCAGATTCTTATTTGCTCAATACAATAGGACTTATCTTGTCCATCTGCTGGGCTCTATACTCTGTTATTCAAAACAAGTCTTCAAGCTTCTGTGCTCGATAATCACTATGTAGCATCCCTATACATACACTTGCCCGCATACATTGTTTATCAACAGTTCATTATTTATAAGCAATTTTCCAATAGCTTAATCTCCTTGATCACATTTCCCATGATCAATCATAGCCATCAGATCTTCAAACATGACTAGGTTCAATGTATCCTTCAATCTGAAAATGTTTTACCCCACCTTGGAACTTGCATACATTTCTTGGAACTTGTGCTAGGGTATTGCAGTTCAATCTGAGTTGCAGATCTTCCTGTGAGTTTTCCTTTGCCATATATTCTTTAACAAACTTCACTCACAACATACCAATCATTTGATCATAACCATCTCATCAGCTTCCTTTATTAAATAATGCTTTTATTCATTCAATGCATTCTATTATTACTCGGTTGCAACTCGGTAAATACTAAACTTCACTTGGTAGACATTCCGCCTTCATTAACCGATAGCGATAACCTTAGGGTTTACCGACTAGATTCCTTAGGGTTTATCAATTAGGTTCTTTAGGGTTTACTGACTAGGTTCTTTGCTCAGTAACATAGTATAGTATCAACCTTACAATCAACAACATATGTAGGATATCAAAACAATCAAAACATCATGATCTCATCATTGTCTAACTCGGTAATAGTTTCCCATTGAATAACTTATTCCTCCCCTTATTCATCACATTCTTTCTATGTCGTTTTACCAACATCTTTATACTCATCAAATCATACTTCTTAAGATATGGCAACATCATACTGAATTAGAAAATCAATTTCTTGACATCAATGAAAAAATAATAATATTAAGATAGTAAACATCCTTAATCAGTTATATCCATAATCATCAACAACCTTCTCAATATCCTTATTGAAATGCCAACAATCTCCCTTTATCTATTATAATGCCAACAATCTCCCCCTTTGGCATTGATGGAAAAACCAATTGATTTGACCTAATTGATTCGGCTTGCTATTCTGAAATGCTGAAATGCTCTCCCCCTGTCATCAGTCTTCTCCCCCATACATTAGTCTTCTCCCCCTTTGACAACAATGCCAAAAAGTAAAGAACTAAAACATATTTTCTTCCTGTATGAAGTGATTTCTTTCTATTGTGTGTCAACTTAGTCTCAATTAGAGAATTTTGTCTTCAATTCCTATTCCCTATTATTGTTTCCTGCACACATTTAGAAAACATCCTAAAGTGTGTAAATTAGCATCAACTCCTATAAGATATTCTGTAGAGTCCTCGAATTGATGCTTTCACCGAACTTGGTCAGTGAATGGAAGATAGGGGTAGGACCCCTAACTTACTTTTGAGATAATGAAAAGTGTCCCTTGGCAGTGGCTCAGTAAAGATATCTGCTATTTGTTCCTTTGTGTTAACATACTCCAACACCACTTTCTTCTCTTGAGCTTCTTCTCTAAGATAATGATATTTGATAGAGATGTGCTTTGTCTTAGAGTGCATAATAGGATTCTTTGAAATGTTAATGGCACTAGAATTGTCACAAAATATAGTTACTGGTTCGGTAACTTGCTCATTTACACCTTTCAACAGTTGTTTGATCCATGTTATATTGGTACAAATCAATGCTGCAACAACGTATTCAGCTTCTGTTGTTGACTGTGAAACACATCCTTGTTTCTTGCTAAGCCAACTCACTAGTCTTTCTCCTAAAAAGAAAGCTCCTCCACTTGTGCTTTTCTTGTCATCAATGTTGCTTGCCCAATCAGTATCAGTATAAACTTTTAAATCAAAAACATTTCCTTTCTGATATGCTAAGCCATAATCTTCGGTGCCTTTCAAGTATCTGAAAATTCTCTTGATTGTTGCCATATGTGTTTCCTTGGGATCTGCAAAGAATCTTGCAACTATACCTACTGCATGTGCTATATCTGGCCTACTGTGAACAACATATTGTAGCTTTCCAATCAGGGATCGGTAAAGTGTCTCATTAACAGATGCAGACATCATTCTTTGATAATTTACAGTTGGTAGTCATAGGAGTAGTTACTGGTTTTGAATCCTCCATTCCAAATTTCTTCAAGATTTCCTTTATGTATTTGGATTGAGTAATGAAAATCTCATTTTTCATTTGTAGTATTTGTAAACCTATAAAATACTTTATCTCACCGATTAATGACATCTCAAATTCTTTTCTCATTTCATTTCCGAATTTCTTGCATAGAGAGTCATTTCCATAAAAGATAATATCATCAACAAATATGGCTGAGATCAGTATTCCGTTTTCATCATTCTTCATGTACATATTGTTGTTTTCACTTGTCCTTATAAAACCAATCTTGATTAAATAAGAGTGCAATCTTTCATACCATTCTCTAGGTGCTTGTTTCAAACCATATAAAGCTTTGTTCAATTTACATACCTGATCATTATTCGTCTTCAACAAATCCTTCAGGTTGTTCAATAAAAATTTCTTCCTCTAATATACCATTCAGAAATGCAGATTTGACATCCATTTGATATACCTTGAAATTCTTGTAAGCAGCATATACCAATAATGTTCTTACTCCTTCAAGTCTTGCCATAGGTGCAAAAGTCTCACCATAAGCAATTCCTTCTTTTTGGGCATAACCTTTGCAAACTAGTCTTGCTTTATTTTTAATAACCTCACCTTTTTCATTCAGCTTGTTTCTGAAAATCCACTTTGTATCGATTACATTTTTGTCCTTCAGTCTTGGGACCAATTTCCATGTGTCATTCTTCTTGATCTGATCAATCTCTTCTGTCATAGCATTTATCCAATCTTCACTGTTAAATGCCTCTTTCACTATCCTTGGTTGAAATTCAGATATCAGACATGTGTTCTGACTCATTTTGTTCCTTGTCATCACTGGATCATTCTTATCTCCTATAATCTAACTTGATGCATGATGTCTTCTGACATACTTGGCTAATATAGGCTCGGTAGGCTCTGTATAATATTCTTCATCACTCGGTAACTGAATATTCTCTTCATTTCCTTCAATAGTTTTCTCGATAAGAATTATCGGTTGAACATAGAAAAATTCATCATAATCTTCTGGTTCCTTGGAATTTACTTCATCATTTCCTTCTGCAAATTCATCAATTTTCACATTTACACTTTCTATTATTTTGTTAGATGATTTGATCAGACATTTAAATGCTTTTCTTCTAGAAGAATAACCTAGAAATGTTCCTTCTTCACTTTTCTGATCAAACTTTCCATTTCTATCATCTTTGTGAACATAGCATCTACTTCCAAAGATTTTAAAATAACTTATATTAGGCTTCTTGTCATGCCAGATTTCATATGGTGTCTTCAAAGATCCTTTCTTCAGTTGTACTCGGTTCAGGGTGTAAACTATTGTGCTTATTGCTTCTCTCCAAAATGTTTGTGACACTTTCTTTTCAATCATCAGGGTTCTCACACAATCTACAATAGATCTATTTCTTCTCTCAGCAATTTCATTTTGTTGTGGAGTTCTCGGTGCAGAGACTTGTCTTTTTATACCATGATCATTGCAGAATAAGTTGAACACATCAGATGTGAACTCTCCTCCTCTATCTGATCTAAGACATTTCAGTTGTCTTCCTATTTCATTTTCAACTCTTGCCTTGTACCATTTAAACATTTGAAAAGCTTCTGATTTTTCTTTTAAATACATAACTGACATCATCCTTGAGTAATCATCCACAAATAATATGAAATATTTATCACCATAGTAACTTTGAACTTTCATAGGACCACAAAGATTAGTGTGCAGAAGATCTAAAATTCCCTTAGAAGTGTAGGACTTACTTGTAAAGCTTAATCTTATCATTTTACCCATCTGGCATCCTTGGCACATAGCACTCTCAGGTTTTTCCAAACTCAATAGACCTCTTACTCGGTGCTTCTTACTTATTTTGATTAGATTATCAAAATTTACATGACAAAACCTTTTATGCCATAACCAGGTATCATCTATCTTTGCATACAAACACTTGTTCCGAGTTGAGTCAAGGTGAAATGTGTTACTTTTTGTTTGTGTCCCGGTAGTAGCTAACTTTCCATGCTTGTCATGAACTTTGACAATTCCTTTCTAAAATTCTATTTGGTAACCTGTGTTGTTTAGCTGTGCTACACTCAACAAATTGTATTTCAAACCTTCAACCCAATAAACATCATTGCATTTTGCATTGTCAAGAAGTGTTATAGATCCTTTACCTTTTATCGGACATGGTGCATCATTAAAAAATACTACATAGCCTCCATCATAATCTTCTAACATAACAAACTTGTGTTTATCACCTGTCATGTGATGTGAAAATCCACTATCTATGATCCAAGAATCATTAGTATTAATGTGAGATATTAGGGATTTTTCTTCATACCTTTCTTCCTCTGATCCATCTTTGATAGCCACATAAACTACTTCCTCTGGATCACTTTCATCTGATTTATCATCATTGGATTCCGTGTCAGCTATTAGGCATGACTTTCTATCTCTTCTCCTGAAATCTCGGTGTCCTCTATAATGATTATCTTTCTGTCTGTCATCTCGGTAATCTCTCTTTTCAGTAGATTCTATGTCAGGGCAGTTAGAAGCCATATGTCCTATCTTATCACAATTGAAACATTTCAAAGGTAGTTTTCCTTTATACTTACCTTTGCCTCTCGGTAACCTTCTGGCTAATAGTGCTTCAAATTCTTCTTGCTTTCTGATTTCCTCATACAGTTTATGTACTTCTTCCATGTTCTTGCAAAATCTTTCACTTGCTCGACTATGATCCCCTTTAGTGTACTTACTCGTTCTATCATTGTAATCATCAGATTCACCAATATGAAAAGAACTAAATGCATATTCAACTTTATTTACCGAAGACCCACTCTTATCAAAATTACTTAACTCAAATGCATGTAGCTTACCAATAGTAGCATCCAAAGAAACTGGCATATTGGGTATAGACCTCAATTCATTGATTGCAGAGACTCGGATTGCATAAGCTGGTAGAAGGGTTATTAACAACTTACTTGTTATATCCTTTTCTTCAATAGTTCCACTTGCTCCTTTGATTTAATTGACAATCTCCTTTAGTCTTGTACTGTACTGGGTTATGTTCTCACCTTCATTCATCCTCATAGATTCAAGTTTTCCTCTTAGACTGTCCACTTTTGCTCTTTGAACATGTTCATCACTGCCATACATAGATATGAGCTTGTCCCACATTGCCTTTGCATCATTGTAGCCTTCTAGATCATTAAACTCTGATCTGGTCAATGCAGATGTTATTTCAATCATTGCTTGGATATGTTCTTGCTTTGCCTTTATCTCTTCCATTGTCAATGGATAGGTGCTCGGTGTAAAGAAATCATTCTCGAGATAATATACAACATATTCTCCAACTCCTGATAGATGCAGCTTCATCCTTTTCTGCCATGTAGAGAAACATGACTTGTTCAACTTGGATGCATCCCTCTTATACATCTTTAGATCTTTTCCTCAAGTGCCTTTAAAATTGTTCTTCCGAAATCCAAAGCTCTAATACCAACTGATAGTTTAGATACTTAATGTTAAGTATAGATGCCAAGCTAATAAGATGAGAGGGTGGGGTGAATCATACAAACTTAATCTTCCATAAAAACAACAGATTCAACCTTGGTAACATATACTCCAGTAATATAGCAAAAAATGCTAAACCAACAAACTCAAAAGCATATAAACATCATAAAACTCATAACACCAGATTTAACGTGGAAACCCAAATAGGGAAAAACCACTATGGGTTTTCAGACCCACTAAGAAATATACTCTTCTAGAGTATGCCTGGTTAAAAGAAAATCTTGTTAAAGATTACAAACACATTGCTAAATGTGACCCAGTTAAGGGATTTCCCTCAGATCTATTAGGATCTTCACCTTGTTAAAGGATTTCAAACACTCAATCAGAATGTCACCTTGCTAGAGGGTTTTACAAATAAGACTGTTAAGTCCACTCGGTTAACAGATTTTCTATCACTTTACAAAATAACAGTAATAAAAATCTATCTGCAACTTCACATCTAAAATGCTAAAGCAGACTCTTATTTGCTCAATACAATAGGACTTATCTTGTTCATCTACTAGGCTTTATACTTTGTTATTCAAAATAGGTCTTCAAGAGTCTGTGCTCGGTAATCACTATGTAGCATCCCTGTGCATACACTTGCTCACATACATTGTTTATCAATAGTTCATTATTTATAAGCAATTTTCCAACCAATTAATCTCCTTGATCACATTTCCCATGATCAATCACAGCCATCAGATCTTCAAAATTGACTAGGTTCAATGTATCCTTCGATCTGAAAACTTTTTACCTCGCCTTGGAACTTGCATACTTTCTTGGAACTTGTGCTAGGGTATTGCAGTTCAATTTAAGCTATAGATCTTCCTGCTAATTTTCCTTTGCCATAAATTCTTTAACAAACTTCATTCACGACATACCAATCATTTAATCATAACCATCTCATTAGCTTCCTTCATTAAATCATGCTTTTATTCATTCAATTCATTCTGTTATTACTCAGTTGCAACTCAGTAAATACTAAACTTCACTAGGTAGACATTCTGCCTTCATTAACCGATAGTGATAACCTTAGGGTTTACCGACTAGGTTCCTTAAGGTTTACCGACTAGGTTCCTTAAGGTTTACCGACTAGGTTCTTGAGGGTCTATTGACTAGGTTCTTTGCTCAGTAACATAGTATAGTATCAACTCTACAATCAACAACATATGTAGGATATCAAAACAATCAAAAGATCATGATCTCATCATTGTCTAACTTGGTAATAGTTTCCCATTGAATAACTTATTCCTCCCCTTATTTATCACATTCTTTCTGTGTCTTTTACCGACATCTTTATACTCATCAAATTATACTTCTTAAGATATGGCAACATCATATTGAATTAGAAAATCAATTTCTTGACATCAATGACAAAATAATAATATTAAGATAGTAAACATCCTTAATCAGTTATATCCATAATCATCAACAACCTTCTCAATATCCTTATTGAAATGCCAACAATCTCCCTTTGTCTATTATAATGCCAACACTAAAGATTCAGATGTGGGAACCAAGTGATGAGGACTCAGAGCATAAAGAAAGAGACAACATTCAGCAAGAGGATGTGGAAGAGGACAAGACAGAGTTAATCTTAGATAAAAGTGAGAGTAAAGTAGATCAAAAGCACTCAGATAACAAAGAGGAAGGAGATAACTTTAACCTTGTTGCAAGATCTCATGATCCAGATAAAGAATTAGACTGGCTCTAGGAGGCTCAACCTGATAACATCCTAGGCCAAGGGCTATCGAAAATCTCATTAGCTACCGCAGCAAAAGTAAAGCTGGCCTTTTTGAAGGAACAAGATCCAAAATGGTGAGATGAGGAAGACATCAAAAAGGCACTAGGGAAGAATGAAACAAAGTAGGAGGATGAAGAAGCAACAAAGGACAAAAGTAAGAATAAGAAAAAAAAAACAATAACAATAACCTAATCAATAGTGCGCTGACTAGAAACACCAGGAGCAGGCTTGGGGATGTGGGAGCGCAACACACTTCTCTAAGAAGACATTCAAATGCCAAGAAAAGATCAATGGAAACAAGCAGGAATATAGTACATAATACCCAAAGAACCATCTTTGAGGCAGGTATTTCCAAAAACCCATGAAAATCATCTCCTGGAATATTCGGGGACTGAACAACCCTCACAAATATGATTTAGCTAAAAGTATGATTAGAGATAAAAATATTGATATTTTTTTGATTCAAGAAACTAAGATGGCAAACGATAAAGTTGAAAGTCTGAATATGTTCAAAAATGGAGGAGTCAACGGAGGTAGTTCAAAAGGTGTATCGGGAGGAATTGTTACCTTCTGGAACAAAAATAATGTAGAAGGTGAGGTGCTAATTTAGGACAACAACCTAGCTTGCATAAGATTTAAGCACCTCAAGAATTGCACTACTTGGGTCCTAACTAATTTATACGCGCCTAACACTAAGACTGGGAGAAGTGAGATGAGGAGAAATCTTACTTGGTTGAGAAGTAGGTTTGCTGAGGACAGCTCGTTAATCATGGGAGATTTCAATACACCCTTGAAGGAAAATGAGAAAAAGGGAGGGAGTCAAGCTAATTTGGACAGTAGATTAGACTTGATGGATTTCATAAACAATAATGCCATTCACGATATGGAGCTGCAAGGAGTCATATACACTTGGACTAATAGAAGAAGTGGTGAAAATTTGATTCAGGTTAGACTTGATAGAGCTCTCCTTTCCTTAGATTGGTTTAACCTTCATGACTACTCTTTATCTTTGCATATAAAGGCAGGATTAGATTATTACCTTGTAACCTTCATGGCTGAAGTAAATAATAGAAGGAGACAATTCCCTTATAGATTTAAAAAAATGTGGACTAGACACCTAGATCTGGAAAGTAAGATTAAGGACTGGTGGGAGGTCAGTATTGAAGGAAACACCATGTACAAAGTGGTCAAGAAGATGAAGATTGTTAAAGATAATGTTAAGAAGTGGAATAAGGAATGCTTTAGGAATATCTTTACCTCAAAATCTACAATCCTCTTAGAGCTCGAGGAAATATAGGATGAGATACAAAACAATGGTTATACTAATACGTCTAGAGACACTGAAGATACTATTCTTATGAGATATCATGATATTATAGTTAAAGAGGAAACCTACTAGAAACAAAGATCGAGAAATGTCTAGTTGAAGGAGGGGGACAAGAATACTAAATAATTCCATATGTCCACCTTGAGACATAAGGCCATTAATAGAATTGTTCATATTAAAATGAATGTCAGATGTGTAGTAGATAATGATTCCATGAGCAAGGCTCCTATGGATTTTTTCTCCAATTTACTTGCTAAGGATCAGAATTTGGATATATAGGCCCAAAGGGACCTCCTAGACAGTATTCCTACCATTTTAGTGGATGATCAGAATGCTCACCTGACTGCCATCCCTTCCCATGATGAAATTCAGATAGCTGTAAACTCCTTTGAGGGTAACAATGCCCCAGGTCTGGATGGCTTTCACATGTTCTTCTTCAAAATGTACTAGCATATTATTGGAGATGATGTTACCAGAGTTATGAAAGAAGTTTTTGGTGCTAGAAAAATGTTGATAGAAGTTAATGGTACCTTTATTGGTCTTATACCCAAAAAGATGGGGGCTGACTCAATGGATCTTTTTAGACCTATTAGTCTATGCAACTCTCTCTATAAGATTATCTCCAAGGTTCTAACCTCTAGAATTCTTAAGTTGCTCCCCTCCATCATTTTGCCTTAGCAAAGTGGCTTTGTCTTGGGTAGACAAATTTTGGATTCAATCATCATTGTCCATGAAAATATCCACTCTTTCTGTTTCTCTAAAAAAGAAGGTTTTTTTCTGAAGCTTGATCTCTCTAAAACATATAATAGAGTGGATTGGAATTTTATGATGGATGTTCTCTCTTCTTTTGGCTTTAGCCCCAGAAGTGTTAGCCTTATTAGGCAACTTGTCTCTTCATCTTCTTTCTTTGTTTTAATGAATGGATCTCCCTCTCCTTTCTTTAAAGCTTCTAGAGGTCTCAAATAGGGGGACCCTCTATCCCCAGTTACCTTTATCATTATGGCGGAATGTTTGGGGAGATGTTTTGGAAAGCTGGTTGAGAAAAGGGAGTTTTGTGGTTTGAATCCTTCTTCGATGAATCAAATATGTTCCCATCAAAAGGTTTGTTGATGATTCTATAATAATGGGGAAAGCTACCGTGAAGGATTATAGAAGATTAAAAAAGGCTTTGGATAACTATGGAAATACCACTGGTCAACTTATAAACTGGTCTAAAAGTTTTGTTTATTTTATCAATACCGCAGAGAGGAGGATTAAAATTAGTAATATTTCAGGTGGTCAAATTGGTAATCTGACTGCTTCTTACTACTGGCAATATTACATTATAAAAGACAATGAAAGATTGTTGACATTTCAATAAGGATATTGAGAAGGTTGTTGATGATTATGGACATAACTGATTAAAGATGTTTTACTATCT
Organism: Cryptomeria japonica; assembly: GCF_030272615.1. Taxonomy (NCBI): domain Eukaryota; kingdom Viridiplantae; phylum Streptophyta; class Pinopsida; order Cupressales; family Cupressaceae; genus Cryptomeria; species Cryptomeria japonica. Next base: position 463,299,697 of record NC_081406.1, read on the forward strand.
TGATATTATTATTTTGTCATTGATGTCAAGAAATTGATTTTCTACTTCAGTATGATGTTGCCATATCTTGAGAAGTGTGATATGAAGATTATAAAGAAGTCGGTAAAAGACACAAGAAAGAATATGATAAATAAGGGGATAAGTTATTCAGTGGGCAACTACTACCAAGTCAGACAATGATGAGATCATGATGTTTTAGATTGTTTTAACATCATACATATGTTGTAAAATGTAAAGGTTAATACTATACTATGTTATCAGGCAAAGAACCTAGTCGGTAAACCCTAAGGTTATCGCTATCGGTTAATGAAGGCAGAATGTCTACTGGGTAAAGTTTAGTATTCACTGAGTTACAACCGAGCTATAACAAAATGCATTAAATGTTTACATGTGATATTTAATGAAGGAAGTTGATGAGCTGGAGCAAATTCAATGATTTGTAAGTCATGTGTGAAGATTGTTAAAGAATCTATGGTAAAGAAAGATCGGCATGAAGATCTACAGCTCAGATTGAACCACAATACCCTAACACAAGTTCCAAGGCAAATATACAAGTTCCAAGGTGGGGTAAAACATTTTCAAATCAAAGAATACATTGAACCTAGACAAGATTGAAGATATGATGGCTATGATTGATCATGGGAAATGTGATCAAGGAGATTAAGTGGTTAGAAGATTGTTTATAAATAGGAAACTGTTGATAAACAATGTATGCGGGCAAGTGTATGCATAGGGATGCTACATAGTGATTACCGAGCATAGAATCTTGAAGACCTATTAGAATAAGAGAGTATAGATGCCCAACAGATAGACAAGATTAGTTCTATGTCTAGATTGTTTTGAACAAATAGGAATCTGCTTTAGCATTTTAGATGTGAAGTTGCAGATAGATTTTTATTACTGCTATTTTGTGAAAGTGACAAAAAATCTCTTAATCAAGTGGACTTAACAGTCTTATATGTAAATCCTCTAGCAAGGTGACATTCTTATTGAGTGTTAGAAATCCTTTGACAAGGTCACTTCTAACAAAGCGAAGATCCTAACAGATCTAAGGGAAATCCCTTAACCGGGTCACATCTAGCAATGTGTTTGTAATCTTTAACAGGATTTGCTTTTAACCGAGCATACTCTATAACAGTATATTTCTTAGTGGGTCTGAAATCCCATAGTTGTTTTTCCCTATTTGGGTTTCCATGTTAAATCTGGTGTTATGAGGTTTAAATTGTTCATATGCTTTTGAGTTTGCATGTTTGACAGTTTCTAGTTATATGACTGATATATATGTTATCAAGGTTGAATCTGATGTTTTAATGGATGATTAAGTTTGTATGATTCACCTCCCCCCTCTCATCTTGTTGGCTATTGGATATGTACTTATATTAAGTATCAGAACTATCAATTGGTATCAAATCTTTGGACTCTGAAAGGAAAGTTTAAAGGCACTTCAGTTAAAGATCCAAAGATGTATAAGAGGGACGCATCGAAGTTGAAGAAGTCAAGTTTATCTACATGGCAGAAAAGGATGAAGCTACATCTATCAGGAGTTGGAGAATATGCTATATACTATCTAGAGAATGATTTTGTTGCACCTAGAACCTATCCATTGACTATGGAAGAGATAAAGGCAAAGCAAGAACATATTCAAGCAATGATTGAAATAACATCTGCATTGACCGATTCAGAGTTTAATGATCTAGAAGGATGTACTGATGCAATGGAAATGTGGACTAAGCTCATATATGTATATGGAGGAGATGAACATGTTCAAAGAGCAAAAGTAGATGGTCTAAGAGGACAACTTGAATCTATGAGGATTAATGAAGGTAAGAACATAACCCAGTACAGTACAAGACTAAAGGAGATTGTAAATCAAATTAAAGGAGTAGGAGGAACTATTGAAGAAAAGGATGTAACAAGTAAGTTGTTAAGAACCCTTCTACCTGCCTATGCAATCCAAGTCTCTGCAATCAATGAATTGAGGTCTATACCTAATATGCTAGTTTCCTTGGATGCTACTATTGGTAAGCTACATGCATTTGAGTTAAGTAATTTTTATAATAGTGGGTCATTAGTAAATAAAGTTGAATCTGCATTTAGTTCTTTTCATCTGAATGAATCTAATGATTACAATGAAAGAAAGTATTAGTACTCTGAAGGAGATCATAGTGGAGCAAGTGAAATATTTCAGAAGAACATGGAAGAAATACACAAAATGTATGAAGAAATCAGAAAGCAAGAAGAGTTTGAAGCACTATTGGCCAAAAGGTTACCGAGAAGCAAAGGTAAGTATAAAGGAAAACTACCTTTGAATTGTTTATGTGGCTATCAAGGATGGATCAGATGAACAAAGGTATGAAGAAAAAACCCTAATATCTCACATAAACACTAATGATTCTTGGATTATAGATAGTGGATGCTCACATCATATGATAGGAGATAAACACAAGTTTGTTATGTTAGAAGATTATGATGCAGGCTATGTTAGATTTGGTAATGATGCACCATGTTCGGTAAGAGGTAAAGGATCTATAACACTTCTTGATAATACAAGATGTAATGATGTTTATTGGGTTGAAGGTTTGAAATATAATTTGTTGAGTGTAGCACTACTAAACAACACAGGTTACCGAATAGAATTTCAGAAAGGAATTTTCAAAGTTAATGACAAGAATGGAAAGTTAGCTGCTACCTGGACACAAACAAAAGGTAATACATTTCACCTTGACTCAACTCACAATAAGTGTTTGTATGCAAAGATTGATGATACTTGGTTATGGCATAAAAAGTTTTGTCATGTTAATTTTTATAATCTGATCAAAATAAGTAAGAAGCACTGAGTAAGAGGTCTACCGAGTCTTGAAAAACCTGAGAATGTTATGTCCCAAGGATGTCAGATGGGTAAGATGACAAGATCTAGCTTTACAAGTAAGTCCTACACTTCTAAGGGAATTTTAGATCTTGTGCACACTGATCTTTGTGGTCCTATGAAAGTTCAGAGTTATTATGGTGATAAGTATTTCATATTATTTGTGGATGAATATTCAAGGATGATGTCAGTAATGTTTCTAAAAGAAAAATCAGAAGCTTTTCAAATGTTTAAATGGTACAAGGCTAGAGTTGAAAATGAAACAGGAAGACAACTAAAATGTCTTAGATCAGACAGAGGACGAGAGTTCACATCTAATGAGTTCAACTTGTTCTGCAATGATCATGGTATTAAAAGACAAGTCTCTGCACCAAGAACTCCACAACAAAATGGAATAGCTGAAAGAAGAAATAGATCTATTGTGGATTGTGCTAGAACACTGATGATTGAGAAGAAAGTTCCACAAACATTTTGGAGAGAAGAAATAAGCACATCTGTTTACACCTTGAACCAAGTTCAATTGAAGAAAGGTACTTTGAAGACACCTTATGAAATCTGGTATTGCAAGAAACCTAATGTAAGCTATTTTAAAATCTTTGGAAGTAAATGCTATGTTCATAAAGATGATAGAAATGGCAAGTATGATTAGAAAAGTGAAGAAGGAACGTTTCTAGGATATTCTTCTAGAAGCAAAGCATTTAAATGTCTGATCAACTCATCTAACAAAATAGTAGAAAGTGCAAATGTGAAAATTGATGAATTTGCAAAAAGAAATGATGAAGGAAATTCCAAAGAACCAGAAGACTATGATGAATTTGTCTATGTGCAACCGAGAAGTCCTATCGAGAAAACTGTTGAAGAAAATGAAGAAAATATCCAGTTACTGAGTGATAACAAAGATCATATAGAGCCTATCGAGCCTGTATTAGCCAAGTATGTAAGAAGACATCATGCACCAAGTCAGATTATAAGAGATAAGGATGATGTAGTGATGACAAGGAACAAACTAAGACATAACACATGTTTGATATCTGAATTTAAACCGAGAATAGTGAAAGAGGCATTTAACAGTGAAGATTGTATAAATGCTATGACAGAAGAGATTGATCAAATCAAGAAGAATGACACATGGACACTAGTCCCAAGACCAAAGGACAAAAATGTAGTCAGTACAAAGTGGATCTTCAGAAACAAGCTAAATGAAAAAGGGGAGGTCATTCGGAACAAAGCAAGACTAGTTTGCAAAGGTTATGCCCGAGAAGAAGGAATTGATTATGGTGAGACTTTTGCACCTGTTGCTAGACTTGAAGGAGTAAGAACATTGTTGGCATATGCTGCTTTCAAGAACTTCAAGGTATATCAAATGAATGTCAAATCTGCATTTCTGAATGGAATATTAGAAGAAGAAGTTTTCATTGAACAACCTGAAGGATTTTTTGAAGACAATGATAAAGATTAGGTATGTAAATTGAACAAATCTTTATACAGTCTGAAACAAGCACCTAGAGCATGGTATGAGAGATTGCACTCTTATTTGATTAAGATTGGTTTTATAAGGACAAGTGAGAACAACAACATGTACATGAAGAATGATGAAAATGGAATACTAATCTCAGCCATATTTGTTGATGATATTATATTTTGTGGAAATGACTCTTTATGCAAGAACTTTGGAAATGAAATGAGCAAAGAATTTGAGATGTCATTAATTGGTGAGATAAAGTATTTTATAGGTTTACAAATACTGCAAATGAAAAATGAGAGTTTCATTACTCAATCCAAGTACATAAAGGAAATCTTGAAGAAATTTGGAATGGAGGATTCAAAACCAGTAAGTACTCCTATGACTACCAACTGTAAACTATCAAAGAATGATGAATCTAAATCTGTTGATGAGACACTTTACCGATCTATGATTGGAAAGTTGCAATATGTTGTTCACAGCAAGCTAGATATAGCACATGCAGTAGGTATTGTTGCAAGATTCTCTATTGATCCTAAGGAAACACACATGATGACAATCAAAAGAATTTTCAGATACTTAAAAGGCACTGAAGATTATGGCTTAGTATATCAGAAAGGAAATGATTTTGATTTAAAAGTTTATACTGATGCTGATTGGGTAGGCAACATTGATGACAGGAAAAGCACAAGTGGAGGAACTTTCTTCTTAGGAGAAAGACTAGTGAGTTGGCTTAGCAAGAAACAAGGATGTGTTTCTCAATCAACAGCTAAAGTTGAATATGTTTCTACAATACTAAATTGCACCAACATTGCATGGATCAAACAATTGTTGGAAGGTATAAATGAGAAAGTTACTGAGCCAGTAACTATATTCTGTGACAATACTAGTGCCATTAATATTTCAAAGAATCCTGTTATGCACTCTAAGACAAAGCACATATCTATCAAATATCATTATCATAGAGAAGAAGCTCAAGAGAAGAAAGTGGTGTTGGAATATGTTAGCACAAAGGAGCAAATTGTAGATATCTTCACCAAGCCACTACCAAAGGACACTTTTAAATATCTCAGAAGTAAGTTAGGGTTCCTACCCCTATCTTCTACTCACTGACCAAGTTTGGTGAAAGCATCTCTTGGGACTATTTAAAATTGAATCAATTTTATAGGCCCATTTCAAAATTTTGCTTTGCATGTCAGAAAAGTACCTAAATGAGTCAGTTTGAATGACTTAATTAGAAAGGGGGTAAATGGAGCCGGTTGATTTTCAGAGGGTAAGGCTTGGGATTCATGTCCCACACCTTTAATTTGGCCTATAAAGTGTGTTGCAACTTTCAAAATTCAGTTTGGATAAGTTTATGAGGTACCCATTTTGAGGGGTGAGCTGGAAGTGCATTTTAGGCACAAATGCAGATTTTATTGAGTAGCCTACTTTGAGTGATTACACCTTTTTCCCTATTGATCTTCATGGAGAAATTCAAATTGGATTCAATTCTATGCATAAATGTGAGTCAACCTACAAAATTTCAAGTTCTAATGAATCCATTTGCAGTTTGTGTGGTTTGACTAGTCCCTGTTCCGACAGCTAGTTGGAGCCCTATTTCGCACAAGTGTAAAAGTTGCCTCAGTGAGCATCATGCCATAATGTTTGTTCTAGGTTATTATTGGTATAAATGATGAGCTACATTTCAAATTTCAAGCCTATGTCAATCCGTTTGATCAGTTTTCAAAAGGGTTCATTTGGCCATCATTTTCAGTCTTCCGTACTTTCAGTGTCGTATCAGTTAATGTAGCCATTTTTGTAGCGCGCCGTTTGCATCCTATTAGTCTAGTGATCGAAATAAGAATTCTAAGTTTTAATATGTACTTCAAGGTACCTATGTTTCAAATTTGAGGGGCTACGGAGGTCGTTTGATATTTTTGAGAAAGGCGTCATGTGTTGCCAGGACATTGACTTCATCAAGTCCGCAGTGTCGACAAAGCTAGTTTGTCATTTTCATCGATTAATGTCTCTTCTCTGGAGACTCATATTGAGAAACCATTTGGTAGATTTCATGCTTGCATATCATTGTACACGCCTGTCAAACGACACGCTCCAGAAAGGTGTTTTGATAGGTTTGAAAAATACATCTTCGCGATTAAATGCAAAAACGTGGTGCAAGTGCCTGAAAGTCGTAGAATGTGGATTAATGATCCGAAAATGATGCCGATCATTTCCAGAGGTATGTTTGAGGTTCGTGAAGCATTTCAGAGGTTATTTGTATGAAAACAAAAAAAAATTTAGTCGGACCCACTTTGGGGCTCGACTGTAATTCGCCAATAGGATGGTGAGAGGTGATTTCAGTTTGCTTGTTTTTTATGGATTGATGAGTGTGTTTCTTGCACTCTGGTGGCAAACCTCAAATATTTCAGAGAGATGTTAAATTTACCAATATATATTATTGATTGGGCATGCACATTTGAAAATGAAGAGGAGGTTAGTCTTGCATTGAAAGAAATACTTAAAATGAATGTGGTAAAGAAGAGTTTTCATTATTTTGATAAAGGCACACAAAGATAGTCCATCATGACACTCTTTTCTATGTTTTAGTGAATAAAATTCACAGGGTAATGGCAACCAACAAATACCTTCAAGAAAATGCAATGGTCAGCAAATGACTTCTTCTCTCCCCCCTGCGTGACATGGAGGATGGTAAAAGAGCAGCGTTGGAGTTTTGATGAAATGCAACAACAAACAACACACAACCAAATTCAATGGCAAATGCAAAATGATAGTTCACGTGGTGAAGAGGGGGGGGGCGATTGAAAATTAAAGCAATTGCTAGAATACTTGTTGGGCATGGTGTTTTGGAGTTGCAGTGCTATGGTGAGTGCCAATGTCCCCTACGTGGTGGATAGGGAACAACAGGAAATGTGGTGTTTGAAGGATCCAGCATTGAGCTCTTAAATGAGTGCAAGCAACAAGCAACGAAAACAAATGAAATCTCCTCCCTCACATGGGTGTATGGGCAATATTGAAACCAAGGCAATGTAAAAATCCAGACCTCCAAGTCTCATGTGGTAGTTGAAATGGTTTGCAGAATCCTCCCAGCAGTCCACATGGGGATTGGAGAAGGGTTGCAGAAGAAATCTAAGCTGGGCGTGGTAGCTGGTGAAAAAGGCATAGAAACCATTAAGCAAAAATAGAATGTTGGTATCCTCCATGTAATTTGTGGAATGGGCATTTTGTTTTAATAAACAACAATCAAATGCAAAGTGCCCAGCACATGGTGTGGTATGGGTAAAAGGGGATACAACAACAGTTTTGTAACTTCAGCATTCAGAAACCCCATCGCCCTTGCTAGTATTCTTTCCTCCCTGCTAGTAGAAGGCATTGAAGCTTCAACAAAATGCAAAACATACTCATAGCAGCAACTTCCTCCTTTCGTGGAAGCCAGTGAAGGGTGGAGAGATTTTAAATGAAGTGGAAATTGTCAGCTAGTATGGGGTTTGCATTTTTTTTATGAAACTCCAAGTAATGCAATGTGGCTAATGTGGAATGTTGTCTTCTCCTCCCTTCGCGTGATCTTCTGCAGTGTGTGTATAAGGAAATCTCCATTAAAACCCCAAGCAAGGTGCCAAAGAAGAGAGTTAGTCCTCCCTCCATGTAAAAATTTCAAGAAAGATGCACTTTTTGGGCAAGTCTTTTATCCCACATTCAATGGGAAGTGGTACCTTTTAATGTTTATAAGCAAAAACAAACACATCCATAGTGTCAAAGCCATCTAGGATTTTGACGGACGGTGCCTATGGGTGCCCAAGGTGGGCCCACACGTGGGCACAGATCATAAGGTGATGGAGGAGGTGACTGAGCGGTGATGAAGTGGACCCCATGTAGGCATGCTTCTCGAAGCAAACAGGTGAATTTTGTAGAGAAGGGTTGGCTTAACTAGTGAGCAAATCCGAGATGATCCGACGAAGCGTGTGATTTCATGGGCTGAAGATGCACATGAGTTACACCCTACGAAATGGCAAAAAATGTAAAGATCATGCAGGTTCCAACTGATCAGATGGTCTGGGCGGTTTTGCAGGCCAAAGTTGCTCGCTAGTTAAGCCCTGCGAAACAACGAAACACGAAATGGTGAAAAAGGCGAAAATGCAGCATGGTAAAGGTCGAGTAAGTTCAGAGTAGATTGATGGCCTGTGTGGTTTCATGGAATGAAGATGCACGCCGGATAAACCCTGCGAAATGGTGAAAGCCAGGTGGTGCACAAGTGGCAGGTCCTATCAGTGGTCCAACAGGCGGGTCCCGGTGAGGTGGTGATGACGTGGCACCTAGGTGGACGACAAGCAAGCGGACACGTGGCGGAGAGACGAGGTGTCATCCCAGGTGGCACCCAATGGACCCCATCGACCAATCAGAGGCCATCACATGGCAAAGCATCAGGGCACAATCAGAGCAAAAATCAAATTTAAAATCAGTAAATTACATAGTGCCAACTATATCAAATAAATGAAAAATTTAAATGATGTGCACAAATGGGGAATTAATTAGCCCAGGGCTCAATTTTGGCCCAAATATAAAGTGTTATATGTTTTTGGAAAGATTTCAGAATGAGGAATCTGATTATGGAGTTAATTTTGGCAAAGATCAGATATTTTGGGAGCAGTTTGGTCGAGAATGAAATTCAGTTAGAGAGGAGAGACTTGGCAATTCAGTTGCAGATTTGATTTGGTTCCCTCTCCTTCTTATTTCCAATTCTTCTCATTTGTAAGGGTTCCAAAATTCTATGAGAGTGTCTCCAGTTTTCATGGCTTCCATTTTCTAAAGATCTTGACCCAAGTTTGTAAATGCTTCTTTTTGGTTTCAAGGTATAGAGATTTCAATGCAGTGTTGTAAATGTGGTTTTAGTTGCAGGTCTTGCCTGTGTCAGGCATAAGTAAATTTCACACAATATTGACTCTAGGTATGTATTTCATTATCATAAATTGAATCCTCAAGGAGGATGAAATTAGTCAATTTCAAGGAGATTGTTGTGGCTATTGATAGGTATCCTTCAATGAAGGTTTTTAAATCTGTAGGTAGTCATAAATGATGAAATATGTATCCAGATCTGATAAATTTATGAATGAATCAAATAGTGCATTACTATAAGGTATTGATGCATGAATATCTTGTTTAAGGAAAATAAACTTGCATCTATGATTTATATTTGTAGTTATGTGTGTGACTCTGCTACCCAATGAACAAGGCACTAGTCTTTGACAGATTTGGGAATGGTCTCAGAACAACAATTTTAAAAGAAAATCTATTTCCCTTTATGTTTAGGGGTTGTGTTCTTTCATTCCAAGCTCTTTTTCATTTGTGGTTTATATAGATCTAGCCAATCTATAGTGTGTTTCTAAATTGGATGAGTTTGTGGAATGCTCTATCTGCTTCATTGATGTTGTCATGGTGAGTGAATAAGTTTGGTTCAATGCATCAAAAGGGTGTCCCCCCCTAGGTCTAGCAGAACCTAAAGTGCAGGAGGATCAATTAAGATCCTATGTTATGTTGTCCAATCCCTAATGTGTTTCATAGACTAAAATTGGCCATTTCATAGAAGGATTGGAGGTATACCTAGGTTATCACTTTTGGTGAACAACAGCATCAATCCGATGACTCTATTGAAAATATTTTGGGGAGTTGATGCTGGAGTTATACACTTTAGAATGTTTTCTAAAAGTGTACTAGAATTAATACTAGAATATTATAGATAATGATACAGGGAACAAGAATTGAAGACAAATGCTCTGACCGAGACTCAGTGTATACACAATAGCAGGAAATAACTTCTTACAGAAACAAATTATGTTTTAGTTCTTTTCTTTTTTTTTGGGCATTGTTGTCAAAGGGGGAGAAGACCAATGTATGAGAAAAGATCTACCAATGGGGGAGAAGACCTACCAAAGGGGGAGAAGAATAATATATGGGAGAAGATTGAGAGAAGACTAGAGATTGAAATAAAGATTGAAAATAGAAGAGAAGTCTAATGTATGGGGTAGAGCATTTCAAGCATTTCAGAATCACAACAATCCGAAACTTTTAAAGGTCAAATCAATTGGTTTTACCATCAATTCCAAAGGAGGAGATTGTTGGCAATATTACATTATAACAGATAATGAAAGATTGTTGACATTTCAATAAGGATATTGAGAAGGTTGTTGATGATTATGGACATAACTGATTAAAGATGTTTTACTATCTTGATATTATTATTTTATCATTGATGTCAAGAAATTGATTTTCTAATTCAGTATGATGTTGCCATATCTTGATAAGTGTGATATGAAGATTATAAAGAAGTCGGTAAAAGACACAGGAAATAATATGATGAATAAGGGGATAAGTTATTCAATGGGCAACTACTACTGAGTCAGACAATGATGAGATCATGATGTTTTAGATTGTTTTAACATCATACATATATTGTAAAATGTAAAGGTTAATACTATACTATGTTATCAGGCAAAGAACCTAGTCAGTAAACCCTAAGGTTATCGCTATCGGTTAATGAAGGCAGAATGTCTACCAAGTAAAGTTTAGTATTCACCGAGTTACAACCGAGCTATAACAGAATGCATTAAATGTTTACATGTGATATTTAATGAAAGAAGTTGATGAGCTGGAGTGAATTCAATGATTCGTAAGTCATGTATTAAGATTGTTAAAAAATATATGGTAAAGAAATATCGGTATGAAGATCTACAACTCGGATTGAACCGCAATACCCTAACATAAGTTCCAAGGCAAATATGCAAGTTCCAAGGTGGGGTGAAACATTTTCAGATCAAAGAATACATTGAACCTGGACAAGATTGAAGATCTGGCTATGATTGATCATGGGAAATGTGATCAAGGAGATTAAGCGGTTAGAAGATTGTTTATAAATAGGAAACTGTTGATAAACAATGTATGTGGGCAAGTGTATGCACAGGGATGCTACATAGTGATTACCGAGCATAGAAGCTTGAAGACCTGTTAGAATAATAGAGTATAGATACAAAGTAGATAGACAAGATTACTTCTATGTCTATATTATATTGAACAAATAGAAATCTTCTTTAGCATTTTAGATGTGAAGTTGCAGATAGATTTTTATTACTATTATTTTGTGAAAGTGACAGAAAATCTCTTAACCAAGTTGACTTAATAGTCTTATATGTAAATCCTCTAGCAAGGTGACATTCTTATTGAGTGTTGGAAATCCTTTGACAAGGTCACTTCTAACAAAGTGAAGATCCTAACAGATTTGAGGGAAATCCCTTTATCGGGTCACATCTAGCAATGTGTTTGTAATCTTTAATAGGATTTGCTTTTAACCGAGCATACTCTAGAAGAGTATATTTCTTAGTGGGTCCGAAATCCCACAGTGGTTTTTTGCTATTTGGGTTTCCATGTTAAATCTGTTGTTATGAGGTCTATATTGTTCATATGCTTTTGAGTTTGCATCTTTGACAGTTTTTGGTTATATGACTTATATATATGTTACCGAGGTTGAATCTGATGTTTTAATGGATGATTAAGTTTGTATGATTCACCCCCCCCCCTCTCTTCTTGTTGGCTATTGGATTTGTACTTATATTAATTATCAGAACTATCACTTACTTGGGGCTCCTCTTATGCCATGATCCTCCGAATACCTTTTGGGGAGCCTTGGTGGATAAATTCCACAAGAAGCTATCTAGATGGAAGGGTGCTCTTCTTAGTCAAGCTGGTAAGGTTCAATTGCTAAGATCCACTCTTCAAAGTATTCCTCTCTATGCTATCAGTCTATTTAGGATTCTTGATAAGTATGTTGAGGCCATTGAAAAGATTCAGAGATCCTTTTTATGGACAGGGGTTGAGGAGAAGAAGAGAATGAACTTGATTGCTTGGGAGAAGGTCTACAAGCCTATAAAGAAAGGAGGTCTAGGCCTTAGAAGAATAAGAGACATGAATAATTACATTATGGCCAAGCGATTTGGAGAGGTTATAGAAATCAAGGAGAGTGGAAAACGATATGGGATAACAAATATAAAAGTCAATGTCTGAACCTTTAAAGCTTCCTCAAGGCAAAGATTATCCCAATTGGATCCAACATATGGAAAAATGTATCTAGGACAAGAGACTTAATTGCCAAAGGTACAAAATGGAAATTGGGAAAAGGGAATCTTATCCGATTCTGGGAAGACCCTTAGCTTCTGGAGACCCCTTTGAATGAAAATTCTGAGTTGAACAAATTTCAGAATCAATGCAAGGAAAGATTTGGAACCAAGGTGGAGGATTACTTGAAAGATGGATAGTGGAAGGACTTGTCTCAGGTGGACCAGTCATGAACTCTATGGTGAGGATTGAAGAAGAAGACAATTTAATTTGGAAACTCACAGCTAGTGGTTCTTTTACAACCGCCTCTCTATATCATCAACAGTTCTACAACATGGAAAGTCCATGCTCGGCTAAAGCATGGGTGAAAGGCCTCACACCTAAGATAGACATTTTCTTCTGGATAGCCATTCAAGATAAAATTCTTACTACTGAGAATATTAGAAAAAGAGGTTTTAGCATGCCTAGTTTCTGTATTCTTTGTAAGTAGAATGAGGAGACTATAAACTATATGCTCTTTCATTGCCCTTTCTTTGTTGATGTTTGGGGAAGTTGTCTGGATCACTTCAAAGTCAGTTCGGGTTTCCCCAACTCAATTCAGGAGATTTTCAATTAATGGCATCATCCTTCAAAAAACAAAACCAATACCTTATTATGGAAAATTGCTTTACCTCACATATGTTGGGGCATATGGAAAGAGAGAAATGATAGAGATTTCAGAGAAAAGACTACTAAGGCTAAAATTGTGTTTGAAAAAATAAGAAGTATAGTGGAAAATATGAATATCATAGGTAGTATGGATACTCCTCATGATAAGGATGATTAGTGTATCTACAAAAAGTGGAGATTAAAGGTTCAAGAGTGCTTTTAGAGCAACCCTAGAGAGGGAGTGATATGGATCAGCCCGCCTAGGGGATGGATGAAAATCAATTTTAATGGGGCCTCAAAGGGTAACCTGGGTGTTGTAGGATGTGGCGTGGTCCTAAGGGATGAAAGGGGAATATGCAAAATCATAAAATGTATTCCCATAGGAAATCACACTAATCATGTTGCCAAAGCCATGGCAGCTTACCATGGGATGAACCTTGCCAAGGAAGCCAAATGCACTAAATTTTAGTGTGAAGGAGACTCCTTAAACATTATCAATTACTTAAATATGAAATTCCCGCCTTCTTGGTCAATTAGGAATGCTATTAAAGCAACTAGGAAAATCAGTGAAGAATTTGAAATGTGTGTTTTTACACATGTATAGGGAGGCCAACTCCTGCACTGACTGGCCAACCAACCTAGCTTGCTAAATGAGAGACATCATTACTAGTTATGGTGAAATGGAGATTGCAAGTGAAATGAAATCCTTGCTCAATCATGACCAGAGCTAGACAAGGCACTGTGGTACTTTTAATCATTATTTTTAATGACCTTTCCACCTTTTTTGATGTAGGGTTTTCTCGAAGATAATGAGCATTTATATAGGTGCCTTATCATTATTATTTGGCACAGATTCTGGGTGCTATTATAGAATAACCATAGAAACCAGAGGAGAGGCTATCAAATTGAGAGAAGGAATTGCAAGGAAGGTGCCAGAAAAATGGGAGGTAACAAGAAAAGATTTGAACCTACTTCCTGCTTTGACTGGAGAAAGAACAAAGAATTCTGGGATATCCTTTAGCAGGGGGTGATAAGTCGATGCTTTAAAATGTTTTTTATCATGACTCTTAGGTTTTTTGGTATCTTTTGGGTTGCATTGTGATAGTAAAGTATTGTGAATTGACTATATATAATCCATGTTTTAAAACTAAACTTAAGAAATCATGTTTGAACTTTGTCAGTTAATTCCTGCAACCATGCCAATTTATTCCTGCAGCCAAATGATTTGTTCCTATGATATGCGGATTATTTAGGATAATGTCATATGTGAGTTAATGAATGTATTAATTAAGTAAGATACATATGCATGTCCTTGTATGTTCTTTTTGATTTAGTGCAGATAATAATTGATGCTGCGGTGGATGATTTTTTTTTGCGCCTAAGGACTGGAGAATCATGTTCAGATAAATGGAGGTCAAACTGAAGGGGATTTGAGCAAGCGCAATGTATGGCATAATCAGAGAATTCATACTTCACCTTGGGAGTTTAACTCTGGTGCATATTGAATTCACAAAATATCGCTTTGGCATGCAAAGACTGTGGTTCGGTTTCAAATCCACGGTTCCTATAGTCAAGCTCTCAGTTATCTCCTTTATCTGACAATTATCTACCTCTTCTTCTAGGGGTAACTTGAGTTGTCCATTGTAGTTGATCTTTTCTTTATAATAAGCTCTTCCTTCTTTCTTAGAGTTAGACAGGATGGAAAGGAATTGAGCAGATTTTTGTCAAGCATTCTGAATTTTTCTCTTTTAGAATATGTAATCATTTTCAGAAAGAAATGAATAAGAATATGTTGTTCTGATCTGTTAATAGTACTTTGTTGGGAGTTTAATATCACTCATCCAAGGGGGCCCACTTGGTGAGTGATCCTGTGTTTATGATCTTTGAAGTTAGTTTTTACTTAGTTGCAGTAGAATTTCATGACTGGATTGTTCCTGCAGCCACTGGAAATAGATCCATTGACTGTTCCTGCAGCCAAGACAGAATGGTTTGATTTTTGTTATTTTCATTAGATCATTTCAGCAGTGTTTTGTGAAGCTTTCATGTAGCCTTTTATGATTTCCATTCCTGCCTTTCCTTTCTGCATAATGTTAGTAACTGCGATAATGCAAAATAATCATTTAAGGAGCTTAGTGCATATATATTGCAGACCCATTTCAAGTTTTACGTTCTTGGATTGATAACTAAATGAACACCAGCCATGAAAATAGTAAACTCTACCATATGATTGTCCAAACTTCGGATTAAGATTTCAATTAGAGGTATTATTATTATCATTATAGTTGGGGTAGATATTTTTGACATCGTTGCTGGGGATTGTGTCAAGCTAAGAACCTTTTATGATTATTTTAGTTTCTAGTTAACTGTTTGAAATTTCATGAATCTGCTTGCAAAATAGAAGAAGAGATGCCAGAGGTAGATTTATGCCCACTCATACTACTCATGCAGAAGATAATTTTCTAGATATAAACCCTTTTGTTGTATTGTATCAAGTCCCACAGAATTTGAATCACCCCGAGTCTGAATTTCCAGAAGGTAGTCTTCAGTTCCTTTTTGGTCTACAAGAAGAAGAATTTCCTATAGTAACAACCCCCACAAGTCCAATGCAAGGGAACCCACCTCCTGTTGGGAATAATCCACCACCACCACCTGGTCCAACATTTGAGTTTCCCATCTCTGACTAACATGATAATGCTAACCTCATGAATATTCCAACATCTTCACTTCCTAAATTCTATGGGTTGGTGACAGAGGATCCGGATACATTTCTGTTTGAGTTTGATGTTCTTTGTAGGAGTTTTGACTATACTACATATGCCCATAGACTCAAAAATTTTCTAGCCACTTTGAAGGAGTCATCCTTGAGATGGTTTATGAGCTTGGGTAGTAGCACAATCAACACATGGGATGAGATGAAACGGTTGTTTCTTGCAAAATATAATATAAAGATTATTGTAGAGGCACTGATTGTCATGGGGATGATATCTTTAGAATGACACAAACTGAAGATGAGAGCCTTGAGGATTATCTAGAAAGGTTTTTGTTTAGTGTCAAGAAGTCCAAGCATAGTACTCTGAATGAAGATTCCCTCAAATTGATATTCTTGAGGGATATCAGTGATGAATGCACCGATTCCTTAGATCTCATGGGAGGAGGTGACATTACACAATCTACTTGGGCTGAAATAGGACAAATTTGCAAGAAGTATTCCAGATCTACTTCTAAGAAGAATAGGACATCTAAGCCAGGGGCACCATTATCATCATCTGGAACTGGAGTTTCTAGATTGGAACTTAGCCATCTATTAAAATATTTCAAGGAGGACATTATAAACAATATGGCTACTCAGTTGTATACATTGGCAACTAAGAAGAAGCATGAGGAAGCTGATGCATTTCTTGTAGAATTATGTCCTCATTGTAAGCAACGGAAGAAAGATTGCAGATGTAAGATGGTTGCAAATGTTGAGGTGCCTGATTTCCAACCAATTCAAGGTGAGGATGAACAAGTCTTCTATGTTGCTCAAAGAAGACCAAATTTTCAAAGACAAGGTATGCCACTTGATCCACTTTCTTTTTCTGGTTATAGTGGTAATTCTTATGCACCAAATAACTAATGGCAACCACAGTATTCTCAAAATTTTGGTAACTATCCACATTGGTATGGATCACAAGGCCAAGGACAACAATTCGCTAATCAAATCCCCTAGTGGCAGTAGCCACAGGGAAAGTAGTATCCACCTCAAGGTTTAGGGAACCAGTTTCAAGGGAATTGACAACCTACCTCTCAATGGAGGGAAAACCCATCATGGTCATCCCAATCTTCTAGATATCAGCCCTCTGCTTAGTAGCCACAACCTCGTACTTTAATGCCTCCTCCTGCAGCTATAGCTGCACCTCCTAAGCCAACGCAGCTGCCTACTCAACAGTTGCCTAATCCAAATCTCAAATCTCATCAACAACAATAAGCTTATTCAGCTGATGCTAATCAATACCCAGCCTATTCTTTATCACTAGATGATATTCACCTTCGATCTGGGACAACTCTACCTAATCCCTCTCATCCAGTTATTACTAAGGTACAAGAAGAGCAGCTAATCTCTGATCCTAAAGATGTAATACCTCAGAATCAAATATTACCACCATTTCCCCATAGATTGAAAGACAAAGAAGTTTCCACTGAACAACAACAAAGCTTTGATATTCTTGATCAACTGAAGCACATTTGTGTCAAAATTCCATTGTTGTAAGCAATAAAGGATGTCCCAATATATGGTAAGGCATTGAGAGAAGCATGCCTAAAGAAACCTGGTAGAAAGAAAAAGGATCCACAAATAGTTCATGTTATGGGTCAATTGGCTAATATTATGTTAGGAAAAATTGCTATTCCAAAGTATTCTGATCCAGGTAGTCCTAATGTGAGTATAGTCATTAATGGTAGTCAAATAAAAAATATTTTAGTTGATCTAGGGGTAGCCATTAATGTAATGACAAGGGAAGTAATGAAACATCTAGAGATAGATAGTTTAAGGGCTACACCCATAGTTTTCCAACTTGTTGATGGCTCTGCAGTAAGACCTGATGGTATCATAGAAGATATAGTAGTTATTCTAGATTCCTGGGAATATCCTGCAAACTTTATAATTTTATCTCCAAAAGCAGCATTGGGGGGACATCCAGTCATTTTGGGAATACCATGGTTTGCCACAACTGATGCATATATTGGGTGTAGATCAGGGGACATGACTATTTCAGGTGGCAATTCCACAAAAACATTAGCCTTGTATTCCCCAGCACAACCTCAGCTTGAGCAGCAGCAAGCTGTTTGGCCTATTTTGGGTGAGGAATCTGAAGAAATTGACTCTATTAATCACCTTATGATGATTTATTGAGTGCCACTCATGCAGTTATATGATGAAGAATCAATTCTTTATAAGGTCCTGATAAATGAATTAATAGAAGACCAAGAACTACAGGAATTGGTTCCGAACATTGCAGGTTTGGACTTTCCTGCGGCCACTGATATCTTGCATAGCTTGTTGCTGTAGGAATTTTCTTATTCTCATTTTTCTGATATAAATCAGAGTGATCTTACTATCAAGATAGAGGTGGATTGGAATAAATATTTGAACATCAATAAGAATATAGCAAACACTCAAAATGATAGCCTAGTAGACTTGCTGAAACTCCATTGAAATGCTTTTGCATGGGATTACAAGGATATGAATGGAATTGATCTAGCAGTTTATACTCATCGCATTTACATAAAGGATGAGCGTTGCCCCCTCAGACAAGCTCAAAGAAGAGTCAACCCTACCTTGAAGGAGATAGTTAAAGAAGAATTGCAAAAATTGTTGAAAGATGGGTTTATCTATCCTATCTCTGACAGTCAATGGGTATCACCTTTGGTGATAGTTCCTAAAAAGGGAGGCAAATGGAGAGTATGTGTTGATTATAGAGCCTTGAACTTAGCCACAAGGAAGGATCATTTTTCACTACCATTTGTAGATCAGGTATTGGATTCTATTGCTGGTAAGAGACATTTTTCATTCCTAGATGGATTTAGTGGCTATAATCATATACAAATAGCTCCTGAGGATCAGGAGAAAACATCATTTACTTGCCCATGGGGCACTTATGCATATTATGTTCTTCCTTTTGGATTGTGTAATGCTCCAGCCACTTTTCAAAGGGCAGTGATCAATATTTTTTCTGATATTTCTCAAGATATTAAGGAAATTTACATGGATGACTTTACAACTTATGGCTTTGAATTTGATCAAGCATTAGGTAATTTGAAAAAAGTTTTGCAGTGGTGTGAAGACTACAAATTGTCTCTAAACAGTGAGAAGTGTTTCATTATGATGGAAGAAGGAATAGTCCTTGGTCATCATATATCTGTACATGGCATACAAGTGGATCGAGAAAAGATTGAGGTTATTCAGCAAATTAATGACCCTGTGAAGCAGCAAGATGTGAGAAGTTTTCTTGGCCATGCTGGATACAATAGAAGGTTTATCAAAGATTTCAGCAAAATTGCAAGTCCCTTATATTCACTACTTACTAAAGATGCAAAATTTAAATGGACCTCAGCATGCAATGAAGCTTTTTAAAATCTTAAGCATGCTTGGACTCAAGCACTAGTTCTAAAAGGACCTAATTGGTCTCTACCATTCCAAATCCATACTGATGCATTTGATTATGTCGTAGGAGCGGTGCTGGGACAAAAAGTTGACAAGTTGGAAAATGCAATATATTATATCAACAAGAATTTCCAGGGACCTAAATTGAATTATAAAGTTATTGAAAAGGAAATGCTAGCTATCATATATGCCCTTAACAAGTTTAGACACAATATTATAGGGTATCCCATATTTGTGCATACAGATCATACTGTAATTAGATATCTCATGAATAAGCCATCAATCATCGGAAGATTGGCTCGCTGGTTATTGTTGATGCAGGAATTTGATATCACAGTTGTTGCAGATTATCTTTCACATCTTCAATTGCAGGAAGATTCTACAATTATAGATGAAACTTTTCCAAATGAGCATTTGTTTCTCATACAGGCTCATATGCTAATATTGCCAACTATTTAGCTGCAGCTAAAATGTCAATTTCTTTTTCTCCTAAGGAAAGGAGGTTGCTAGTTGAAAAAAGTTTTAACTTTTCATGGATTGCTGATTGTCTATTTTATACTGGACCTAACCAAGTCATGCGAAGAAGTGCCAGAGAAGATGAAACATATGACATCCTACATGCATGTCATGATGAGCCATGTGGAGGTCATTTTGTTGTCAAAAAGACATCATTGAAAATACTCAATACTGGATACTATTGGCCTACATTACACAAGGATGCAGCTCAGGACACAAGGAAATATGATAGATGTCAGTGAATGGGTAGACCTACAAAATTTGATGAGATGCCACTATATCCTCAAATATCTGTTACACAATTTGACAAGTGGGGATTACATTTTGTTGGCCCCATTGAGCCACCTTCTAATGGAAAATCTTATATCTTGGTATGTACAGACTATGTGACAAAATGGGTAGAAGCTAGAGCTATGCAACATGCAAGAGATAATAAGGTGGCTGAGTTTGTCTATGAAGAAATATTTACAAGGTATGGAGTACCAAGGGAAATTGTCTCAGATCAGGGACCTCAATTTAAATCAACATTGATAAAAGCTTTGGTCAATGAATACAATATAAGACATAGGAAATCTACTCCATATCGTCCACAGTCTAATGGACAAGTAGAAGTTACCAATAGAGAGCTTGAGGCTATTCTTACAAAAATAGTGTCTATCCACAAGAAACATTGGTCTCATCAACTTTCAGAGGCAATTTGGGCATATAGAACAACATGGAAAATACCAATTGGATTCACACCTTTTGAGATGGTTTATGGCAAAACAGTAATGATCCCTATTGAATTTGAGCATAAAACCTTGAGAACAACTCTACAACTGAATATGACATTGTTTGAAGCACAGAAGGAACGCATTCAACAATTAAATGCTCTTGACGAATGGAGGAAGATAGCTGTTCAATAGACAGAATTGATTCAAAACCAAAGAGCAAGATGGCATGATAAATATATCAGAGAAAAGAAATTCAAAGTTGGTGATTGGGCACTCCTGTATGATTCCAGATATAAGGATGCTATGGGAAAACTCCAAACAAGGTGGTTAGGTCCTTATGAGGTAGAAGAAGTTTTTCAGAATGGAGCAGTCCGGTTGTCCACAATAGATCCTGTTCGATTTAAACTCTTAGTGAATGGACACCGACTATGACTTTATCACAAACCAGCTACTAGAGAAGAGTTCCTGCAACAGTTTTCTCTCCAAAGTGAAATAAAAGTTCCTGCAGCAAATGGCAAGGTTCCTGTAGCAACTGCCGATGATTCGGTATCAATTCATGAGCTTCCTGTTGCACTTGAGCATGTTGATAAAGGTGATGTTCCTGTAGCCTCTGCAGTGAACTTATTCACCATATCATAATAAAATATTTCCATGGGAATATTGTTCTCCGTACATAAAGTTCCATCCACTATATTCCATTCCACTTTCTTACTTGTCACTTAATTTTATTTCACCATTATTTTCGCCTAATTGTAGGTATGTGTATATTGTACTTTATTTTAATTATGCATTTATTAGTTCATTATGATTTTTATCATGTTTAAATCCACTCCAAACATGAAATCTCGTCAGCCTATGTGGACACGTGCTAGGTTAAGTTGGGGGGGGGTACTTTATGGTCCTTTTTCCATAAGATTTATTATCATTTTTTTTTATATCCCGAATTGATTTCCTAATTGGCATTACTTATGATGATTATTATTTCACGCAAGTGAATAATAAGGTCTGCCGCCAAAATTAGGATATGTAGATTTTAGTTTTTTGTGAAACTGTCAAACATTTTGGTGAAGCTAAGGAAGTATCAGAGTAAAAGATGGGTGGTGATCTAATTTGCCATGAGCCAATGGTCCATGAAGGGTTGCTGCAGGATGCTGTTTGTGAGCATTATTTCTGAAACCACGACTGGCTGGATTATTTCTTGAAAATCAAGGATTACAGCAATGAAATAACTATTGAATTTATGCATTCCTTTGATGAAGGAGAAGCTATAGTTAAAGGGTTGAGGGTAATTTCTATGGAGCAGTGAATTGCAGAGGTCACAAGGTTGTTGCAGGAAGGAGAACTCTTTCCTGAATCAAAAGACGCAAGGAGTGCCAGGGTAGAGTTCACAATTTCCACTGACATACCCTTAATGGTGGACAGACAAGGGACTAGAAGGGTTTCTTTACCAGCATATTGGCCTCAGGTAGCTCTATATGTTATGAAATATATTACATGTGAAGGACGGTATTCAAATCTGCATTCACCTCATTTTAATTTACTTAGTCATCTGTGTCATGGCTGGCAAGTTAATGTCCCAAATTTCTTGTATCATCTCATTTCTGTAATTGCTAAGGAGACTAGAAAATATGGAAATCACTCTGTTAGCCATCATGGACTGGTTAATTTATTTGTGCAACGGTCCCTGAGAGATGTTTCACAAATGGAATGGGGTGTGTTTGAGGATATTCTACAATTTAGGGTTGATGAAGCCCCAATTGCGAATAATCCGACGACTCAAGAAGAGATTGTAGCAGAAGATCTTTCTGGTGAAGATGAGGGTTTGTTGGTTGCTAAAGGAGCCACAATTATTATGGAAGGAAATATTGAAGCAAAGTCAATCGAAGAACAACCCTCTACTTCTCTTCAAAGAGATTCACTTGTTTTGCAAAGGGAAGGAAAAGAATTGGAAAAGGATAAATCAGATGAAGAATTTGTTATCTGGTCGCAGGAAGCGCATATTCCTCCTGCAACTCAGAGGCATCGAGAAAAAACAAAAACTCCTACATCTGTTTCAAAAGTGTATGTAAGGAGAACAAGAAGGAGGACACAAAAGATGCAACCTGTGAGTAATCAATCAAAGGTTATTGCAGTAGAAACATTGGAAGAAGAAGATGCTGCAGAGAAGGAAATGCAAGAAAAGCCTATGGAAGAGGAAATTCAAGAAAACCCTGCAGAAGAAGAAATTCAAGAAGAAGTTGTAATGGATAAGTTGGCAAATCTTGCTTCAGTGGCATTGCAATGTGAAGAGACTGTTGATGATGTTCTACAGCAACCTGAAGAAAATGTGGGAGATATGTCAACTCAGAATGAGGAGTTTATTAAAGAAATCCCATGGTCTAAGATAGGACCTATTAGACCTCCTTCATCCCTAACTAGTTTATCAATTGCTTTAATATTTTTTAGGCAATGGGAAATAGAGAAGGATAGGTTGTAGGGGATAATTAATAAGCAACAAAAAGAGATTGAAAAGAAAGATAATAGAATTAAAGAATTAGAAGCTAAGGTAGAAGAGATTTATGGTATGGTTCCTGAGATGATGCAGTGTTAGGGACCTTAATCCATCCTTGGAAACACCTGAGGAATTCTATCATGCTTACCAAACCTCTCCACATGCTATAAGGAATTTGCTATGTGAATTATATTTACATAACTATGTTGTACCCCAAGACAGAGAATGGAATCCTTTATTGTATATTGGGGATATCCATCTCAGAGCTTTAATGTCATGGATCCAAAATGAGATGATCATAGGACCACAAGCCAGAGAGTTTGAAAAATTAGAACTTGATTGTCCATTGCCATTGAGGAGGGAATCAAAAGCACCTAGGGTTCTGTATTATGATTGAAAAAATTTGCTAATAAGAGATGATGTTAGTAAGATAGTACTTCCAATGAGAGAGGAAGTCTATAAAGCGTATGAGCATTTGGTTCGGACCCACAGGACAACCACACTAGAAGGGATAACTCAACGCTGGAATCATCTACCAGATCATTTAAAACTTGGAGAACCTTACTCATTATAGAATTTTCATGCAGCCATACAAAGAGCCTCCAGAAACATACAGCTAGGTAGGGAGAAATCCAATAACTGGTTGCCATTAATCTTTCAGCCTCTGATCCTTATGTGGCCACTTTTGGCATGCCAACCAACAAAACATAATTATGATGTAGTTGTAGAAGGAACAACTAGATGGTCCAGGTTGGAGAAAATGAAAGTATTTTATTGGAATTTGCCTTCCAAGGGAACCAGATAGGACACTGTTGGTGATTTTAGAGTTTTAGCAAAAATCAGAAATTTTTCTTTTGCTGCAGGAGCAACAAACCCTTAAAGTTGGGGGGCATGATAAGCTGATGCTTTGACATGTTTTTTATCATGACTCTTAGGTTTTTTGGTATCTTTTGGGTTGCATTGTGATAGTAAAGTATTGTGAATTGACTATATGTAATCCATGCTTTAAAACTAAACTTAAGAAATCATGTTTGAACTTTGTCGGTTAATTCCTGTAGCCATGCCAATTTATTCCTGCAGCCAAATGACTTGTCCCTGTGATATGCGGGTTATTTAGGATAATGTCATATGTGTGTTAATGAATGTATTAATTAAGTAAGATACATATGCATGTCCTTGTATGTTATTTTTTGCTTTAGTGTAGATAATAATTGATGTTGCGGTGGATGATTTTCTTTCGTGCCTAAGGACTGGAGAATCACGTTCAGATAACTGGAGGTGAAACTGAAGGGGATTCAAGCAAGCACAAAGTATGGCATAATCGAAGTAGTTATACTTCACCATGGGTGTTTAACTCTAGTGCATATTGAATTCACAAAATATCGCTTTGGCATGCAAAGACTGTGGTTTGGTTTTAGATCCACGATTCCTGCATCCAATCTCTTAGTTATCTCCTTCATCTGACAATTATCCGCCTCTTCTTCTGGGCGTAACTTGAGTTGTCCATTGTAGTTGATCTTTTCTTTATAACAAGCTCTTCCTTCTTTCTTAGAGTTAGAAAAGATGGAAAGGAATTGAGTAGAGTTTTGTCAAGCATTGTGAATTTTTCTCTTTTAGAGTATGTAATCATTTTCAGGAAGAAATGAATAAGAATATGTTGTTCTGATCTGTTAATAGTACTTTGCTAGGAGTTTGATATCACTCATCCAAGGGGGCCCACTTGGTGAGTGATCCTATGTTTATGGTCATTGAAGTTAGTTTTTACTTAGTTGTAGTAGAAGTTCATGACTGGATTGTTCTTGCAGCCACTGGAAATAGATCCGTTGACTATTCCTATAGCCAAGACAGAACGGTGTGATTTCTGTTATTTTCATTAGATCATTTCAGTAGTGTTTTGTGAAGCTTTCATGTAGCCTTTTATGATTTCCATTCCTTCCTAACCTTTCTGCATAATGTTAGTCACTACAGTAATGTAGAATAATCATTTAAGGAGCTTAGTGCATATATATTGCAAACCCATTTCAAGTTTTACATTCCTGGATTGATAACTAAATGAACACTAGCCATGAAAATAGTAAACTCTACCATATGAATGTCCAAAATTCGGATTGAAATTACAATTAGAGGTATTATTATTATCATTATAGATGGGGTAGACAGGGGGGTCTGAATGTTTTCAAGGAATGGCTAAGTGGGAAAGATCCCACAATCACTGGCTATTTCATCAAGAACTAGAAAAATGACAAAATTCTTATCAGATCCTAGATGATGAATATTGATGAGGAGGTCATCGCTGAGGCCATGGGGATGATGACCGAGGGAATGAAATTTTACAGGGACAGAGGCATATCAGATAAAGCAACAGATAAGTTTCCTGTTATGGATGAAGAGAGGAGAAAGATGACTAAAATCGACAACTCCTACCATGCCCCAAAGAGAATTTGCAGGCCATGGAGGTTTGTCTTATTCGCTTCTATTGAATACATTACCTTAGTAGCTTTACCAGAGCCTATAGGCATCAATTCATTTTACTCAACCATTTCCATCATGGGGAAAAGGTTAGCCTTCCCTATTACCTTGCATGCTCAATGGATCATACTATAAAGGAGATCCAAAAGGACCCTAAGGGTGATCATGCCCTCCATCAAGGGCTCATGGTCCTGGTTTATAAAATGCTCAAGGGGAAGTGCATTGAAAAGCCTATTAAGGGCAAAAATGCAAGAGATGTGACAACGGAGAGTGAAGCTAGCGGTTTTAACTTTGAATCGGAGACTGAGGGAGAATTGGAAGAAACTAGCAAAAAAGGGAGGAATAGGGCCAAGAAGAGAAGGGTTATTGTGGAATCATGTATGTCGGATTCTGAAACTGACTCCTTTGAGAAAAAAATTGTTAAAGAAAAGAAAGGGAAAGCTACTGGAAAATAGGCTCAAAGAAAGAATACTAAAAAGGGTAATAATTCTGATATCAACCATATTTTGGTTGATTCTGAGGAGGAGACTGAAGAAAACAAGAAGGTTGAGAGTCAGGATAAAGATGGGGAGGGCAACCCAGTTATGGACAATATAGAGGTAGTGAATACCACAAGTCTGCATAAGGAGGATAAAGGGGATAAAAGTGGCGGTGGTGACAATGATACTGTTAAGGCCTTCTGTGAGACCATCATGACCATGGTGAAGGATATCAGCAGTTTGAAAATAGATACTTAGGCTATTGCTAGAGTTATAGTTGGTGATAATCCCTTGGTTGAACATGTTAAAGAATTGGTTGCTATTCTGCATAATGCGGAAGCTATTGAATGTATGGTTCGAAAAATTGTAGCTATGGAAAAAAAGGTCAATGATATGGGAGATAGAAATAAAATGGAAATCAAAATGAATGATTTCGACAGCAAAATTGACAGGTTGGAACACAACATCAAGAAGATTGCTGACCAAAATTTACAAATCCTCAAATTGTCGGTGGACAACATGAACATCCTTATCAATAGGTTTGAGAACAAAGCCGAGAAGGATGGTGATAAAGAGAAGCTAGACAAGAAGGGTCATGAAAGGAGGACCAGAGCGAACACAAAGATTCAGGGCAACATCAAAGGTCGTGAGCTAGAGGAACTAAAGACCTTAGCGAACAACATGAAACAAATGGCTGTTCATGCTGAGGAAATTATGAATAGTATTTATATTTTAGTTGGTCTCCTGGCTTCTGTCTTTTTGTTGCCTATGTACTTTCCTTTCGCTGTCTATTCTGGGTTTTTAATGTTATGTTATGTTAGCTAATCCCTGTCGATGGGCTCATTTTGTCTTTTTGAATTGATCAGACACTTTTTATAGCTGATTTGTTTTCCTGGTTTGTACAAGGTTCGGATACCTTTCAAATGCCTGCTTTTACTTAATCAAAACAAAGAAGGTCTTAATTGAGTAAGGTATCATCAATATATTCAAAGAAAATAAAAAAGATTTGAAAGGAAAGGATAAGCCACGATTTTGGAACAATAACAAGAACACAGTAAATGATGGCGTTTTAGATTCTAACATAGTGAGACCAAAAATCACTCTTTCAGGACCATGTTCTTCTATAAACAACCAAGTAAATACTCAAGAAACTTCAAAACCATGAAGGAAATACACCCCATTGGGAGAACCACTTGAGTTGGATTTTAGGAAGCTAGTAGAAAACAAGCTAATAACAATTCCAGACAATTCTCCATATGAACCAAAAGTCAAACCAAATTGGTAGAGTGACGATGAGTATTGCGAATATCACAAGAGCAAGGGACATAAAACAAGAAATTGCCATCACTTGAAGAACATTATTAAAGATCTTATTGATAAAGTTGACATTGTGATTGATGGACATACATCCAATCAAGAACATAAGATTTTTAAGGAACCATTCCCTAAACATGACAAGGGAAAATCCAAAGCCACAGATAATCAAGCCAACTATAACAAAATGTCCTATGACTACGATCCAATCGTTAACCACATTTCAATGGACAAGTATGTTTCTACTATTATCATAAAGGACAAAACGCTTGAGTTTTCTACCCAAAGAACAAAAGTTATCCTAAAAGGCATTGGAACTTCTTCTGAATCTAAATTTGAATGTAATGTCACAATTCGTCATCGTAAGGTCACCCTGTAAGGTGCTCCAGCTAAAACCACCACTTCCTCATCAGCCAAACCTGAGTACAACCTAGTAGAATAGTTAGGGAAGACACCCGCACTTATCTCAATCCTAGAACTATTGTGTATCTCTGCTTCACATAAAACCATACTTGACAAAGTCCTAAGAGAAAATTTTGTACCCATTGATCTGAATGTGGACCAATTTCTAGTCATGGTGGGATACCTTTCTGTTCCGCATAACCTTACATTTACATAAGCTGATCATGCTTCCGTAACCTAGACTCATAATGCACCTTTACATATTGAAGCCTCTATCTTTAAAAACTTCCTCAAACGAGTCTTATAGATGGAGGAGCAGGTCTAAACATTTGTACATTGAGCACTATTAAACAAATCGGATATTCTGAAAAAGCTATGAATTCTACACATGCAATAACCATAAAATCATATGATGATGAAGAGCATTCATCCAATGGCATGGTCACCTTACCTATCAGAGTAAGGTCATTCACGAAGGATGTGGTTTGTCAAGTCTTTGATCTAGATCTCACATACAATATACTCTTGGGATGCCCATGGATTCATGAAATAAGAGTTATTCCATCAATATATCATCGATGTATCAAGTTCCCATACAATAGATTTGAAGTGACCATCAAATGTGATCTGAATCCATTCATATATTGCAATAACCTGCGAGCAAGATTAGAAATAATAATCCCAGTCAATCGATAAGTTGTTCCATCTTCAACATAGGTTGATCCTAAATCGTTGAAAGCTTCTGCATCCAAACAAACAAAGATCAAAGAAAAGTTCAATATTAAAGACCTGGGATGTGGTGAATATATCTTTCATGGGATGGAGGAGATAGAGGCAGATGACAAAGGTGTGGTGCAGTAGCAGAGAGGAGGGTAGTTCAGAGGAGAGATGGAGAGAGGAGAGATATGCACATGTAGTCAGAGGTAGAGGTGTGCTGCCATTACAGGTGCCGACAATGCAGTTTCCCAGACAAGGATAGACAAAGGGATAAAGTGAGGAGAGAGGAGAGGAGGAGGATGAGCTACTATCCTTGAGAAAGATCTACCAAGGATAGGCAAATGAGATTTAGGATCTAGAGAGGGATGTGGCTAGGCTCAAGAGTCAGCTAAGGGACACTGAGCAAGAGATGGATCAGGCTATTCAATGCTACATGAAGGATGAGGAGGCATTGAGGGCAGGTAGGTGAGCAATAGAGGAAATTAGGGCTAGATATTCCTATGTTCTATGAGCAGGGGAGGAGATAGCCTACTAGAGAGACTTGTATTATGCAGTTGTGCCTCTTGATCAGCAGACTAGGAGCTTCCAGATACCATCACGGGCTACAACAACCACAGGAGGGAGAGATAGGAGTCATGCATCTAATGGTGGGGTCATGGGTCCTCCACCACCAATAGATAGAGGGGGAAGGAGAGATGATTCTAGAGTGGGGACTTCCAAGGCTCAAACTCCGTCAAGGTCGATTGGCTCCGAGGGAGGGAGTTCATCATAGCCTTAGATGGCTCCCAAAGTATTAGTTTTTTGTATCATTTTTGTATAATGATGCAGACACTTTCGAGTGATTGAAGATATATGATTTTGACATCATTGTATCATGAAACTTATGCTTTTTGAGATATTAATATGAGATGATTCATCCTTGCGGCATCTAGATGTATATGTACCTATGTGATGTTGCTTCTATGTGATGTATGTTTCTATGTGTTAATGCAATTTATGATTCTATGATGTATGGATGCTTATGAGATACATGTATCTATGATGTTTATGATACGAATGTAGTAATATATAAATGATGAAATTCAATATTTTTACATTCTTTTATGTTTTATATGTTATGAAAATGTGAATGTATGAAATACAGATGAATATGATAATGCAAATAACTATTTACATGATGCGAATGTAAAATGTGCTAACATGTGTTGTGTTATTATTCTGGCATTTTATGTTGTATATGAGAATGTAGATACTAACTAATGATATATGCAAGATGCAATGCGATTGTTATATATATATATGTATGTATGAAAAGCTAATATGTGATAATGCAGGTGCAATCTACATGAAATGAAGATATTTTTGGCATGTCATTATACTCAATCATGTGATAGTAGGCTACACGAAGTCAGGAAGGATGGTGGAGGTCAATCATGAAAGGGGGATGGAAGATAGAAGATATGGAAGTGAAAGAGATTCTTGTGCTTTATCATCATTGAGCTTTATTATGGAAAATAGGTTATGACAATCGAGGCATAGGTTCGACCCAGAAAATCATTGTACCCATTTGCATGGAGATAAGACAGTCACAAACAAGGAATGTCCTAGTTTATACTATACTTAGAGTGTCCTAATATCCTTGGACAAGTCACAACATTACTAAGAGACAATCCACAAACAACAAAACAATAGGTGAACATATCCTATCCTCGCCTTTCTAGTAAAAGACATCCTAGAGATAGAATCTCTAGTCAGAGACATCCCCAAAAAGCCAAACGACATGTCACCAAAAGATAAAATAAAAAGAAAACCAAGACTCGACACCAACATCCATTGTAGTCCTCAAGTTTAGTGTCTCTTATCACTTGCATAAGTCTATTTAATTTTGGTCATAATGTTTACTTTCAAAAAAAGGATAGATAGAACTGAACCATAATGTTGTTTGAGTCTACTAAAAGATTTGATTTGTTAAAGCCCATTGTTGTTGTTTACATCTCATCTAAAACTAACTTAATCCATAAAATTCATACTTTATTATGAAGAAGATGAAACTTTATTGCTGATCTTTGATGTAAGTGTTGCTTTATTCTAGATTGTGAGCAGATAGAATGAAGAAAACTGGGAGAAATTGTACTCCTTGAAACATGTGATACTCTTAGTTCCACACCCATCACTAGACTTAGGATTTAGGAGCTAATTTATAATGGATGGAAAGGGGTGAAAAGGAAGGATTATACAAATAAATAAATATTTTTTAAATCATAGGCTATGTCCTCCCATGCTTGTAGAACATAGGCATATCTGGCCCCAGTATCCTCTGTTTCTCGCCTACCTTCCCTTAATGCCTCCTTAGCCTCTGTGTAGCACTGGATAGCTAGATCCCTCCCTTGCTCAGTGTCCCACAGTTGTATCCTGAGCCTAGCCACATCCCTCTCTAGATCCTGAATCTAATTTTCCTATCCTTGGTAGATCTCTCTCAGGGATAGTAGCTCATCCTCCTCCTCTCCTCCCTCCTCACCTTGTCCCTATGGTTGTCCCTATCCCTATCCCTATCCTAGAACCTATGTTGTTGGGACCTGGAAAGGTAGTACACCTCTACCTATGACTACATGCACCTATCTCTCCTCTCCTCCATCTATCTTCCAAACTACCCTCCTCTCTCCTACTGCACCTCGCCTCCATCGTCTGCCTCTACTTTTACCATCCTCACTATCATCTCCACCATCCCCACCATCACCCTCTATTAGCTCTCCTAGATCTATCAGCCATTGAAATGGATGATCTACCTAATATGCGTTGTACTCGACATCCGTCCCTACATCCTCCACATTTGCCAAAATAACGCAAGGCATGGGACCATCTTGCATTTGTGGCACTATCTGATCATAAGACAATAACGGACCTAAATGTGGCTGATCTCTCACTGTGCATGCATACATCCCTAAGCCATGTGGCAGCCAATGTCTCCTATTGAACTACTTGCATACTCTATCTATCAATTGTCACTCAATGATATATGTTTTCCTCCCAATTAGATACCTAATCCTAAACACATATGGCAGATCGACTACGTCATCCTCCCACTCCTCATAATTTCGGTAAGGCGTCCATACTACACTGTCTATCTCATCGATCACTTAGCACCAATACTCTAGCCTCCCAATCTGTGGCTAGGAAGTAATCATATCATACAAATGTACATAACTGTGCCCATGTCCCCTACCTCTAAAGTGTATCGTTTGTGTAACTAGAAGATGCTCATATACCCATACCTGCAATAATGTCACTCCACACCCCAATCCCACTAATCCATGATACACAAACTGATGCAGCTTATAACACAAGTGTGACAGTAGACATGACCCCCATGCAAAACTGGTGTGCTCAGTCACCAATGTCTCTAGAGTCCTTCCCCATCCCACAACCAACCCTCATGTCACCCTGTCCATATAGAAAAACCCACTGATAACTTTTGCGAGCACCACCGGTAGAGCCAATCCTGTAGCTATTGTTGGCATTTTTTATGTTTATGTTGTAATTGTCATTGATGGACACACACTTGTATTGAGATCCCCTTTGTATGTATGAGCTAGAGCTCAACCGGTATTTGTTCCAACTGGTATGTTGTATTCTAGTCTTTAGACTAATGATTTTGCAGAATGTGCTTCCCGGTCTGAAGCGGCATGATGACCCCAAGCGGTATGTAGATCTCAACCGGTACAAGGGAGAAAAGTGGCACAACACATTCTTACCAGTCTTCATTTTTGTCAAACCGACAACTGGTATTTTGTATGAACCAGTAAAACTCTATGATGAGTTACCAGCTGACATTTTGTGATGAGTTACCAACCCACCGATTGATTGACGGTGTCGACACATTGATGGTGCTTTTTGTGTCATGTTACTAAGTATGTCTAGATTCATTGAACCTAGGAAATTGTAATGTAATCCTATTGTATCGACATGAAATCAGATTCCTTTAAAAGGACATCATGTCTAGGGTTTTGAGTTGTTGAAACTGTTGCTGAAAGGGTTTATGTTGTGGCTAGGGTTTAAGGTGATTGTTGAGTTGTTGTAAGAGCGATCTTATCTGAGAAGATCGAGTTGTAAATAGAAAGATATAGATAAGACTGAAGTAATGCTGGAGTACATTAGTAGTGAACTATACTGGATCTAATCAAGCAGTTTGTGCTATAAGATAGATCAAACACTTGTTGATTACTCACATCTTTGACAAGTCTATAGCCCTTAATTGGGTAGGCCTCAAAGCCTTTGTAAAATCCTTTAACAAGGTGGTTCACTTCTGTGAATCTAAAATCTTCTAACAAGGTAGTCTTTAATCAGACTTATCTCCTAATGGAGATTGAGATTCCTAATAGGATATGTTCTGGTGAAGAACATTGTAAGACCTTAACCGGTCTGACCTTAACCAGTCTGGTTTCTATTCTGCAGATAGTGACTTGTGAGTTCCATCTAACTGTGGTTTTTCCCAGTTGGGTTTCCACGTTAAATATCTTGTGTTATGGTTGTATTGCTTTTGTGGGTGAATGCTTTATTCGCATTTTGGTTTGCATGTGTGATAACCGGTCTGTCTGTTAGACTATTTTACCGCTTTATCTTCAGACTGTGTAAGTGTTTAAGGATAGAGATTTTTGGCATACTAATTCACCCCCCCTCTTAGTATTCATCAATTGGTATCAGAGCCAACCTTTCTATAAGTTTAACCACTTGGAAAGAGATATGGGGGATTACACTTTGAGGGAACTTACTCAACAGCTCACTAAGTCTGAGCAAGCCTATGATGATCTTATGGTCAAATACAAGGCATCTCAAGAAAAAAGGAGAGAACATGCAGAAAAGTTGATGGAGCTATTTGAAAGTAGTTCTAAAGATGAAGCTAATATGGAAGCCATGATTGTAGAAGTGAATAAGCTGAATGATTCAAACTCCAATCTGAGAAAGGAGTTAGAAGGACTGACTATCCGGTTTAGTCAAGAGCTTGAAAACCGTAGGAAAGCTGGAGATCGAGTAAAGGACAAAGATCATGAGATCTCCAAGTTGAAACAAGAGATTAGTGCACTAACTACTCACCTTCATGAGAGCAAGATGGAAAAGGAAGACATGCAAGGTGAACTGAACATAGCCGTCTCTGAAAATGCAAGTCTAATGGAGAAAAATACTACTATTTCCAAAGAACTCTCTGAGTCAAAGGAAATACTTGCTCAGTTTGGCAAAAGTATTGTCAAGCTAGAGAAAAAGCTTGAGTCATCTAGACCGGAAAAGAATACCAATGGTCTTGGTTTCTCTAGACATGAGGAAGGAGAATCCTCAGGAACAAATGTTGAAGCATCAAAGAAGCAATCGACACTCAATGGAAAAGGTAAGCAAAAATTCAAACCTGTTTGCTTTAATTGTCTTAAAGAAGGACACACTGCCAATGTATGTAGGAGCAAAGCCTACAATAATTTTCCATATTTTATCAACAATGTACCTAGATCCAATAAGTTCAATGGTCATTGTTATGCATGCAATAAGTTTGGGCATAGAGCATCTGAATGCAGGTCTGTCATGAACAATACCGGAAGATATCCTCAGAGGACCCAAGGAGCTAGTCTAGAATCTTTTGTAAACCGGAACCCTAACCAGTTTGATGCCTACAATTATCAGTCAAGCAACAATGGTTATCAATCAGCAACCGAATGGAGAGAAAATTGTTGGATTTGTCATGGACATGGACACATTGCGGCTACATGCAGAAGGAAGAATGGAAATATGAATAATGGACCTTGGAGAGCACTTGGATTGGTTTGCTATCACTGCAACAAACTAGGTCACATTGCAAGATTCTGCAGAAGCAGAAAGAGTATATTTGATGATATACCGGTCACTTAGAAAGGAGTTGATGTTAAAAAAGTTCAAGCAGACATGAACAAAACCTGGAGGACGAAACCAACAATGTTGGAAGAGGAACCAGTTTCTGCAACTAGTGTGGAAATATTAGAACTGGTAAACTAAGCTCCAAAGAAGCTTAGGGGGAGCAAACAATGAAATTATTGTGAACCCCTAATTACACTGGTAAAAGACCTTAACCAGTACGTGATACCTATCACTTGGCAGAAGATCAGAAATGGTAAAGGAGGCAAATTAGGGTTTTTGCCCTAATAGAGGAGCATTAATGGCGGTAGGTGAGAGACATGTATAAAAGAATATTTCAAATCATTTCTCACTATCTGTTTTCGAGCGAAGAAAAGTTTTCAAGTGCAGAGCGCAGAAAAGGCAATTTGAGCTAAGATTTCAAGAAATTGATAAATCTTGAAGGAGATTCAAATCCAGTTTGCAAACGGTTGTGGAGAACACAAAGCAGTGATTCGGTAACCGACGGAGAGTGGAGTGAAGCAGAATAAAAAAGCCCTAAATTCGCATTGTAAAGGTATTTTTCGTGTTCTTGAAAATACTCAACAATGGCTTCCGCATCTCATACCAGTTCTAGTACATCCATTGAGTCAGAAAGTTTTATTCAGAGGAAGTCCAAATATAATGCCTTATCACAAGTTCCGGTTGGAGTCATAGTTGAAGAAGGAATTTCTGATTATATTGATTGCAAAATAGAAGACCTAGGGTCTTTAGCTATTCACACCCAGTTAGGTTTATTTTGTGGCAAGGACAAAATGATCAAACCAGAGTTTAGTATCCTAGAGAAGAAGAAACTCCATAATGCAGTATACTTTCTAGAAGATTTTACGGAGGATCACGTCAGGATCATTTTGAGCAGAGTCCATGGTGACAAGATGTACCTAGAGAGGACACATATCAGGCAATTCATGCAGTCACCAGTTTTTGCAACATAGGGGAAGTGCGAGCCCTAAGAATGGTAAGCAAAACTAAAATGGCCAAGCTCACCGGTTCAACAAGTGACTCATGGGGTATGATAGTTATTCCTATCAAGGATGATCTGGTGAAATACGCCTGCATGGTGATAGGCTACAGAACATTTTCAGCCAGTAGGATTAATTTTGTATCTGCTGCAGTAGTAAATGCCGCTTATCGGTTGATTAAAGAGGATGCATCTTTTGACTTATGCACCGGTATGTAGAGGCAACTCCTATTGAATCTAAAGGTGATCAAACAGGACAATGCACTAAGGTTTAAGTTTGGACAACTACTGATAGGGTTGTTCTTCTATTTCCAAGGCTACTTTCCTGGAGTAGGAGATGTCTAGTGGTCTCCTGACCAACCGGTAACCAAGCAGATCAAGGAAAGCATACAATCCATTGGAACAAGTTTCCCTGAAGTACTGAAGAAATATTTTGATGAGTTCAGAAAAAGGATGAGTCAAATGTAAGGATATCAGGTGATATACTTAAGAAATATGAAGATGACATCTGTTTCACCATTGAAGTGGACAAATGTTTAATGGAGGCTGTTGAGCCTAGAATGGAGGAAGTAGAGCCAATGGGCTATGAAGTTATTTATGATATGCTCGAAGGGTATGCTTCAACCCTTATTGCCTCGCATCTTGATCCAAAGGCTAAAAGGACCAAAACCTACTTGAAGAGGATTGCACTAGTTGAAGAACCATCAGTTAAGAAAGGAAAAGAACTGCAAAGAAAGCCAAAGTAGTGCTTGCAGCATCGACACTAGCTACCACTGCAACTCCAAGAGTGACCAAGCGGTCACCGGCAAAGAAGAAACCGGAGGAGACAAGGGCAAAAGTCTTTGAAATAAAAAGGAAGACAAAGACAAATGAACTGGACTCTGAAGAGACCGAGTTTGATGAAAAGGCAAAGAAGGCCAGACAGAAAAAGAAAATGAAGAAGAATGAACCAGCAGCATCCACACCGGTAAATATTGACATCTCCTCATACATACCTTTGACACATTTTCAAAGGATAGTTAAGAATATTAGGAGAAAATTGCTTCATGATTTAGTAGAATACTATGATGATTTTAGTGATGAGGAAAAGGAAGAAGTATTATAGGAAATCATCATTTATTTGTGTAATAATGATCGGTCACCATCAGAGATTAAATCTCAGACACTAGATTCTTTATTTAAAGCATTAGATAATAAATGGCGCATTGCCATTGAAAAGGAACAGGAGATTAGGGAGAAATTATTTGCACAGTACTTTCCTGACCTCTCAAATTCAGAATTGTTTGATGTGTTGGACCAAAATAAAGGTCTCTTCCTCACAAGGAGAAGAAGACTCTGGTTGTTGGAGGGGAGAATTGATGATGTTGAAAAAGATACTCATCAGCATATGGATTATGCTATCAACTCTCACAAAGCAAAAATGGCTAACCTCCAAGCAGAAAAAGAACCGGCTGTTTCCAAACCGGATGAAGTCTTTGATGAGGAAGGAAACCTGGTTGAAGAACCAATCGACACTATTGATGTTGATGCCCTGGATGTAGATTATGTCACTCAGGACATACCTTTTGTGGGAATAGAACAAGGGCAACAAGCCAAACAAGGTGGTGAGCAAGCTAAGGACAAACAGGAAGCGGCTCAAGAATAGGAAGAGAAGAAGAAGAGGGATGAAGATAAGAAAAAGAGAAAAGAGGAAGAGAAGAGAAAAGAGGAAGAGGAGAAATGAAAAGATGAAGAAGAGAAGAAGCAAGAAGAGGAAAGGAAGAAGAAAAAAGAAGAGGGTAAGGAAGAGAAGAGGAAGAAAGAAGAGGAAGAAAAGAAGAAGAAGGAAGAGGAAGAAAAGAAGAAGAAGGAAGAGGAAGAGAAGAAGGAAGAGGAAGAAAAGAAGAAGAAGGAAGAGGAAGAAAAGTAGAAGAAGGAAGAGGAAGAGAAGAAAAATATGGAAGAAGAAGAAAAGAAGAAGAAGGAAGAAAAAGAGAAAGAAGAGGAAAAGAGGAAAGAAGAAGACAAGGAACAAAAGAAAGAAGCAAAGAAAAGGAAGAAGGCAGAAGTAGACAAGGCAACAAAAGCAATTGAGAGCACTCAGATGGAGACTCCGAAGGAAACCGGGAGTCAAGCCAAACTGGCTGATATCTCCAGTCCTATCGATCTCCAATCTGCAAGTGAGTCGGAGCTTATGCAAAGCATCAAGGTTGCTCAAGAGAGCCTTGACATCATTCACAGGAAAAAGGAACAGGACATAATTCAGGCGGCTGTAGACACCCTTACCAGTTTAATCCCTGATACCAATCTTCTTGACACTGAATCATCACTAGCACAACTCAAACTACTATGTACTATAGTGGATGATCAGGTGCAGAGCCTGGAAGAAGTGGCTGAGGCAAATGTCAAGAAAGAGTATCAAAAGGCTCTTAACATTGCTCTGGTGAAAAAGATGAATGAGCTTAGGATTGAACTGCTGAAAGACCAAAAGGACATAAGGAATGCCTTGGATGAGGGAAACTTTCTACTAAGCAAAATCTATCAACCTCATCTGTTCTAAGACAATGTGTTAGCTAAGAAGCAATAGCTTCAAACGGACTTACAGTCCTACTTGGGCACATTTAAGACTCCTTATGATTCCTTTGCAACATATGGGAAATCGTTTACCGATTCTAGACCTAGTCAGGCAAAATAGAGCAAGAGATCAATACACGATCTAATGATTTGTAGAAGCTACAATTGGTTTTACTTCCACGTCTGCAAATTCTTCAGAAGTGTTATCTGAACCTGGATGCCTTGATAGTCATGTAGGAGCTGAGCATAGTTGATGCCATGGAGGAATAGGTATACCAAATGCAAACAGAAAAAGAAGTGGCCACCTCTTTCCTTGAGTCTTGGTCTCTATCCATGAAACAATTTTTGCAGGACTATAAATCAGTTTTTGACAAATATTATTCATTGTTGTCATAAAATTTTTATTTATATCAAATGGAAATAGGGTTGTTCAGTGGTACTTTGTCATTGTTGGCAAAGGGGGAGAAGTATTTGTTTTTGGTTTTAAAATTTTGATCTTCTAATACAGGGGGAGAAGTACTCTATCTAATTTGAAGACAAATAGGGAGAAGCATCTGTTTTTGAAATTTTCATATATGTTTTGATATATGTTATATGCTCTGATGTCTCAATGATTATGCTCTGTATGCAAAATTGCTATACATTGTGTTGATTAAGGGATAGTGTATATGCTCAGGGGGAGCAATTTTGTTTATGGCAAGTTTTTGTTGGAAAACATTTAGATGTCAAAATTTTATTTTCCCAAGTGTTGCCATCAATTCCAAAGGGGGAGATTGTTGGCATTTTTTATGTTTATGTTGTGATTGTCATTGATGGACACCCACTTGTATTGAGATCGCCTTTGTATGTATGAGCTAGAGCTCAACTGGTATTTGTTCCAACCGGTATGTTGTATTCTAGTCTTTAGACTAATGATTTTGCAGAATGTGTTTCCCAGTCTGAAGTGGCATGACGACCCCAAGTGGTTTGTAGATCTCAACTGGTACAAGGGAGCAAAGCAGCACAACACATTCTTACCAGTCTTCATTTTTGTCTAACCGGCAACCCTTATTTTGTATGAACCGGTAATACTCTGTGATGAGTTACCAACCGTCATTTTGTGATGAGTTACCAACCCACCGATTGATTGACGGTGCCGACACACTGATGGTGCTTTTTGTGTCGTGTTACTGAGTATGTCTAGAGTCATTGAACTTAGGAAATTGTAATGTAATCCTATTGGGTCGACATGAAATTAGATTCCTTTAAAAGGACATCATGTCTAGGGTTTTGAGTTGTTGAAACTATTGCTGAAAGGGTTTATGTTGTGGCTAGGGTTTAAGGTGATTGTTGAGTTGTTGTAAGAGCAATCTTATTTGAGAAGATCGAGTTGTAGACAGAAAGAGATAGAGAAGATTGAAGTAATGCTGGAGTGCATTAGCAGTGAACTATACTAGATCTAATCAAGCAGTTTGTGCTATAAGATAGATCAAACACTTGTTGATTACTCACATCTTTGACAAGTCTATAGTGCTTAACCGAGTAGGCCTCAAAGCCTTTGTAAAATCCTCTAACAAGGTAGTCTTTAATTGGATTTATCTCCTAACAGAGATTGAGATTCCTAATAGGATCTGTTCTGGTGAAAAACATTGTAAGACCTTAACCGGTCTAGTTTCTATTCTATAGATAGTGACTTGTGAGTTCCATCTCACCGTGGTTTATCCCAGTTGGGTTTCCACATCAAATATCTTGTGTTATGGTTGTATTGCTTTTGTGGGTGAATGCTTTATTCGCATTTTGGTTTGCATGTGTGATAACCGGTCTATCTGTTAGACTATTTTACCAATTTATCTTTAGACTGTAAAAGTGTTTAAGGACAGAGATTTTTGGCATACTAATTCACCCCCCCCCCTCTTAGTGTTCATCAACTATCATTGTATCCTATGCTACATGTCGTGCCCTCATTTCTAGTCCTGGATCCTAGAACACTCATCTCAATGCCTTCCTATCTCCCTCTCGATCATAGGGAACCAACTCCCCATCGATCAGTATCCGTAGTATCTTATACATATCCTCTAAAGTGATTGTCATCTCACCCATTAGAAAATGAAACATGCATGTCTCTGAGTGCCATCTCTTGGTTAATGTAGTCAACAAACCCATGTTTGCTTGAAACTTGGGCATATACATAATATATTGCAATCTCATGGCCTCAACTACGACTCTATCCTCCACTGTCAACTTTGGTCGTAATCCTTGAGTCAAAGGATATCTCTCCCATGACTCGAGCATCAGTAGGTCCTCTTGCAGTCAATCAAATCAACTATGTCAATCCTAGTAGTACTCCCTGTTCATCACAAAGTGTTGCTTTTTTATCCTAGTGCTTATATTTATCATACAAAACTCTATCCTAGTAGTACTCTTGGTTCATCACAAAGTGTTGCTTTTATATTATCTTTTAGGGCGCCTACTTGAGTGCATCCTCTTGAGTATCTTATCCAATTGACAACGTATGTTTTATCATAGAATTGTCAATGTCAGTCTAATCCAATTGACAACGTATGTTTTATCACATAATTTTCAATTTATTTGGTACACCCTGTTCATCACAAAGTGCCTCGCTCTATCCTATCTTAGGGCCTCTACTTGAGTGTATCTTCTCGAGTAGTTTCTTGATTGACAATGTATGTTCTATCACACAATTTTCAATCCTAGCCCTATCAATTATCCTAGTCTTCCCTAGAGGACCTATTTGAGTGTATCCTCTCAGCAACTTATCCAATCGACAATGTATGTTTATCACATAATTGTCGATTTGACCTTGAAGGTGTAAACATGCTTTAAACTTACATAAATGTGCCTTCCCTGCACATACATGCCTGAAACACACAGACGTGTCTCTATCTTTCATAAGTGCACCTTCTCAATATAGACACGCTCGCATGTGGCACAAATGCCTTTGAAATCATAGACACATTTAAACTAGACACAGACACGCCTATCCTTCCCAGATGCGCTTGGCACCAACACAAACACACCTTAACTTTTTTCCCTCCACTTGGCATTTTATAGCCCTACCTAGCATGCATTTATGATAACAATTAATATACCAACATAAAAGGAGGTTTTGTGGTACTCACCAGCTCTCTTGCATATGTTGGTCTCTGATATCAGTGAACACGATCGAATCAATGTACCAATGTCATCACTGTTGACTTCTCTCTACTCTCTCTGCACTCTGATCTCTTAAGTGTGTAAATGACAATGAGTATGTTTTCCCTCATGGTCTATCTTATAGACTACCCTATCCCCAGTCTCCCGAGTCAGTCTTCTTTATCCCGTGACTCTGTCACTCTATCCTATCTTGTTAGTCCTTTCTAGCCTTTCTTTTTTATCGAGAGATTGTCTGCGATCTTTTCAAACATTTTCATGCAATATCTCGAGGGGGAATATCATTCCCATAATGGGGCAACTTTGTATCAGTTTATCTTATCTTCTTTGAGTCAACATGACAAGCTACATTGTCTCAAAGAGGGGCAAGATGTAGATACCTAAAATTGTCTTGTTTAATTAAATAAATATTTTTTATTTATTTAACTATTTAAGCCTAATTATTCTATTAATTAAATAAATCGTTAATTAATTAATTAATTAATTAATTAATCCTCTTCTAAGTATTTCCTCATTTAAATAAATACTTTTATTTATTTAAATTGTCATTTTCCCAAATTAAATAAATACTTATTTATCTAATTGATCCCATTTCTTCTACTAATTAAATAAATCTTTATTTATTTAATTAATTCATTATCCTTTTCTACCCATGACAAATGTCATTCATCTCTTAATTCCTACACTACCTACCCCTTTTATCATTTTATTATTTCCTCTACCTACCCTCTAATCCTATCCGACCATTTATATTTACACCTCTTAATCTTATCCCTCCATTTCTTATAGCGTCTTCTATATAAGAGGATGCTTCTTTCATTATGAACCCTAATTATTCGAATTAACTAATGAGCATTCTAATCGATCTTACACAATCAAGCCTTTTTGCTATCAAACTATCAACCACATTTCCATTCTTTGTTGAGCTCTTAAGAACACCTAAAATCTAAGAGAAAATATATCAACCAAGATCAATGGATATAGGAAGAATGAAGATTCAAACCCTAGTTGACATGTGATGGTATAATCTTTTTGATTTTGTTGATTTGCATTGTCTCAGGTAATCTTCATATGTTATGGTGAATCTTTTTTATTGTTAGGCTAGGGTTTTGTGGTTGAATTCATTTAGTCTTTCAATATTGTTGTTCCATTATCAACTTTTCACCATACACAGATAGAATTAAGGTTGACAAAAAATATTAATAAGGTTTGAAGAACATTATCGAATGGTTTTCTAAGATTTGTAAATTTCCTATTCCCTTAATGTTTGAATGATAAAATTTGATGTTGTAGACATTTGATTGGAACTATATTTATATTCTTTCTTGTCATTTCCTTTTTCAAAATATATTATTGTTGACATTTTGAAGGGTTCGAGGAACTAGGTGAGTCCCCACAATTCCAATCATTAGATTCAAAGAGTTAAAGTTCAATTATTTTTACATGAACACACAAATTATACCACATGAATATTTGAAGCTAATTTCATAGTTATTAGTAGACTCACTATGTCTCTAGGACCATTTAGTTAAATTAGTTAGTTGTTTATAAGCCCATATTGATACATAAGTGTTGTATGAGAGTGGGGGCTAACTTGCCAATATAATGGATATAAATAGGAGCTAAAGATTAGAATTATTCAAGGGCATAGCCCTTAGAGTTCATGGAAATAATTTAGGTAATATTTTATATTCATATGCAATATCTAGCATGTATCATTGAAAACTTGGGTGAACTTTGTGACCAACATTATCATAATATAGTTCAAATATAGCTACAATAAATCCAATTGGCAATCAGTGTGTAACAACTTTGAATGCAAAAGATGTGCAATGTGGAGGATTATATGCAATAGAGTCAAAGATACATGCATAGTATCCACCTTCTTCTTAAGTTGATTAAACTACTTGACTAGTTTATTAAAGGATCACTAAAAGTTCAACTAGTAGTGATATAAGAAGCATTGGTAGAATAGAGGATGTCTAAAGAGAGCGAGAGGTAAGAAAGAATGGAATGGTAGTGGAAAGAAAAATCACACCATAAATATATAGTTGTCATGAGATGATAATAAATAATGATACGAGAAATAGTGGAAATACTTTATGAATATGAATAAACAAAATCCAACTTTAAATTAAAAATATAACTTAAAAATAAATTATGACAATTTAATAACATTACAAATCATGCGCATAATACACAATAATTATTTCACCCTTCCTATATACCATTAAATCTAAACCTTTCTCAACTCCATATAAACTTAGATATCATTTTATTCCTCAACTACATTTGATAAAATTATTTTATCCTTTATGATTTTAAAGATGTTTATACCCTATTCTGAAGCCCACATTTGGTACAGGCAAGGAAGATGCTAGTAAAGGTAGTAGAGTCTGCATTTAGAATTTGGTTGCAAGTTTATACAACCTCTTCAACATATCCATTTTGTTAATATCTTGCAATCAAGAGGCTCAAAACAATTTTTTTTGAGGCATTATGTCAAACAGTTCAGCTTCCTTATCTATGTTTTTAAGTTTTGCATATCCTATAATTATGACATTCTGTCAAATAGTTTATGTACCTTGTCTATTCTTACCCTTTTGTGCCAGGTCAGTTGCAGCTACAACATCTGACAAAATTCCTCCATTGTTTACATGTAATGGATGTTCATACACCTGCTCTGGTTTTGGCACAGTCTAGGAGGATGCTAGAAAAGGTTTTAGAGTTTGGCCTTACACCTGCGTAATTGTTTGAAAGTGTGTAACATATTTTTTTCTTATCCTGCAATCATAGTATTCAGTGAGACCACATTTTAGGCCAATTGCTTGCTTAGTGTTTTTTTTGTCGAAGAAGAAGTTGAGGCATGAATCTCAAAAATCATGGCAAATGCATAACACAGATGAGAAAAAAAGTGAAGCACCCATTAAAACTCAGTATGAATGCCACTTATCCCAAACTAATTAGAGGATGTGGAAAAGCCAGAGTATTTCCAACTATAAATAATCCCCTTCCCTTATGATCCGATTCTGATGAGTGTCAATGTGCTCAATATCGCTGCTTCAAATACCTTGCAACCAATGTCTTGTATTATGCGATCATATGCATTCACCGGACTTTTAAGTGGAAAAAGTCTGGATTTGAAATTAACATGAATTGAACAGGAATGGCCGTTGCCCATAGTTACCACATATAAATAATGTGTGATGTTTAAGACAGGCCTCCAATGCCTTCAATAATTTTTGCTAATTTTAACCAAAAGAAATTGGCAGGGGTAAAATTCCTCCCTTCACAGGGCATTATATTTTGAAGAAAATGGATTGTGATGGTGGAGGTGAAGGGTGGTGCAACTACTGTTAATATTATTGTCAATCCTTTGAGAAACTAGGGCCTCAAAATGTCTGTTCAAGTCATTGATATGTTTTGGACACCTTTTACGTTCCACTCTCTTAACCTTATGCTACCAAAAACATACTTAAATTAATTGAATTAAACATGATGTGTACAATGAGGTTGATAACATTCAAATGTTCATCATCAATCACTATATATCTCACAGGGCGTATATAGAACATTCTTAACATTGGAGTTGTTGAAAGTAAGTGAATC
This sequence comes from Cryptomeria japonica, assembly GCF_030272615.1. Taxonomy (NCBI): domain Eukaryota; kingdom Viridiplantae; phylum Streptophyta; class Pinopsida; order Cupressales; family Cupressaceae; genus Cryptomeria; species Cryptomeria japonica. The sequence goes on from NC_081406.1 coordinate 463,344,205, forward strand.
ACTTAGATTTCTTATATATTTAAAATTTTAATATTTATAATTTATGTTTCATTTTACTTATTTTTAAAAAAAATTACTTTTTTGTTTTCTTATTTCAGAATTTAAGAATCTTTATTTTTTAGTTTATTAATTTTGATTTCCATTGAATAGGTTGTCAAGGCTTATTTTTCCTCCAACATAATGACCGTCAAATGATTTATGAAGGTTGAAGAGACATTGTTTAAAATGGTTATAGCTAAAATAGGTCCATATCGAGATAATCTATCACTACAAGTAGATGATACTCGGTGCCCAAATATTTCCTTAGTTTCACCTAACTCATATTGAGTATGATTTGTTAAGAAGACATGGATTGGCCTTGTTTGCTAGATATATTTGATTGCACCAACTCAATGATTGAGAAAAAAGCCATCAAAAGTGCAAAATAGAAGAATCTTGAAGACGTCAACCAAGGGTACAAGATAGTGCTTCATAGACCCTATTGACTTGACATGTGGGATATAATGGGACTTGAATTGATGGATTTTGTACACTTCAATGACTATTGTATTGATGTGCTCCATAACAAGTTCAAGGTTGATGCTCATTGGTGGTGGCACTTCCATGTCCAAATAGTCAACACCTATAAGCTTTTGAGATCAAAATTTTATTGCAAGTTCATTCTATGATATTTTTGTTTACAACTTGAGAATTTAAAATTCTGAATTTACAACTCCAATTCTCTAATTTAGTTTTAATAAATAGCTAGTTCATTTGCATCAAAGAGGAATTGGAGCACATGCTCATTCAACCACTTAGTAAAGTGTAACAAAGTTTACTTACAAATGGTAAAGGACTTAGTGTATTTGCATTCCAACTCGTGTCTATTGTCACACAAAGTAACTAAAAGGAAGGGGACAAAGAAGTGGGATATTGAGGCAAGTCATATCACCTTGGATGCCACCTTTTAACACCTTGTTGCATTTATCATCTAGTGAGCATAAGAGTGATACTATGAGTGCAAGTGCTAGCACCAATGATTGTGGTTATTCTAATTGTAGGCGCTAAAAATCGATATCACCTCCAATTCTCCATTTTTAACCTAATCACGTGTATAATCTTCATTATTCGCACAAACCTATCCTATTGCCCCCTTTACATTTCCTATCCAAATAATTTCATTTCCTTCCCATTTTAGGTTTGTGGTTTCATTTTACCCTTTAATTCAACCCCCTTGCGTTAGATCTTTCCCTTGTCACTTTTGCAATGTCATTTTGCCTAATTTTGTCCCGATTAGGGTTTTTGGCTCCTCATTCAGCTAGTGCTAACTTTAAGAAGCCCACTCTCAAAAAAATGTATAACTTCTTGATGAATATTTAATTTTATTTCTAGAAAATAATATTTTTATTGGCGAATCTTTTCTGTTTTTAAAGAAAATAATTAATTTTACTGGCAATTTTTTTTTATATCAAATTTTAGTAGTAGAAAATATTGGTGAATCTTATAAAATAATAAGAGTATGCATTGATTAATATTGCAAATCTTTTCATTTAAAAAAATATTTTTTTATAGAAAAGTAAAGGCCTGAAGGTGGAAATCATTAATGAGTTTAAGGGGTAGACTCTACTTTATTTAGTTTCTACCATTAATTTAAAATAATCTAATAGCCCTCTTTGCATTTCGTGAGATAAAATGTACCAACAATTTGTAATACTCATGGGGCAAAAAATTCTTTTTAGACCATTGATTTTCATTGAGGTCAACAATTCAAAAATAATTTAAATACCAACAAGCATTACAACTTGTAAGTACAATTTACCTCATGGAATACAATGAAGGTCATTATATTATATTTTAAATCAATTGTGGCAACTAAAGATTGTTGATATAATCCTAAAGTAACTAATAATTATGATATGTTATTGGTGAATTAATTTAGATTTCTACAAAAAATTATAAAATATTGGCGAATCTGATCCAATCATGTATTGAATATTTTGGCGAATCTTTGAGTTAAATTTTATTTTCTTTCGCGATTTAAATAACGCTAAAATAAAAATTTGTAAAAATGTGGTGAATCGGGTCTCCTTAAAAGTAAAACTTATTAGCCAAATTTTGATTTCCAAATTTTAAAAAATAGCCAATTAGCTATTATTAGCCACTAAAAAATTCATTCTTGATTCGGTCCTCCCATTTCGCCTTTTCCATTTCATGTCCAGATCCTTCCATTTTCTTCCCATTTCAAGTTTGACATTTCATTTATCCTCAACTTGTCCCCTTTGCATCAGATCATTACCCTCTCGATCTAGTGATGTTAATTTTTGACCTATACTGCCTCTTGCTTTCCATTTTCAGTCATGTTGGCTTCATTTCTTCCCTATTATTGTTTTAAGGTTCCATTTTGACCTCTTCTTTAACCCCATAGTGTTGCATTAATTCCTTCTCCATCCGATGACCCACTTTGACCCAATTTATCTATTATTGCTTGGTTTTATCCAGTATGACCTAATTCTCCAATCTTTGCTCAAATATTTCCTTTTTCTGTTTGAAACTTCCCAATTCTTTCCAAATTCACCTATTTTGACCAAAATTGACTTAATTTTACCTAATTAAGGTCTTTGAGCATCAGGTTGACTAATTGCCCTTTTAGGTTTAATTAATTCTTTAATTAATTAAGCCTCTTCTTACTAATTCTTCTTCTTTAAATCTTTCATCATTTAATCAAACATCTCCCTTTTTAATAATAACTAAATAATATTAAATAATTTAAGTAATTTTGATTCATCGCCTTTATTAAATGATTTTAGTTATTTAATTAAAAAATTTCATTTCTAATGCCTTATAGTTGAATAATTTATTTGAATTATTCAATTAGCTAGGCATGTCATCAAAATTAAATAAATATCTTTATTTATTTAATTTTCCAATTATATTCTCATACGAGGATAATATCTTCTTTTTTAATTATTACTTGCAGAATATCCTCCTAATTTTTTAAAATGGTGATATCATCTTGGATATTTATGAGATTTCTCTTTGATTTTTGAAAATTGTGTTTTTTGGAAATATGCCATTATATCTTCTCTTTTTTTTTTCAAAAATGAGGTATGTGTTGGGACTTCAAAATATTGGTCAAATTTTGAAGACCCAGGTTCAAAATTTTGTTAAATGCATTCATAATTGCCTTGTAGAACAGGCCTGAGTAGCTCAGTTTGTGAGCTCATATTTTTGCGCCAGTGAAATGTCATGTAAAATCCTCTTGAGAGATTGTTATACACCTTGAAAAGATGCCATTATTCCATTTTCATCTTTCCTGGACTAGATTTGATGTGTTTGTGAAGTCTCCTTTGAAGGTCCTGAGGTTAGGGTTGTTGTTTGCACCTTTTGCACATTTCTGAGTAACTCACTTTGAGCAGTTGTATATTCGTGTCAAATGATTGCCATGCCAGACTAATATTTTCTTGTGATTGTGTATTATTTATTGAAGCCCCATGATCCATTTGACAGGATTTCCAAGTTGATTCCAATTGCAAAAAGTTCACTTTTGCAAACTGGACTGTGTCAAACGGCAGTCGGGAGCCTTCTTTGTGAATTTTTGTTTCACACCTAGTTGACTTGATTTTCAAAGTGGTTGTACCCTATGACTATCTATAAAATTATTTTCCATTTTCCAGTTTATAGTCACCCAACTCCTCGTTTGATCAATTTTTCAGGCGACTTTGAAGGTTAATATATTTTTCCTCAGTTGTCATTTTGATGATACATCTGATGCCCTGGATTATTTGTATTACATTCAATCAGTGTGCCAGTGTGCAGACCCTAATCAGGTGTTTTGATCAATTTTTGAACTTGATTCTAGGGGCTACTCAGGTGTTTTCAGCAAAATTTCAAAGTTGCAAAATGCCAAGTTTGATGACCACACATTCAATTTCTCACATCCCAGATGCATCCACTTAGTGTTTCAGAGAATTTCTCCAGGTTCAATTGCTCAAAAATAAAAAAAATTCTAAGTCAAACCCACCTAGGGCCCGACAGTTGATGAAGCCCAAAGATGCAGAATAAAGTTCATTAAGAAAGTATATTATTTAAATCATTCCAATTTAAATAATGTTGTATATGGTATTGGTTCAAATAAAGACACAAACAAAACAAATTAAATCACTTGTGTAGTTTAATTTGAGTGGCGAAACAAGCAAGATTATTCAAATCATTGAAAATGATATATTTAATCATTATTAAATGATTTACTAGAATATTGTTAAGAATTTTATATGAGAAATGAGATCAATGATGAATATACATGTTTCAATGATTTGGTAAAAGTAAAAATATATAATTTTACTAGAATATTGTTAAAAAATTTATACGAGAAATGAGATCAATGATTAACATACATGTTTCAATGATTTGTTAAAAGTATATAATAAGGTCCCAATATGTTCAATCATCCAACAAATGACGAAGCATCCATCGTGAATGTTGGGCCCTTTCTTTGGAGGCATCATTGGAGAAAAATAATTGAAACTTTTTACAAGTTTATTATCCCGCAACATGTAATATGAATGCCAAGGTGTATTGCGAGATAATAAGCATTAATTTTTTATTATCCCGTACTTAGTATCAAAGCGAGTAAAGAACCATGTGCGATAAGGGATGGGCGTGAGGAGAAGGACTCCCATCTACCCTGCGTAGCACCCAGAGCATCGAAAGACATCACTCACGGTAAAATGATGCAACGCAGAGGAATGTTTGGTAAGTTTGGGGCAAATACTGAGGCACAAGGTAAGGTTTGGATGGAGGGTCAAACCTCTCTGTGCTATCCCGCAACCCACAATAGAGTATCTCAAGCACCATGTGGGCTAAGTGGGTATGAAGAGCAATGGCAGTGATCTTCTTATCTCACGTGGTAGAAGAGGCGGCCCAAGACACCATGCGGGATAAGCTTGACAGAAACTAAGAAACAAACGCAAGTCAAAGAAATGAAAACGGGATAGAACAAGATTAGGGCAACATAATTTGAAGGTGAAGTTTAGAGTTGTGTAAAAAAAAAAATGCTCCCACAGCCGCCATTGTTGCAGGGAGTCATCCCCTTTAGCAGAGAACTTAGCGGAGATCCTTCCCCCGCGCCATAATCTCATAAAATGGAAATCATTATCTGCTCAGTGGGTGGAGGATGATTATCAAATATCAATTTGGAGCTATGTGAATGGCCTCCGTGCCCAGTGATTCTTCGAATCAACGCCATCACAGAGACTAACTGCAAATCCAGACCTTTCAAAATGCAGGTTGTGAGTTTTTCACCTCCATGCATCGTGTCTTTTATGGATTGTAATTGGAATTTATGAGAAGATAGGTGCGCAGTTTAAAGACTCAAACAATCTGTATGGTCCTATGCATTATTTTCTGTGTCTGGAGATATGGGCAACACTCAAGATTGTACTCAGAGCAAATAAGAAAGCAACTCATATGTGTTGAGAATTCATAGATGGTAAATAGCTAAAGATTTTGCCTCTTATTAATGAAGCATGTTGCCAGGGTTTGGATCCATGAGAAATCTTTGCATTTTGCATGCTCTTATTTGTTTTATTTCCCCCGTCTTAGACACCTAGTGGCTCGGCTATGCTGAAAATATGTGAGATAATTGGGATCCCCAATCTAAATGAGCACATGGCTACTTGAGATTGGTTCACAGGTTATGAATTTACCAATAATGAAATATGGGAGGCGATCATGTCGTTTGGGTATGGTTAATATTTGCATGATCATTGTTTGATGTAAGCGCGAAGAGGTTCGAAGGTAAGAGAGAGGCATTTTAGAAAGATGGGCAACATGATATTACACATTCCCAGTAGTCTCCAAATCAAATATGAATTATTCACATATGCAGATGAGCGCATTGCTATTGTGAATACCTTTTATTGTTTGCAGGTTATTAACATAGTAGGACTTGTTCTTGCTGTGATAAGCTGTCCAAATGTTTTTTTGGACAATTTGCAAAGGAAAAATTGACCACAAAGGTTTGTTAAGGTGAAGTCGTGAGCTCCTGCCTAGCTTTGAAAGGTGTCTGATCATTATACCTAAGGTTTTCAAACAGTGTGCCCCATGATATTTCCGAAAGATGGGAAAGGTGTCTGATCATATTTTTAGATTTTCATAAACATTTTATCTCCAGGTCTCTTTTATTTTCAGTTCATAGGAGTAGGTGTAGAGTAGAAAACTTATCCCAAGTGTTGAGCGGTAGTTGACAAGCTAGGATTGTAGCCAAATCTCAGTTTCATGTACTTTCCTTGGCATATACACATTGGGATATCTACTGAAATCAGTGATGCCTTGAGTGTTGGCAGCTATAAGTTATTTTGGCATTGCTTATGTCTACCTTCCCTGGTCTTGCAGATCCAAAAGTGCTGGAGATTTCAATTTTGTGACTGAATCTCATTCATTGGCCAAATCCATCATTAAACCTATGGATGGGAAAGTGGATAAATCTCTAGGGTTTGGGGATCTGTTGATTTGGGAACCAAAAAACTGGCGACTCTGTTGGGGATAAGATAATGAAATGTCTTAAGTCTCCAGTAAAATATTATTAATTTATCATTCTAAAGATTCTAGTGGCCTCCCCATCTGAGATGCAACCAACAGATTGGTAACTCTACTGGGGATCAAAGTCATAAATCCATATGGGAAGAGTCAGCAAAGTGAAGAATCTAAACTTTTGTTTTAGATGTTGAGTGGTTTTCAGCCTGGATGGTCTCTTATAGATGCGTGTTTGGAAGTTTCAGGTAGCTTTGCTGAAGAAAAGAAGACACAGAATGAAAGAAGACCTTGAATAACTTTCAGTTGTTCAAAAGAACATTCCTCGACAAATAGGTGCTAACTCTCACATTAAAGAACCTCAAGAACAAATCGAAGAGCTTAGATTTGAAGATCTTTTCAGCCAAAGAAATAAGGCATCAACTGCTGCAACTTTCCCAAGTATTTTCTTTTGAAGATTTTGTGAAAACCATAATGTATAAAGTTCTAAAATGAACCCTTATTTAGTGTTACAACACTGGTAAGAAGGGAAAAATAGTTAGTTTCCAACTTTCATGCTTCTTTGTGCTAAGTTTCAGTCAATGTTTTATGTTGAAAGATGTGTGTTATGTTGTCATAGGTTCATTTAGAGAGTCCTTAAGTCCTATTTTCAGTGATTATTGTATCATCTTTGCTTAAGACTTTGTTTGAAAGGAAAGAGTCATGGTAAAAATGCAATTGCAAATTGTTTTTATGAAGAGTTGTAAAGTCAACAAATATGTATTGTCCTAGTTTTGATCTAGGCATAATGAATAATCAACAACTTGAGAAAGGTCCATCTAGAATGATGTTCATCCCTGAGAGATATAGACCTTTAAATTTCACACATTCAGGGATACCCAAATCTGTTTCCCATGGAGCTCAAAGATCAAGTACCCTTGTTTCATGCAAGTGATTTTGAGTGAACAACCAAGCACATACAGTCATTCAATGAGTTTGTTGAATATTTTTAGATTCATGCTGAAGATGTTGTCATGAAGTTTTTTGTGAGCTCTTTGAGAGATAGTGTGAAGGATTGGTATGAAAGTCTACCCTCGCAAAGTATATCTTCATGGCATTATTTCAAAGGCTATTCTTGAGGTGGTTCGATGATGACAATGAATTCTATGGATAACCCTTTGAGTCTCAGAATGTACCAACATATGAGAATGTAGTGTATGCACAAGAGCAACATGTGTCAAGTGTTGATAATGCTTTTGAATATGTGAATGTCCCTGCTATGCCTATGTATATTCCTCAATATTATGAGAATTTTTGTCAACCTTGAGTCACATATGAATGTAGTCCAAGTCTTATGAATCCCATGGCATATGTTAGTGTGTAGATGAATATCAAAAGGCTAGAGGTAAATTAGCACATGCACTATTGTCAACGTTTTGGAAGCAATTGCAAAACATTCTTGTAAGCTTCACGCTTGAAGATTCAACATGGAATGATTTATTCTTGCAAATTTATGAACCTAACGCTATTCATTGGCCAAAGGAGTTGAAACTAGTTGGTCTAGATAATATTATTGGATGGATTGACATGATTGAGTTTTCAAGTCTAAGATTGTACTTAATAATGAACATCAATTTGCTGACAATGAAAAGATGGAACAAGAAAGTGATGAGAATATGTAGATTGGTAGTGATGCCCTGTTCATAGTTAAATAAGAAACACATTGTTAACTAGAGATAAATATTATTTGTGAATAACAGATAGATAAGGAATGCACACCTGAAATGGAATGTCACAATAGCCTAAATATGGATAAATATGACCATCTGGGGGGTCAATTTTTTTTCTTCTAGAGAGTGACTATGATTTTAAGAAGGTTGTTGGAGATTTAATCTCCCATATTGAAACAAACATATGTTCATATGAATCCATTGAGTTTTCAGGTTGCAAGGAAGACATTGAAGCTAAGGAGGACCATGCTTTGCAAGATAATGATGCTGGCGGCCTTGATGAGGACAACACATAAATACATATACATATATAAATACATACATACATACATACATACATGCATGCATGCATACATACATACATACACACACACACATATATAGACACACACACACACACATTTATATATACATATATATGCATACATACATACATACATACATACATGTATCTATACGCACACACACACATATTTGAAAGATGTTTATAAAGAAACCTTAATTAAGATAATATTTAATTATTTTAATTTTTAAAATCTAATTTAAATTTAACAAAAACGTTTACGAAAAATAATTATATGTAGTTTTGAAAATTGTTTATAAAGCAAACTTCACATAATATAAAAGAAAAAATGACCTTGCCGAATAGATAAGACTAATATTTGAAACATACATATATCTAAGTGTATTCTTAATATTCTAACACTATGTTGCTTCATATTCCAAATAGGTTATATGGATTGTGTTAATTTAAACATAGGCTATAAAATAAAGCACAATAAAATCAATGGTTTGAAATTATGCGCGAATACAACAACACACTACTAATTCTACCTAATCCTAACTCTAAATGTATATTCTAACACTATTGGTAGGAACTTGACGCATTGAGTCCCTTGTTTCTATATTGTCATTTAGATGATGCTTCATACATTTCATCTCTTGAATTAAAATAGTTAGAAAAAATTCAAATTTTTTTATTTATGTAAATTTGGAAATTCTTTTCTTTATGAAAATGTAAATTATTTTGTTTATGTTTTATTTATGAAACAAGGGACACAATGCATCAAGTTCCTGTCAATAGTGTTGAGAGAGAGGGGGGTGGGGTAGTCAAAGGATGTGAAGAGAGAGAGCGAGAGAGAGAGAGAGAGAGAGAGAGAGAGAGAGAGAGAGAGAGAGAGAGAGAGAGAGAGAGAGAGAGAGAGAGAGAGAGAGAGAGAGATGGAATGAATGGAGCAAATAAGAGAGAGATGTGTAGATAATGAGACATAGATAGAGAGGGAGAGGAGATATTTGAAGAAAAAGATAGAGGGGGAGTAGTTAGAAATAAAGATAGACATAGAGAGATAGGGATAGGGAGGGATAAATAAAGAATTTGTCTATGAGTATTATTAGTTATAAAATCATTTAAAATATATTTATTAGTTACAAATGACATTCTATATATTTACATGATATGAGCTAAAGAGTTATAAATAAATATTTAAAAGAGAAAGGTAGATAATATCATTAGAGCATTGCTAGGATATGTTTATCTGAATATTTTAAAATCGGTATATGTATTCTCAATTTTTAATAGACATAATGAATTTCATTGAAGTTAAAGTTTTGATTAATAAGAAGAACAGGTTTTAAGGACCCGAAACCTTTAACAAAGGAGCATATAAAAGTTCATCAATAAGCATCCAGTCCTACTAGGAACAACTTACAAAATGACTGGCAAAAAGGCCAGTCAACCGAAAGGACAACAAAAGAAAGGAACGACAAAGCAGAAAAACCAAAGAAAGCACAACACAACTAAAAAGACTTAAGGAGATCCATCAACTTATTCACTAGCTGGTCATAGTTTGTCGCAGTAGCTTTGAGTTCTTCCATGTTCTTGTTTGGCTTCTTCTCCTTCTTTTTACCTCTAGTCCTTGTTCTAGGTCCTTGCACTTCTTTCGTGCCTTCAATGTCAGGTTCAATCTCCAGGGAGTCCTTCTCCTCCTCTAGTTTGCTGATGAGGATTTTTTTATTACCATATAAGGCCTCCAGTATGTTTAAGCTTTGTTCTGTAATGATTTTAAGGCATTCTTCAATTTTGTTGACTTTTTTATCAGTTTCCGCCATTCTTTGATCCATGCCATTATCATTAGTTTTTCTCTCAGTCAGGTCTTTCTCCATTTGTTCGAACCTGGGGTTGAAGGAATCTCTGATCTCTTTGGCTCTGGAAGTAGTTTTAGTCAAATCCTCAACATATTCTACCATAGATTTGTCTCTGCCAATACTGATAGTTTCCAAGATTTGGACTCTGTGGTTAAGCTTCTTATTATCCTCCACAATTTTCTTGTAACTGGTAATTAGCCAATCAATGGTGTCCACAAAACCTTTCAAACCCTCAGGAGGAGGATTTGAGGAGGGTGATTTCTCACTAGAATTATCCTGATCCTTATTGGAGATGTCAGCAATAGTGATTTTATCAACTTTTCCATTGATCTTCTATTCAAAACCTTCCCCAGTGGTCTCCTCCTCCAAATTCTGGTCGACTTCCGAATTCTTTCTCTGCACTTGTTCCTTTAGCTCCATAACCTTGACTTCCTGTTTCTTTTGTTTGTTCCTTGTCTGAATTTTGGTTTTCCTATTCCGAGGAGACATTGCAGTTAAAGTTAATAGACACATTGAAGTTAGTTGTTAAGGTGGCGAGACCCACAACTACCAACCTTTCCTTTTCCATAAGTGTTGGGAAAGAAAAAATAAGGCAGTTCTGAATTATGAATATAGGCTCGAGACATGTAAGGAATAGGATAAGCAATTTAAAATATAAAATTTAATGAATGATTTATGGTTTGTAATATCTAAAATTCTATTTATATTAGTGAGAAAAGTTATATTATTTCTAAAATGCTATTTATATTTTTAAATATAGAGATATTATTTATTTTAAATAAATGTATATTTAAAATATTGATATTAATAATTATGATTAAAAATATAATAATTATTTATTTGGGCGATGTAAATTTTGTTAATAGGTTTTATATTTAATGTTAGTATTCTTATATTTGTGTCTCTCTCATTATTGTTTAATGTAGTATTAAATAAGTTTAAAGTAATTTAATAATTATTTATATTATAAAAAAAGAGGTGGATTTTTATGATATTATTATTAAGTAATTTATATTACTAAAAATGATGTAACATAACGATATAATAACATATAATAGTATAATAAAAAATATAGTATTAATAATATGATAACCATATAATACTAATAGCATTAATATAATAAAAAATATAAAATATAACACAAATAATATAAAAATAAATAATATAAATATAAATATTAAATTTATATGAACTTTATACAATTGTAACTCCCATAAAAAACACTATCCTTAATAATAATATTATTAGAATTATAAACCCTTATGAATTCAACTATACCTTTAACTCTCATTCTCATAATAATAATAGGATATAATAGAATAAAATAATAATAATATAACATAACATAATAACAATGAAAATATATTCCAAAAAAAAACAAAAACAATGAAAATATATTGATAATAAAAACATAATAAATTTTAATTATGGTACTTGAATTAGATATTATAGTACATAATTAGGTTCCGATTTGGGTTAGGGATATGGTTCATTTACAATTCAATTAAAGATTTGAGTATAATAAGGGATATAATTGTAGTTATGGCTAAGATAGGGTTTAATTAGCATTATGCTTATATTTAAATTAGGGTTAAATTAAATAGCTTTAAGTTAGGGTTAGGTTGAGGGATTAATTATACTTATCATAAGAGAACTTCCATGATTGTTTATTTTGTTAAATAGTAGGAAAGCATCATGGATGGCGATGCAAGGGAGGAGGTTAGAGTTTCATGGCTTTAGACATGGTTGTTTTGCACAATTTCATGATAGATATTTGAACCAAAGCTTTCAAAATCCTATTCGATGGCCTTATGAGCATTCTTGGGAGGATCAACTAAAGGAAAGGCAATTGCCAATTTTGGGGAAACAACGGTTTTTCTCGAACCATCCCCAAACATCCAAAATCTGTTGGGCTTTGCTAAAATATTTTCTTGTCCTGAAGGAGGTTTTAAGAAATTTCAAGATAAAATGGGGTGACCAAAAGAGAAGGTCTTGCCAAAATCAGGGGAGAAGGTGTAGGTTGAAATGATCCCAAAAAAATGATTTTAGTTCAAATAGGAAATGAAGCCTGGCAATATGTAGTCAAAATGCTTTGAGAAAGGGATTTCTTCATGAAATGGGCCAAAAAATGGATAAAGGGGGCTTCACTCAGTGAACCTGTGTTATATCACCTACGTTCATGACATATCAAAGAATCCCCTATCAAAAAAATTGCCCTAAAATCCTTTTTTTCACCCCCTTCCAATACACAACCTGAATTAAAAGCCCTCTTATTTGCACAAAATATTACATTTTTCATAGCCCGAATTAAAAACCCCCCTATTTTCACCAATGGGCAATATATTGCACCCTCATTTTTGGGATATTAAACCCCCCAATATGAATGCATGTGATATGATATTGCCTTTTTAGTGAAGCCCTCGTGGAATGGATTATGTGCACTAGGGTGTGCAAGTAGTGTGGTGAACAATGGGGTAAGAATTTTATTCTAGAAACCCTTCCTAATGGTTTTTATCTAGTTAGTTGTGAAAGTTAGGGAGAAGTTGTGGATCCTAAACAATGACCCTTTTTTATGGGTGGGATGAGCTTTTTTATTAGAGACTAGTACCCAAATTTTGACCCAACCAAAGCCACTGTTTATGAAATCCCTATTTGGGTTCATCTCTATAATTTATCGCAAGAATATTAGGATATGGAAACATTCTAAATCATTGATAATAGAATTGGTAAATTCTTAAAGGTAAATGAAGCTTTGGAAAATCAAGATTGTAGGATGTATGCTTGAATCTATATTCTTTGGAGACCTCATCCTCCCTCACCTAAGGATATAGAGATTGGGACAAAAAAGACCTTTGGTGGAAACATATAGAAGTAGAAGAGATTGTTGAGAATTGCACAACGTGTAAATATTTATGGCAGCCACCAAAGGATTGTGTGGTTTTTAAAAAAGGAAAAGGTTGGGAGGATGACCTTCTTCTCAGCAAGTTAGCCAATGTTGATTAGGTAATGGTAGTTAGAGTGTTTGACATTTACCAACCATGAGATGAGGAAGGAGAGCCCCCTTTAAGCAAAGAAAATTGTCATCTAGTGTCTTTGGAGGAAGAGGTCCATGGTTTCCACCCTATTGAAAAATTGGAGAAAGAGTTAAAGGATATATTGAAAGAGAGCATAGGTTTTGGTATCCTAAATCATTCGAAAGGGGCTCATCAAGATGGCTTTTCAAACACCAATTAGTATAGTATGAAAAAAATGAAGAAATATCAAGAGAAGGAAACCATGGGAATAGAGATTAGTTCGAGTATAGAGATTGGTACAACACAAATTTCAAAGGCTTAGGGGGTGGAAAACTTGGGGTTGGTAGAGGAGGAATATCTCAGTCAGCATTCATCTCAGTGAGGGAAGGATTTGCTTGAAAGTTGAGATAGTGGATCCAACTTTGGAAAAGTTGGATGTCTTAGAGTTGGAAAAATTATCACTCATGGTGATGAAGGAGGGAGAAATTTTAGTTAGCTGAGGGGGAGATTGGTCTTGATATTCTTATCACAGATATTCAAATTTCCCTAGAAAAAATTTCCCAATCTAGGGGATGTGCAAAGTTATCATTCCCTAAGCGAAAGGGATAGAGGTATTTTAGATCTTTTTCTTTCAAAAGAAGAGGATGTTTTAGGGCTTAAGGATGAGGAAGGCATTTTGAAAAAAAGAATCATAAATTAGACTTACTCTAGAACCAACAAGGTAAATGTAGGCAAGAAAAATGAAAGGGGCCCAAAGTGGTTAAGGTGAAGTTGGAAATTGTAGATAGTGCCAAAGGATAGAGAAAACTAAGATTTGGGAAGGGATTATCTTCCTTCTCAGGTAGATATGATAACCTTATCCTGGAATGTTAGGGGCTACAATGTCTTTAACAAGAGGTGTCTAATCAAGTGTTATTTTGATCATGCAAGACTAAATGTTGTTATGATTCTAAAATGTATCTTAACTCTCTAGAGGTGAATAAATTTGTTAGAAGTTTAAAATTTTGGTAGGGGTGCTTTAGTGAGACGAAATGGGCTTTGGGGGTCCTTGGGTTTTTGTGGATCTAATCACTATTAGGGTCAAGATGGTTGAGCAATGTAAGAACTAATATATGATCAAGATGGTTTCGAAGGACTTCATTGGGGGATTTATTTGCCTCAATGTGTATGGTCCAACTATTTTGATTAAAAAAAGAGAGTTGTGGAAAAATATAATGAATACTATTCAATATCATGGAAATTCAATTTTGATCTTTGGAAGGGATTTCAATGCAACTTGAGGTTGTAGATAAGAGAGAAGGCGAGGTATGTTTTGGGAAGATCCAAACAAATTTTCAGAATTTTGTTGCTAATAGTGGTTTTGTAGAGGTCAAATATAATTTTGTTACTAATAGTGGTTTACTAAAAGTCAAATATAACAAGGGTGATTTTACATGGACTAATAGGAGGAAAGGCTTCTTGAATATTGTTGAAAAGTTTGATTGTTTATTTCTTCCAAGGAAGTTGGATGATCTTCCTATGATTTTTGAGGTAATGATCCTTCCCTACTCGGGTTTAGATCATTATCCAATCTCCCTCTTCCTTCAGAGAAAATCCAATCTCATTAAGGTTCCCTTCTAAATTTGAGAATACATGGCTTTGAGCTAATAGGTACAAAGACAAGATAAAATAGTAGTGGTTGAACACCCCTGTTCAAGAAGGTAATTAAGCTTTTATCTTTTTCAAAAGACTTCAATACATTACATCATTTGTGAAACAATGTATTCGATCTCATTTCAAAGATACCCTTGTTGAGAAACTTTGTCTTGATAAAAAAGTTGAAAAATTGGAAAACAAATTTATACATAAAGGTATCAAAGAAGTGGATTTTGTTGAAGAAAAAATGTTAAATTCTCAATATTTAGAGGTTTTTGATAGGGAGGAGATTTTTTGGAGATAGAAGTTGAGAGAGCGTTGGTTGAAGGAAGGTGACCAAAACACAAATTCTTTTCATAACTCAGTGAAAGCAAGAAGGTCATGTAATATTATTCACACCACTAAGAATATTGAAGGAGATTGGCTGGTTAATACTGAAGATGTCAATAATGAGGTGGTGAGTTTCTTTAAAAATATTTTATCTACAAATGGAATTATAGAGTTGAGGGATTTTTGGGATATTTTCCAAGTTATCCTTTATTTGGATCCTGAAGAAAAAAATTATATGCTTCAAGCCTCAATAGTTTGGAGAAAGTCAAGTGGACCCTTTTTTCTATGGATGGGGATAAAGCCCTTGGTCTAGATGGCTTTTTGTCTTTGTTTTACCTAAATTTTGGTATCTTTTGAAGGAGATTTTATGGGGGGGGGGTGGGTTTGAAGAGACTAGAGCATTAGTTTTATGTTCAAGGATTTCGATAATACTATGATCACCATTATTTGAAAGAAGGAGAATGTATCATCATTTGATGATGTCATGTTGATCTCGCCATGTATGTATGTATGTATGTATGTATACATATATACATATATACATATATACATATATATGTATATATATACATACATATATACATATATACATATATATGTATATATATACATACAAACATATATATAGATACATACATATATACATACATACATATACATATACATGTACATGTACATATACATATACATATACATATACATATACATATACATATACATACACATATACATGTACATGTGCATGTACATATAGACATATACATATACATATACATATACATATATACATATGAAAGATGTTTAAAAAGAAACCTTAATTACTTAAGATAATATTTAATTATTTTCATTTTTAAAATCTAATTTAAATTTAACAAAAAAAAATTGAAAAACAATTATATGTAGTTTTGAAAGTTGTTTATAAAACAAACTTCATATAATATAAAAGAAAAAATTACCTTGTTGAATAGAGAAGATTAATATTTGCAACATACATATATCTAAGTGTATTATTAATATTCCGACACTATGTTGCTTCAGATTCCAAATAGGTTATATGGTTTGTGTTAATTTAAACATGGGCTATAAAATAAACCACAATAAAATTAATGGTTTGAAATTATGCAAACGAATACAACAAAACACTACTAATTCTACCTAATCATAACTCTAAATACATATTATAACACTATTGGTAGGAACTTGACGCATTGAGTCTCTTGTTTCTGTAATGTCATTCAGATGATGCTTCATACATTCCATCTCTTGAATTAAAATAGTAAGAAAAAATTCAAATTTTTTTATTTATGTAAAGTTGGAAATTCTTTTCTTTCTGAAAATGTAAATTATTTTTTTTATGCTTTCTTTATGAAACAATGGATGCAATGCATCAGGTTTTATATAGCGACATTATCATATCATTTGCAATTGCATTTTAGGTACATTACATTTAGGTTCAATACATTATAAATACTGATGTAAGTTTAATAAAATCCCATTCAAACATTAGTATCTCATGTAGTGTTGCAATCATTAATAATCACACCATTCAATTTAAAACATTTGAAAATAATATCATTACCTTGTTAGATAATTGCATCTTTGTTTGCATTTTAGGTGCATTATATCTTAGGTGCATGAAATAGGATCCCATTCAAACATTAATTTTCTACGCGAATGGTCATGTAAGTCATCAATCGACCACACTGTTTTGGTTTGTTATGTTTTTAGTGGTTAAATAATGGTTTTCATTACATTACATAGAACATTAGTGCATTTTGCATTCATTTAGTTGCATACCATTTAGTTATCACATACATTATAGATCCATTCATTCACTTATCATTTTAGGTGCATTTCAATGTTAGAAGCATTTATTATATCTCATTTTAATTTATCACATAATTACATATCACATATATACATATCATACTCATCTACATTACACCATAACATAAGCATTATCATGAAAAAATTAAAAAATGGCATATCATATAGGCACACATCATACACATGCATCCTGCATCCACAAACATGTTAACGACATCATAAATAACACATACATACATACATTTTATGATCATACATATTGCATGATAAATAGGTCAGATCATGTGCATCATCATATCATAAAATCATTATCTATCGCAAAGTTAATCAATAATCAAAGTCCACGAGAGTCCATAATAAAGTCCATATACATGTATATGCTACCAAAATAACATCTCATATATATATATATATATATATATATATATATATATATATATATATATATATATATATATATATATATATATATATATATATATATATATATATATATATCAAAAATATGAATGTGTCAAATCGGAGTACAATGATATAATTCCCAAAGGGTAAAAAATATTATGTCACATACATCTACATCAATAGCATGTGCTCTCTCAATCACTCACCCCTGTTGTTGAACCTGAGGGCCCACCTGGAGGTCGTGCTACCCTCAACCCTATAGAATTGCTTGAATGATAGGTCTATGTCTTGTGAGACTGGGTGCTCTCTGCATACAAATGTGCTTACTGGTCTCCTATCATGACCTGATAGTACAAATCCCTATAGTACTAAGCCTCACAAGCTAATCTCTTTGCACATTGTTGTCCTACAATGACATCAACAAACACTTGTATGAGACCTACTAGCTCCAACATTCATCGGCCCACATCTCTCTCACCCCACAGCCTCACCACATCGGCCTCTTCCCTACTCAACTAGGAGCGGAGTGTCTCTAGATCCTCATCCATCCTCTCTAACTTTGCCATTTTCTATGAGATGGTCTCTCCACTCCTCGCCTTCTCTAGGAGTTTCTTGGTCTTTTCCTTGTTCCTCTACATGTTGTCCAAGTTCGTCATGTTAGTCTGGAAATCCTCTCTTAGAGCATCGACCTCCCTCCTCAGTCTGTGCACCTCCACCTGCATGTTATCGGCTCAAGCCCTCTTAATCCCCAGCTCCCCCTCAAATCTCTGAGACCTCTCCCTCATGACATCCCTCCCTCACAGTTCCTCCTCCAACCTTATACTCTATCTAAGAGACCCAACATACCTGCAATGACACCTATCCCTCTACCTACTAGGATTGTCTTCCCTCATCATTGTGTACCTTTATCTCTCATATATCCATGGGCTCCGACCTATCCTCCCCTCCTTCCTCCTCTATCCTCATCCCACCAATCTGTGTTTCTGGTGGTTGAACCTGTAGTGGTCCCCCCCACTCGAGGTACTTGTTTTCCCCTCCTTTGCAGAACATGTCTTTGTTCCCTACCTCTCTATACTCCCCCTCCTGCTACTGCTATGTATGCGGGCCCATATTTCTCTTCACCTACTACCTCGTCAACTAAGGGTCGTAGTTCATCCTCCTCCAAGACCCCGGGTATATTCAGCCACACTGGTCTGTGGGCCTCCCACCAATAAGTGTATGCACATGTGCATCCTGGATCCTCCTATCCTGAACTCCCATTGGCCTCGTCATTGCAATATGCTCCCAAGCCTGTATGTGTAGCAGTGTGATCCCTGTGTCAAGGTTCCTATAACTTCAATATACACAAAGATGAATTTCATGGAATAGCTGACCAAGCATCACTGCTTCCCATGTATAGGTCACGTATTCTTCCACCATATAGTACATGCAACGAGCCCAACCAATGGAAAATCCATGCTTGTTGAGGTTTGGCATAATCCATCCACTGAACAATCCGCATATAGATAATACCAAACAAGGGATATGTTGTATCTGCATCACCCCCCAAGGTGCATCTATGTACCCTCCATTGATAGCACATCATACTCACACACTTGGTGTAGGTATTATTCCCCCCCATCTAGTCTATACTCAGGGACTATGCCTCTAATGGGGATATTCAAGATCCTCCAGACATCTAATAATATGATTGTTGCCACCCCAATTGACAGATGGAACATGCATGTTTGCTTGTCCCAACACTCTATGAGTGTTGTCATCATTGCAGTATGCGCTCTAATCCACAACCATCTCCCCACAAACCTCATGCCTACTATGCTTAGAATCTCCCTCACATTCACCCTCAGTTGTCTATATAGCCTCATCATCAAAGGCAAGTGCTCTCGTGATGTGAGCGGTCCCACCTTCTTCTGCAACCAAGTAATTCACCTCATTAGCCTATTTATTTTGTCCTATTATAGTCTATTCTACCTTATTTATATCCTATCCCATCTATGGGGCATGTGTGCACCCCCTTGAACCCCTTTGAGTCTTTCCCCATCCCCCATTTTCCTCTCCCTATCCTCCCCAATGGAAATGCCAATCCCCCCAACGAACACATCAAACCCATGGTGCATGCATCGTGCCACATGCAGAGACATTGAAATATAGTCTCCACCCTCATTCACTCCCCTTGCCATAGACCAGCGTCTGTATGGATGTTAATTTAGCCACGCAGGTGGTGTTCCCCTTCCAACCCCTCTTCAATGCCTACGTAGGCATTAACCACTTGCAAAAATGTTGATTCCTATGCAGATATGTTGAAATGATGATCAATGTCTCTGCCCTACCCACTTGCTAATCTCATTCAATATCCTAATACATGCCCTACCTACTAAATAAAAAAGTGGGGTCTGGCTACATACCTATGGGCCATACTCGGTCGATCGCTCATGTCATCTAACCATCTTTGTGCGGTGCTCATGGTGTGGGATGTGGTCCATCTTGCTCCTAAGCCTCTGTGCTCTCCAAGTCTTGTAAATGTATATGTGACAATGACCCTTCCTTGGGCCTTGTGTGGCCTATATAGGGCCCCGCATGGCCCCGTTTTCTCATACTTCTTCCATCTTCCTCATTTGATCTCATTTTTTATTTTCCTTTCTCGCCTTCTCTTCTGCTTTGCTCATTTTCTTCATTTTTCGATAATTTCCCAAAAAATTCTCGAGGGGGCATATACCACCTGTGTCTTCATGTTGGGGCACCCTTTTCTTTTCTTTTACCCATCGCCAATTTTGCCGCTGCGTAAAAGAGGGGCAAAATGTAGACGTCAAAAATAAATTAAATATTTAATTAATTTATCCTTCCTACTAGTTAATCAACTTAATTATGTTATCCTTTATTCTTCTCAATATTAATTAAATCTAATTTAATTAATTATGTCACTATAGTCCAATAATTGATTTATTAAATAAATCAATTATTCCCTATTCTTCTAAAGTCCTCAAAATTAATTAATTCTTCTAAATTCCCTTTAATTAAATTAATTAACTAATCATGTGACTCCTACAAACTACTTACCTCTAATCTTCACTTATCCTAATTAATTCTTTTAGAAGCTCACTTAACATTATTTCCTAGTTTTTAATTCCTCCACTCATGTTCTCTTCTCTTATCAAGTCCTCCTACATCCCCACTTGTCTTCTAATCCATTATTAATTTTCCTAATCATCCTCTCTAATCATTTTATAGTGGCTAATCCTCATAATTAGCCACAAAGTCAACCAATTTCCATAAATGGCTTGTCCCCTCTGAACCCCAACCTTAAATGCACCAACTTTGGTCATTTCAAGGATTTGAAAATTTCTCATTCTCCCATGCACTCTCATCTTCCCAAGGAATTTTTAATTCCTTTTCTCATTTCTTTCCCCATACATCTCATTATTTGGGAATTTTAAATTCCCTTGTCCTCCCCCCAGGAATTTTTAATTCTTTTATGTCTTCCCCATGTACTTGAGGATATCTTCCCCATGTACATTGTGGAGTGTGGAGACAAAAAATGCCTTTATGAAAAATCTCTTGGTCTCCACACCATGTCCCTTCAATCCATGTCCCCACCTTGTTTCAATCTCCACCCTTGATCTACTTTCAATCTCAACCATCTTCAAATTTATAAATTGGGGTCTCCTCCCCTTCATTTCTCATCTCATTTTCAAGTAAGCTTATGTTGCTCATCTAGGTTTTGAATTCCATCTTGTGCATCCATACTATAGGTAATTTTAGTTATTACCTGTCTACCCCAACTTTAATGACAATAATACCTCTAATTGAAATCTCAATCCGAAGTTTGGACATTCATATGGTAGAGTTTACTATTCTCATGGCTTGTGTTCATTTAGTTGTCAATCCAAGAACGTAAAACATGAAATGGGTCTACAAAATATATGCACTAAGCTCCTTGAATGATTATTCTTAATTACCGTAACAAAGGTAGGAATAGAAATCATAAAGACCAAATGAAAGCTTTTCAAAACTCTGCTGAAATGAATTAATGGAAATAACAGGAATAACACCGTTCTGCATTGGCTGTAGGAACAGTCAAAGGATCTATTTCTAGTGGCTGCAGAAACAACCCAGTCATGAACTTCTACTGCAGCTAAGTAAAAACTAACTTCAATAATCATAAACGTGGGATCACTCACCAAGTGGGCCCCCTTGGATGAGTGATATCAAACTCTTAGCAAAGAACTCTTAATAGATCAAAATAACATATTTTTATTCATTTCTTCCTAAAAGATGATTACATATTCAAAAAGAGAAAAATCCATAATACGTGACAAAACTCTACTGAATCCCTTTCCATTCCGTCTAACTCTCAAAAAAGAAGGGAGAGCTTCTTATAAAGAAAAGACAAGCTACAATGGATAACTCCAATTACACCCAAAAGAAAAGGTGGATCACTGTCAGATGAAGGGGATAACAGAGAGCTTCGCTATAGGAACTGTGGATCTGTAACCAAACCACAGTCTTTGCATGCCAAAGAGATATTTTGTAGATTAAACATGCACCGGAGTTAAACTCCCATGGTGAAGTACAACTACTCTGATTATACCATAGATCATGCTCACTTGAATCTCCTTCAATTTGACCTCCAACTATCTGATGTGATTCTTTAGTCCTTAGGCGTGAAAGAGAATTCTCCACCACAGCATCAATTATTATCTGCACTAAAATAGAAACAATATACAAGGACACGCATATGTATCTTACTTAACTAATACATTCATTAACTCACATATGAAATCATCCTAAATAATCTGCATATCATAGGGACAAACCATTTGGCTGCAGGAAGAAATTGGGAAGGTTCAAAGATGATTTCTTAAGTTCAGTTTTAAAACATGGATTACATATAGTCAATTCACAATATTTTACTATCACAATGCAACCCAAACGATACCAAAAACCTAAGAGTCCTGATAAAAAACATGTCAATACACCGACTTATCATGCCCCCCAACTTTAAGGGTTTGCTGCTCCTGTAGCAAAAGGAAAATTTCTGATTTTTGCTAAAACTCTAAAATCACCTACAATGTCCTGTCTGGTTCCCTTGGAAGGCAAATTCTAGTAAAACCCCTTCATTTTCTCCAACTTGGACCATCTAGTTGTTTCTTCAACATCTACATCATAATTCTGTTCTATTGGTTGGCATGCCAAAAGTGGCCACATTAGGATAGGAGGCTGAAAGATTAATGGTAGCCAATTATTGGATTTCTCCCTTCCTAGTTGTATGTACTTGGAGGCTCTCTGTATAGCTACATGAAAATTCTGTAATGAATAAGGTTCTCCCAGTTTTAAATAACCTGGTAGATGATTCCAATGTTGAGTTAGTCCCTCTAGTGTTGTTGTCCTATGGGTTTGAACTAATTGCTCATACGCTTGATAGACTTCCTCTCTCATTGGAAGTACTATCTTACTAACATCATCTCTTATTAGAAACTTTTGCCAGTCATAATACAGAACCCTGGGTGCTTCTCATTACCCCCTTAATGGCAATGGACAGTCAAGCTCCAATTTTTCAAACTCCTTGGCTTGTGGTCCTATAATCATTTCATTTTGTATACAAGATATTAGAGCTCTAAGATGGATATCCCCAATGTACAACAAAGGATTCCATTCTCTGTCTTGGGGCACAACATAATTATGTAAATATAATTCACATAACAGGTTCTTTACAGAATGTGGGGAGGTTTGATAAGCATGATAGAATTCCTCAAGTGTTTCCAAGGATGGATTAAGGTCTCTTACTATGCAGTTTAATCTGAAATTAAGATACCGTTCTTTCAAGTGCACTGCATAAATTCTTGGGGAAGCTTTGCACTGCATTATCTTAGGAACCATACCATAGATCTCTTCTACCTTAGTCTCCAATTCTTTAATTCTATTATCTTTCTTCTCAATCTCTTTTTGTTGCTTATTAATTATTCCTTGCAACCTATCCTTCTCTATTTCCCATTGCCTAAAGAATGTTAAAGCAATTGATAAGCTAGTTAGGGATGAAGGAGTTTTTATGGGTCCTACCTTAGACCATGGAATTTCTTCAATAACTTCCTCATTCTGGATTGGCATATTTCCCGCGTTTTCTTCAGGTTGTTGTGCAACATCATCAATTATCTCCTCACATTACAATGCCACTGAAGCCAATTTTGCAAGCTTATCAATTACAATTTCTTCCTGAATTGTTTCTTGGATTTCTTCTCATGCAGGATTTTCCTAAATTTCCTCTTCTATAGGGTTTTCTTGCATTTCCTTCTCTGCAGCATCTTCTTCTTCTAAAGTTTCTACTGCAATCACCTCTGCAGGCTTACTCATTGGTTGAGTTTTCTGTGTCCTTCTTCTTGTTCTCCTAACATATACTTTTGAAACAGACGTAGGAGTTTTTGTTTTTGCCCGACGCCTCTTGGCTGCAGGAGGAATATGCACTTCCTGCGGTCGGATAACAAATTCTTCACCTGACTCCTCCTTTTCTAATTCTTTTCCTTCCCTCTACAAAATAGGTGAACCTCCTTGAAGAGAGTTAGAGGGTTGTCCTTCAGTTGGCTCTGCTTCAATATTTTCTTCTAAAATCATTGTAGCTCTTTCAGCAACCAGCAAACCCTCATCTTCACTAGAAAGAGCTTCTGCAACTATCCCTTCTTGAACCAGTGGATTATTTTCAATAGGGGCTTCATGTACTCTAAATTGCAAAATATCTTCAAACACACCCCATTCCATCTGTGAAACATCTCTCAGGGACCTTTGTACCAGCAACTTCACCAGTCCATGATGGCTAACAGAGTGATTTCCATATTTTTTAGTCTCCTTAGCACTTATAGAAATGAGATGATACAAGAAATTTGGGACATTAACTCGTTGATCATGACGCAGATGACTGAGTAGCTTGAAGTGAGGCGAGTGGAGATTTGAATATCATCCTTCATAGGTAATATATTTCATGATAGACAAAGCTACCTGAGGCCAATGTTCTGGCAAAGAAACCCTTCTAATCCCTTGCCTATCCACCATTAAGGGTCTGTCTGTAGAAATTGTGAACTCTACCCTGGCACTCCTTGCATCCTTTGATTTTGGAAAGAGTTCTCCTTCCTGTAGCAACCCTGTGACCTTTGCAATTTGCTTCTCTATAGCAATTACCCTCAACCCCTTAACTGTAGCTTCTCCTTCGTCAAAGGAATGCATAAATTTTGCAGCTATTTCATCATTGAAATCCCTAATCTTCAAGAAATAATCCAACCAGCCGTGGTTTTGGAAATAATGCACACAGACAACATCCTGCACTAACCCTTCATGTACAATTGGTTGATGGCAATTCAGATCACCTCCCATCTTTTACTCTGATACTTCCGCAACTTCACCAAAATGTTTGACAGATTCACAAAAGCTAAAATCTACATATCTTAAATTTGGCGGCAGAACTTATTATTCACTCGCATGAAATAATAATCATCATAAGTAATGTCAGTTAGGAAATCAGTTCGGGATAATAAATCTTACTAGGAAAAAGGACCATAAAGTACCCCCCCCAACTTAACCTAGCATGTGTCCACACAGGCTGACGAGATGTCGGGTTTGAAGCAAATTAAAACAAGATTAAAATCATAATGAACTAATAAATGCAAAATTAAAATAAAGTACAGTATACACGTACCTGCAATTGGGCGAAAATGATGGCAAAATGAAATGAAGTGACAGATAAGAAAGTGGGATGGAATGTAGTGGATGGAACTTTATGTACGGAGAACAATATTTCACATGGAAATATTTGATTATGATATGGTAAATAAGTTCACTGCAAAAGCTGCAGGAACATGACCTTTATTAACATGCCCAAGTGTAAGAGGAAGCTCATGAATTGTTACTGAATCATTAGCAGTTGCTACAAGAACATCACCGATTGCTATAGGAACTTCACCAGTTGCTGCAGGAACATCACCGGTTGCTACAGGAACCTGTATTTCTTTTTGTGGAGCAAACTGCTGTAGAAACTCTTCTCTAGTAGCTGGCTTGTGATAAAGTCATAGTCGGTGTCCATTCACTAAAAGTTTAAATCGAACAGGATCTATTGTGGACAATGGAACTGCTCCATTGTGAAAAACTTCTTCTATCTCATAAGGACCCAACAACCTTGTTTGGAGTTTTCACTTAGCATCCTTATATCTGGAATCATACAAGAGTGCCTAGTCACCAACTTTGAATTTCTTTTCTCTGATATATTTATCATGCCATCTAGCTCTTTGGTTTTGAATCAACTCTATCTGTTGAACAACTATTTTTCTCCATTCATCTAAAGCATTTAACTACTGAATGCATTCCTTTTGTGCTTCAAACAATGCCATATTCAGTTGTAGGGCTGTTCTCAAGGTTTTTTGCTCAAATTCAATAGGCATCATTGCTATTTTTCCATAGACCATCTCGAAAGGTGTGAATCCAATTGGTGTTTTCCATGTTGTTCTACATGCCCAAATTGCCTTTGAAAGCCGATTAGACCAATCTTTCTTGTGGATAGACACTGATTTTGTAAGAATACCCTCAAGTTCTCTGATGGTAACCTCTACTTGTCCATTAGACTATGGATGGTATGGAGTAGATTTCCTATGTCTTATATTATATTCATTGACCAAAGCTTTTATCAATGTTGATGTAAATTGAGGTCCCTGATCTGAGACAATTTCCCTGGGTACTCCATACCTTGTAAATATTTCCTCATATAAAAACTCAGCTACCTTATTATCTCTTGCATGTTACATAGCTCTAGCTTCTACCCATTTTGTCACATAGTCTGTACATACCAAGATATAAGATTTGCAATTAGAAGGTGGATCAATGGGGCCAACAAAATCTAATCCCCATTTATCAAATGGTGTAACAGATATTTGAAGATATGGTGGAATTTCAATAGATTTTATAGGTCTGCCCATTCACTGACACCTGTCACACTTCCTTGTGTACTGAGCTACATCCTTGTGTAGTGTAGGCCAATAATAACCAGTATTGAGTATTTTCAATGCTGTCCTTTTGGCAGCAAAATGACCTCCACATGGTTCATCATGACATGCATGCAAGATGTCATATGTTTCATCTTCTCTAACACATATTCTCATAACTTGATCAGGTCCAGTATAAAATAGACAATCAACAATCCATGAAAAGTTAAAACTTTTTTCAACTAGCAACCTTCTTTCCTTAGGAGAAAAAGAAATTGGCATCTTAGTTGCAGCTAAATAGTTGGCAATATCAGCATACCAAGGAGTATGAGCCTATATGAGAAACAAATGCTCATCTGGAAAAGTGTCATCTCTCATTGTAGAGTCTTCCTGCAATTGAAGACGTGAAAGATAATCTGCAACAACATTAGACTTGCCTAGCTTATCAACAATTGTGATATCAAATTCCTGCATCAACAATAACCAGTGAGCCAGTCTACCAGTGATGGATGGCTTATTCATAAGATATCTAATTGCAGTATGATTTGTATGCACAAATATTGGATACCCTATAATATAGTGCCAAGAAAACTTCTCACATCTTTCTGCTTCACAGGGTCATTAATTTGCTAAATAACCTCAATCTTTGCTTGATCCACTTGTATGCCTTGTACATATATATGATGACCAAGGACTATTCGTTCTTCCATCATAATAAAACACTTTTCACTGTTTAGAGACAAGTTGTAGTCTTCACACCGCTGCAAAACTTTCTTCAAATTATCCAATGCTTGATCAAATTTAGAACCATAGGTTGTAAAGTCATCCATTTAAATTTCCATTATGTCTTGAGAAATATTAGAAAAAATACTGATGACCGCCCTTTGAAAAATGGCTGGAGCATTACACAACCCAAAAGGAAGAATAGAATATGCATAAGTGCCCCATGGACAAGTAAATGTTGTTTTCTCCTGATCCTCAGAAGCTATTTGTATTTGATTATAGCCACTGAATCCATCCAAAAATGAAAAATATTTCTTACCAGCAAGAGAATCTAATACCTGATCTACAAATGGTAGTGGAAAATGATCCTTCCTTGTGGCTGAGTTCAAGGCTCTATAATCACCACATACTCTCCATTTGCCTCCCTTTTTAGGAACTATCACCAAGGGTGATACCCATTGACTATCAGAAATAGGATAGATAAATCCAGCTTTCAACAATTTCTGCAATTCCTCTTTAACTATCTCTTTCAGGGCAGAATTGACTCTTCTTTGAGGTTGTCTGAGGGGCCAACACTCATCCTTTATATAAATGTGATGTGTACAAATTGCTGGATCAATTCCATTCATATCCTTGTAATCCTATGCAAAGGCATTTCTATGGAGTTTTAGCAAGTCTACCAAGCCATTCTTCTGAGTATCTACTATATTCTTGTTGATGTTCAAATATTTATTCAATGCAACCTCTATCTTGATAGTAAGATCAATCTGATCTATATCAGAAACATGAGAATATGACAACTCCTACGACAACAAGGTATGCAAAATATCAGTGGCTACAGGAAAATCCAATCCTGCAATTCTCTGTCTTCTATTAATTCATTTGTCAAAACCTTATAAAGGATTGATTCTTCATCATATAAATGCATGAGTGGTACTTGATTAATCATCATAAGATGATTAATAGAGTCTATGTCTTCAGATTCCTCTCCCAAAATAGGCCAAACAACCTGCTGCTTCTCAAGCTAAGGTTGTGCAGGGGAATACAAAGCTAATGTTTTTGTGGAACTGCCATCTGAAATAGTCATGTCTCCTGATCTACACCCAATATATGCATCTATTGTGGCAAGCCATGGTCTTCCTAAAATGACTAGATATCCCCCTAATGTTGCTTTTGGGGATAAAATCATAAAGTCTGTAGGGTATTCCTAGGAATCTAGTATGACCACTATATCTTATATCATACCAACAGGTATTACTGTAGAGCCGTCAGCAAGTTTAAGAACTGTGGGTGTAGCCCTTAAACTATCTATCTCTAGATGTTTCATTACTTTCTTTGTCATTACATTAATGGTTTACCCTAGATCAATTAAAACATTCTTTATTTAACTGCCATTAATGACTATACTCACAATAGGACTGCTTGGATCAAAATACTTTGGAATAGCAACTTTTCCCAACATAATATCAGCTAATTGACCCATAACATGAACTGTTTGTGGATCCTTTTTCTTTCTACCAGGTTTCTTTAGGCATGCCTCTCTTAATGCCTTACCATATATTGGAACATCCTTTATTGCTTGCAGCAATGGAATTTTAACACAAATGTGCTTCAGTTGGTCAAGAATATCAAAGCTTTGCTGTTGTTCAGTTGAAACTTCTTTGTTGTTCAATCTTTGGGGAAATGGTGGTAATATTTGATTCTGAGGTATTACATCTTTAGGATTAGAGATTGGCTACTCTTCTGGTACCTCAGTAATAATTGGCTAAGAGGGATTAGGCGGGGTTGTTCCCGATCAGAGGTGAATATCATCTAGTGATAAAGAATAGGGTGGGTATTGGTTAGCATTAGCTGAATAAGCTTGTTGTTGTTGCTGAGATTTAATATTTGGATTAGGCAATGGTTGAGTAGGTAGCTGTGTTGGCTTGGGAGGTGGTGTTGTGGCTACAGTACATGGCATTAAAGCAGGAGGTTGTGGCTGGTGAGGAGGAGGCTGATATCTAGAAGATTGGGATGACCATGATGGGTTTCCCCTCCATTGAAAGGTAGGTTGCCAATTCCCTTGAAACTGGTTCCCTGCACCCTGAGGTAGATACCAGTTTCCCTATGGCTACTGCCACTGGGGTATCTGATTAGGAAATTGCTTTCCTTGGCCTTGTGGTCCATACCAATGTGGATTATTACCAAAATTTTGAGAATACTGTGATTGCCACTGGTTATTTGGTGCATAAGAACTACCACTATAACCAGAAAAGGAAAGTGGATCAGGTGGCCTACCTTGTCTTGGAGAATTTGGTCTTCTCTAAGCAACATAGAAGACTTGTTCATCCTCCCCTTGAATTGGTTTGAAATCAGGTACTTCAACATTTGCAACAATCTTACATCTACAATCTTTCTTCCGCTGCTTACAATGAGGACAAATTTCTGCAAGAAATGCATCAGCTTCCTCATGCTTCTTTTTAGCTTCTAATGTATCCAACTGAGTAGCCATATTATTTATAATGTCCTCCTTGAAATATTTTAACAAATGACTATGTTCCAACCTAGAAACTCCATTTCCAGATGATGATGATGGTGCTCCTAGCTTAAATCTCCTATTCTTCTTAGAAGTGGATCTGGAATACTTCTTGCAAATTTGTTCTATTTCAGCCCAAGTAGATTGTGTAATGTCACCCCCCCCCAGATATCTAAGGAATCAGTGCATTCATCACTGATACCCCTCAAGAATATCAATTTGAGGGAATCTTTGTTCAAAGTACTATGCTTGGACTTCTTAACACTAAACAAAAACCTTTCCAGATAATCCTCAAGGCTCTCATTTTCAGTTTTTGTCATCCTAAAAATATCATCGCCATGCCAATCAGTGCCTCTACAATAATCTTTATATTTTGCAAGAAACACCCATTTCATCTCATCCCATGTATTGATTGTGCTACTACCCAGGCTCATGAACCATCTCAAGGATGACTCCTTCAAAGTGGTTGGAAAAATTTTGAGTCTATGGGCATCTGTAGTATAGTCAAAACTCCTACCGAGAACATCAAACTCAAACAAAAATGTATCCGGATCCTCTGTGACCAACCCATAGATCTTAGGAAGTGAAGATGCTGGAATGTTCTTGAGGTTAGCATTATCATGTTGGTCAAAGATGGGAAACTCAAATGTTGGACTAGGTGGTGGTGGTGGATTATTTCCACTAGGAGGTGGGTTCCCTTGCATTGGACTTATGGGGGTTATTACAATAGGCAACTCTTCTTCTTGTGGACCAAAAAGGAGTGGAAGACTATCTTCTGGAAATTCAGACTCAGGGTGATTCAAATTTTGTGGGACTTGATACAGCTCAGAAAAAGGGTTTATATCTGAAGAACTATCTTTTGCTTGGGTAGTATGAGTGGGTAAAAATCTACCTCTAGCATCTCTTCTTCGATTATGCATGCAAATTCATGAAATTCAAACAATTAACTAGAAACTAAAATAATCATAAAAGTCTCTTAGCTTGACACCATCCCTGGCAATGATGCCAAAAATGTCTACCCCAACTTTAATGACAATAATACCTCTAATTGAAATCTCAATCCAAAGTTTGGACATTCATATGGTAGAGTTTACTATTCTCATGGCTAGTATTCATTTAGTTGTCAGTCTAGGAATGTAAAACTTGAAATGGGTCTGCAAAATATATGCACTAAGCTCCTTAAATGATTATTCTCAATTACTGTAACAAAGGTAGGAATAGAAATCATAAACACTAAATGAAAGCTTTTCAAAAATCTGCTGAAATGAATTAATGGAAATAACAGAAATAACACCATTCTGCCTTGGTTGCAGGAATAGTCAAAGGATCTATTTCCAGTGGCTGCAGGAACAACCCAGTCATGAACTTCTACTGTAACTAAGTAAAAACTAACTTCAATAATCATAAACACGGGATCACTCACCAAGTGGTCCCCCTTGGATGAGTGATATCAAACTCTCAGCAAAGAACTCTTAATAGATCAAAATCACATATTTTTATTCATTTCTTCCTGAAAGACGATTACATATTCAAAAAGAGAAAAATCTAGAATACGTGAAAAAACTCTGCTCAATCCCTTTCCATTCCATCTAACTCTTAGAAAAGAAGGGAGAGCTTCTTATAAAGAAAAGACAAATTACAATGGATAACTCCAATTACGCCCAGAAGAAAAGGTGGATCACTGTCAGATGAAGGGGACAACAAAGAGCTTGGCTACAGGAATTGTGGATCTATAACCGAACCATAGTCTTTGCACGCCAAAGAGATATTTTCTAGATTAAACATGCACTGGAGTTAAACTCCCATGGTGAAGTACAACTACTCCAATTATACCATAGATCGTGCTCGCTTGAATCTCCTTCAATTTGACCTCCAGCTATCTGACGTGATTCTCTAGTCCTTAGGCGCGAAAGAGAATTCTCCACCGTAGCATCAATTATTATCTGCACTAAACCAGAAACAATATACAAGGACACGCATATGTATCTTACTTAGCTAATATATTCATTAACTCACATATGAAATCATCCTAAATAATCCGCATATCACACGGACAAGAAATTGGCATGGCTGCAGGAAGAAATTGGCAAGGTTCAAACATGATTTCCTAAGTTTAGTTTTAAAACATGGATTACATATAGTCAATTCACAATATTCTACTATCACAATGCATTCCAAAAGATACCAAAAACCTAAGAGTCCTGATAAAAAACATGTCAATACACCGACTTATCATTACCCACATTCTTCATCCATCTTTGCAATCACCCACTTATCATATCAAACCATCCAATTTATTGTGCATTGGAGAGAAACCACATTCAATCAAATGAGAATATCCAATGAAGTGGAGCACTTGGGTGTATTTCCACTTCATCATTTGCTCAATCCAAAGGAGAAGGTAATGGCAAGGTATAATGGTTTTGATTATATGTTTTGAGTAGTCCATTTGATTTACTAACTATTGTATACATTTTTTTGACTTTTCACCCTCTTAAGGATTGTGTGCATAGTTCTTTTGTTCATAATGAGTCCGATGTACCAAGGGTTTTAGTTCATGGAGACAATTGTGAGGTGGAATTTATTGTGGGACTTATTATTGAAATAACATGAGATGATGGATTGTGTAGCATTAGTATGTGTAGTTTTCCCTAATTCCTAAGTGCTTGTGAGCGCTTAGGATAAGTTGGAGGAATGGGACCATCCATGGATTGTCAATGTTAGCGGACTCCTCATCTACATGAGAGGGTCTCTTAAACTCTAATTGAGTTGTTGGAGATACACTTGATACTTTTCCATTGATCTCCTTATCATCTATCCCTAATAGATATTGAATAGAGACCCTATTGTGACATCATGATTGAGTATCATTCTTATCATGGATAGTGTATTTCTTACTCATATGCTATGTTGTGGTGTATATTCTCTATGTATGGTGTGAATGATTAGCCTATTGTCTATTGTTGACTTTATTGAGTGTTTGGTCCTTGTGACTATCTCCATGAGCACAAGGGGTGGACCTAAGGTTACTGCATGGTCGGGTGGCATTTCACATCACCATTGGGGACTAATGGACATGTTCGTGAGAACCTTGAAGAGCTTCTTCACCTTTCCAATTACTTGTTCTTCCTCTTTCTGCATTTTTGGTTGTATAAGTAAATATAATTTGATTTAATCATTGTAATAATTGGAAAACCATATATTAAAAACACTTTATATGGAGGACGATTTAATGTAAATATATTGATATGATTACAGTAGGCTTTAGTGGAACAATGTTGAAACTAACTACCACACATGATTATGTATGCTTCTCACTTGTCTCTATATTAATATGTTATCATAGGAACACTTCAATTGGTGCATTAAAATGAACATAGACTATCTAGTGTAGACTTGGAGATTGATTTAGTCATCTCCTAGTGTCATCTTGTGTTGACATCTATTTGGGTTGCATTGTAGGTAATGACGTCTTGGAACCCTTAGAGGTATCTTGTCTTAAATTAGAGTGATTTAGATAGCATAGATGGGGTTAGTAAATATTTAGTCTTTCGCATTATGTAGTTGTTGATGAATTTTCATCTTATCTTGAGATGTGAGCTTAGTTTGTGTGTATGTACTCACTTAATTACTTTAAAAAAACATGTATTTCTAGTGTGTTTTCTCTTGTCCTTTAGGGTTCCTTGGCGAGGCATTACATGGGGAGTATTTTTCGAGGATAATTTTTTTGAGAATAGGACAATGGAGAAATTAATAGCAATTGGTCTTTTCCATTAATGTCAAAGAGAGAGAAATCAACAAAATGGAATATTTTTGGACATATGTTATCATTGATGTCAAAATGATGATTGTCTTTGAGATAGATTGTTGGAAAATTGTTATGATTTGAGTATTAAACTGTTGGCCCAGTTCGTCATTGCTTCAAAAGACCGATCTGTCAACACTTGATACAAACTATAGAGATATGGATTGCACAGGAGGTAGTTAGTGCCTTGTCACGAATCTCAAGGGGAGCGTTGACCATTTTTCCAACAATTCCCCCCTCAACATTACTCGAGGGCATTCAAACTCATGACCCAACACTCTGATACCATTTGTTGGCCCATTTTTCTATTGTGTCAAAATATTGATCTCTCAATGGCCCATACAAACTATAGAGATATGGATCGCATGAGAGGTCGCTAGTCCCTTGTCATGAATCTCGAGGAGAGTGCTAACCATTTTTCCAACATTAAACATGCATGTTTCTTACTTTAGTGGCATCTAGAAGGTCGAAAAAAATATCTTACTGTCATGTCATGTTAGAGCATTTTGAGTTGCAATAGTACATTTAATTGATTCTAGGATCAGTTGAGATATGTATATAATATCATCTATGTGCATCTACTCATGTTGAAGAAAGTGTTCGAGAAGTTTAATTTGGAGTGATTGAAGTATGTTACCTAGATAGTGAGCCTAGTCTGATAACTTGTATTTCATATTTTCTCATGCTTACGAGTTATCTCACATGGTTTAAATGGAGAGTATGTCTTGGCATGTTTTATCATTGTCTAGATTTTCTATTGTTGTCATGAATTGAAACATAATTCTTATTTTATCATTTATTTGTTGTGTTACTAGTTGACCTAGTTCATGTTTTGGAATGATTTTAAAGCAATTTGATTCTTGTGTTGTCAAAGACTAAGGTTGGATATTTTTGAGACTAGAGAGATCCTCAACAGTATCTGCAAGTTGTCTTCCCTTGTGTGGAATTGTGTATGAGCTTTTGGGGTGAAACTTATTACACATTAGATGAAGCCAACTTACAATGATATATTGCATGGGTGTTTGCCAAAGATTGTACATAAACAACCTTTGGGACAAGATTAAGCTACCTTGTGAAGTGTGTAGCATGTTTCTTTGTTTTGAGCAACACGTGAGATAATTGGAACTAGCCTACTACATGTTTGGTAAAGAAATTTTTGTGCATATGACCTAAAAAATATATAGTATGTATTAGGTCGACTTACAAATGTAATTATAGATGTAACACATATAAATTCATTTCTAGTGTATAGTTGTAAGTGCATTTCTAAGGTGACAAGTTCATATAATGTGAATTCGAGAATGATGTGTGTATCATCCTGATGTATGTGTGAAGTTCAAATGCAAGTTGAGTATTGATGTTGAAGGTACTAAATTCATCTCATTCATATTGTTGAGATTGAAGTCATAGTTTTTGAACTCTTCATCATATTTAGGCATATGAGATTGGTGTCTCTAGTGGGTTCGTTCTCACAAGTACATTAGGGTATTGGCTTCTCCCATAGGTTGGTGCCTATTCAATCATTGCAAGTGATTCATTATTTTGTATGGCTAGATTTGGGTAGTAGATCCAAACCACTATTCTCACAATAGTTTTTCCAATCTTGGGTTTCCACATTGTAGCATCATAAAATTGCACCCTTGCAATTTTGGCTACATTTTAGGCCCCTTACCTTGGTGATATCATCTCCCACGCTTGATTGGGATCTATCTATGCTCCAAAATGGAACTGGGCCTTATTTCCACACTTTATGACTTGTTTAGACCCTGTTTCAAGCCTTGAAAATGGGCATGACCATTGAGTGGCGCACCAATCCCCTTAGGATAGGGGCATGGTGCCCTTGTCCTCCCTCTTTGTGTGGCCCCAAAATGGTTCCATTTGCCCCTTGGACATAAATTATCTTTTAGGAATTAAATTCCCCCCCTATGTCGTCCTTTGGTGAAGGGATAATTAAACCTCCAAGGCAAGTATAAAAGGGGATCTAGTCCTCTCATTTACATAAGAGAAAATTGGGAAAACAAGAGGAAGGTCTCCATTATCATCATCAAGCGTTCAAGTGTTCAAGCATCCATCAAGTCTTCTTCTTCATGTGTCTTCTTCATTCATCCATTGGAGCAACATTACAACATTCATTTGCAAGCATGTGTGTGTTAGGGTTTTTTAATGTTATATGCCATTCCATGCAACACTTGTGATTACATTCAAGAAGCAAAGCAACCATCATCAATGGATTGTAGATCTACAAGGTATACATTTTCATTATTTGCATTTAAGAATTTGCAATTACTTTCTTTCAAGATAAATTCTGTTAGATAGTTCAAATAACCAGAAGACAACTAAGAGGGGGGAGTAAATCGGTTTTCATAGATTACCAAAACATTTAGCAATTAAAACTTTAATACTAGAACCCAAAAAATTAATATTAGAATGCTTAAGCCAAATACTGGAATATTAGTTAAACCAATTAATCTTAAACTGTTGGAAATTGACACTCTATTGGTTGGTTTCACTATGTTGTCATTGATGGTAACATGATTTTGTGTTTCAGCTTTATATGGTGTACCAACAGGCACTTCACAGATTCTACACCGGCATCAACACGACATAAGATTTCTTTGGTCATCAGAAATGCATACCGACATGGTATAGTAAAGGTTATCGGTATTGGAGGATGACACATCTTGGATCTAGCATTGGCAATTTGTTTTACTGTTTATACATTTATATTATCTGGCCAACATGTAATCTGATATTGTATATATCTTTGTAAGCCGACATAAGGAATACACGTTGTATAGGGTACATAGGTCAGTTTGATAGATCATTTTGTGTGTGACTTAGAATGGATATGAAAATATAATATGATGTGAAATCATTCAGAGAGATTATGTATTTGAGGAATTTATTGTAAGGGTTATTCCAGTAAAGGGGTTTAGGGTTTCAACTAGAATAGACAGAGCTTAAACCGAAACTAGATTCTGGCATAGAAGATGCTATCTTAGCAGTTCACACTTCTCTAGATTGTTGTCTGGAATTCTATATAGTCAGTAAGGCTCCTATTGTGATTGAGCAATGTGCTCTAGGCTGTAAGTCTTCCTGCAAGTGCAGGCTCCTCATATATTATAATATCTCTTCATATGACCAGTGGATTGATATTGTGGGTCACAAATCCCACCATGGTTTTTGTTGGTGTAAATAATTATTCATCTTGGATATTATTACACCTTACTTAAGTTTACTTAGGAAATGCATTTCATAGTAGTTTGGGTATGAGACACTTGGGTGTTTGTGCCACATTGGGATAGTGGGTGTAGGATAATTTCCACCTTTTGTGGTCTTAACTTGTTGTTACATTCCACCTTCTGTGGGTGATCCACCTCATGTGGAATATTATATTGTTTCTCCTACCTACCCACACCTATTTCCTACCTACCTTTGTTTCTTATTGAGCCACATGTCATGTTTTTATGCTCACATATCCATATAGCCTTACCTATATAAGCAAGCTCATATTCATTGTATGTAATGCTTGATGATCTAATTGATCAGTGTAGTCACATAAATTTGTCCACTTAATTAAATGAATATTTAATATTTATTTGATTATTTAGCCATCAATTAATAATTAATTAAATTAATATATTTAATTAATTCATCTTAACCCTCTTGTCCTATTAATTAAATAAATTATTCAATTTATTTGATTTAATTCACTTAACAAATTCAGACCATTAATTAAATAAATAAATCATATTTATTTAATTAAATATTCTCTCACATTTAAATAAATTAATATTTATTTAAATCCCCCAAAATCCCACCTCTCACATTTAAATAAATTAACATTTATTTAAATCACCTTTATCCTCCACCCACTTGTATTTTCCTACAAATGCAAGTTGCACAACTATTTTAAATAAATCATTTATTTAAATCACCTTTATCCTCCACCCACTTGTATTTTCCTACAAATGCAAGTTGCACAACTATTTTAAATAAATCATTTATTTAAATCACCTTTATCCTCCACCCACTTGCATTTTCCTACAAATGCAAGTTGCACAACTATTTTAAATAAAAAAATTATTTATTTAAAATCCTATTTATCCTCACCCACTTGAAACCTTTAATGGTTTCCCTTAAAGTCTTCAAACTTAATGGCTTCCTTCTAGAGTCTTCTCAAACCTTTAATGGTTTCCCTTAAAGTCTTCAAACTTAATGGCTTCCTTCTAGAGTCTTCTTAAGCCTTTAATGGTTTCCCTCAAAATCTTCAAGCATTTAATGCTTTATCTTCTTTTTCTCATGTAAATAAATTAATATTTATTTAAATATTTATCCAAATGCAACTTACACCATTTAATTGAAATAAATGATTTTATTTTAATTGAAAATACCAAAATTCTTCCCACTTGCATTTTCCTACAAAATCCACTTGCATGCCTAAACCCCTTCTAGATTCTTCTAAACCTTTCCTAATTAACCTAATCCATCCCCTAAATATTGTCACATTCTTAAGCAAATTGGAGTCACTTCTCAAAGACTCCAAAGTCTTTGAAAAGCAATTAATGCTTTGTGTGTTCAACAAATTAACCTCTAAAGTCTTCCAAACCACTTATGATGCTTACATGACCATTAATGGTTAATTCCATTTGCACCCATGGTTAAGGACTTTGACCCCTAACTTAACCCTCATGTAACCCATGTGTCTCTTCAAAGCATTTATTTCTTTGACTAGGGTAACCATCATGTCCCCTCAAGCATTTAATGCTCCTTATCTCTCCTCTCAAGCCTCCTCATGGTGACACTTGTCAACATGGGATTGGGTTGAAAGTCTCACATGGATTGAATATTTTTCAATCCTAACCCTTGTTAAGATTGCTCAATCTTAAACCTTCATTTCCCCATTTCTTCTATAAATAGAACCCTTCTCCTCAAGCAAAGAAGGAAGCATTAGAGTATTGTTGTTATACTATAATTAGCATAGAGTTTTTTCATAGCATCACTATCTACACTTGCATAGCATTTGTTTATCATATTCAACCATCTTGAATCTCCATATGGCATCCATGGCTAGTGCTAAAAGTTCAGAGCTACACACATTTGGGACTTGGAGAGGAGAGAAACAATGGAGAAGGAGCTAAGAGCATGCTAAGAGGCATTTGGAGATGCCTTATTATCTTTGTTTAATTTGTTAGACATATTAGCATGATCTTAGTATCTCTTTTGATATGCCTGCTTAGGTTAATCTTTGGTTAAATAACACTAACTTGATCTTGTTTCTTGTTGTTTTTGTGTGTTAAACTACCACAGGTTTTTGTCTAACCTTGTCCATTTTGCAAAGCATCAATCAATATTTCCATCTTGATAGAATACAGTTTATTTCTATCATCTATTTTCTCTCTCTATTGTATTTTTCATTGAGCCCTTGATCTTGGCAAAATCTCACATGGTATCAGAGCCTATAGGGCTTCATTGATTAGTCTTTCGGAGACATTGTGGAGGCTTCAATTTTTGGATTTAGGGATCTTCATTTTTTGGGGGCGTCATACAACGATTTGGACATCATGGTTGAGTCTGGGAGGCGGTTTCCATAAATTTTGACTATAAAGTCGACTATATTTGGTGAGAATTTTTTTTGCCTATTTTGGCTATAGTCGTACGGATTTCAAAATTTAAAAAAAAATATATATTTTTTTCTCCAAAATGTTTTTCCATTTCTGGAAGAAAAATTTGGAAAATTTTCGAAAAAAGGGTGTAAAAGATTTTTTGAAAAAAATAAAAAAAAATCTTTTGGGGGGTCTGCAGACCCCCCCCCTCGTGATCTTCATACCACAGGATTTTTCTACAGCTTTGTGCCCCCACCGTCTGTACTGCCACTGCCACCGTACCGTTCGTGCTCCTCTGATAGCCGTATCTCCTCCCAGTCCCAGCAATCCCCACAGTCCTTCAGGCTTCTGCTCCAGCCGCAATGACTAGCGGCTCCCCTATCGATGACCTCACCTTCCCCGGTGGCCCTTTGTTCCAGCACCACTGCTCCGACCCACCTCCGACACCGCTTGCCGACAGACAACAACCACTGTCTGCTGACCCCTCGGCCCTGCCAACAACAGACCTTCCACCGGCCCTCCGACCGCCGCCACCTCAGCAGTCGAGCCCCTTTTTCACATGGACTAGACACACACCCTACCACATAAGCGTACGATCAACCCAGTCAATAGATTTGCCACATCATCATGTATGACCCATTCAACGCTCGCCATGACATATATTATGTACAGTACATGCATCAACATAGCCATGGAGGCGATGTTTTTTTGATGGTAAGATAGGCGTCAAATTTAAGCCTATCATTTGCTAACATTAGCATTATTTTGAAATTTTTTAACCCCCTCTCATTGAGCTTTTCAGTTTTGCAGTTCAACTTTGGAAGGCCATATCTTGCTCATTTTTGCTCCTTTTTTGGTGAATTTTTTTTTGAAATGGGCTATAATTTTGTGCTCAGCGTAGTGGTGGAAGAATTTTCTAATTTTTATGGATGGATTTTTCAGAAACTACAGATCTTCATGACTGTAGCTGTCTAATCTCTGATTTTGCAACTTCAGAGGCTTCGTTTGGGGTCATACAACCTCCTTTTCAGGTGCCATTTTTTTTAAAGGTGCATAATTTTTTGTCTACTTTCATAATCTGTCATTTGTTTATAGTTATTTTGAGTAAAAATTGTACTTTCAGTATTTTGTCATTTTTGGCCTATTTGGTACTTGTATTTCGCTTGGATCTCAGTTTAGATCACTAGCAGTATTTATTTAAGTCTCTTAGATCTCATTTTGAGAAGTTGTAAATTGAAATCAGAAGTCCACTTTTCATTGTTTTGCTCGTGGCCCATTGTATATGCACTAAGTATAAAGTGCCAAATCACCATTTTTTTTTGGGAGGGGTGTTTCTTGATTGAGTAAATTTGGGGGGTTTCTTATGTGATTGTGCCTCTCTCTATCTTGTTTTTTTTTCATTTTGGTGCTACGGGTTCTCCTAAATTTCCACTTTTATCTCCTCATAATTATGTATCATGGAAGATTAACGCATGGAGTAAACTAATGGAAAAAGGACTCATTCATTATGTAAATGGAACTATTACAACACCACCTGATCCTAATGCTCAAATTGAATGGCTTACTAAGAATGCTATGACACTTGGAACTCTTAGAAAGTATGTATCAGATGACCTCACTTTTCACATTGATAAGCATACCACAATTAAAGAGGCTTGGGATATTTTTCAGAAATTATATGGTCAAGTTGATGAGATTAAGGGCTACAAGCTTGATAATGAACTCACAACTTTGGATCCCAAGGATTTTGATAAAATCTAAGATTATGTCACAAAAGCAAATGAGCTAAGAGAAAAGTAAAGGATTGTGGAACTGACAAAAAGGATGCTCAATTGGTTTATAACTTGTTGGACAAGCTTCCTTCAGACTATGCAGCCTTTGTATCTAGCTTTCACACCCATAGGTTATCTCAAGGTTCCTCATACACTTCTCCCTCATTTGATTCATTCACGGAGATGTTGATACTTGAGAAATCTAAGTTGACTAAGATGGGGATTCTCAAATCTTCAAAGTCACAAGCTTTGCTGGCTAACAAAGGGAATCAAATTAATCAAGGAAAAGGCAAGAATCAAAAGCAACCTAAGTCGAAACCACATCAAGATGGAGAACATTATTCCTCTCCATAACAAGGTGATTCACCATTCTCACCTAAGAGGAAATCATATAAGGACAATCTTTTTTGTGGATATTGCAAGAAGTCAGGACATGATTAATATCATTGTTATAAGAAGGATATTGATGAGTTGAAGAAAATCTTGAGAAGAACAAAATCAACCTACCTTCCAGAATGTCTATGTTTGCTTCTTCTTCCAAGGATAAGGATAAAGGAAAGGATCACTCTTTTGGGACAGATAAAGGAAAGGGACAAGTTCTTTGTGCTACTACAAGTCATGATTTAGGGAGATGGTTTCTAGATTCAGGTTCTTCTCATCATATGGCATCTTCACAGTCTATGTTTTCTACATTTGAGCCTTGCCACATGCTGCATATTTTTATAGGCAATCATACATACATGGATGTGATTGGGAAAGAATCTATTACCATTAAGTATAACTCCAATGATGTGTTGTGTGTACCCCACTTGACAAACAATCTTATTTCAATCTATCAAATCACACATGGGGCAACTAGGAAAATTGTGGAGTTCACACTTGATTCAATTATCATTAGAGACTTGGAGAGTGGAGCCATCATTGCGACTGGGGTGATTGATCATGCATCTCGGTTGTACTCATTTTCACATTTTGGTTCTATTAATGGGGTTAATTCTTCCTATGTTGATGATTTAGATTTTGAGGAGAACATTGCGCACTTGAACTTGGGGATTCTCACATTTGACCCCATTCTTGAGCCTTTCCTTTCATCTCCTTCTATTGATATCACACCACCTATTGCACCTGATGATGTAGCTAGTGCGAGAATTTTGCCTTCTTGTGATTCAGTGCAACAATATATTCCATGTCTTCCAGCTTTAGTTGATTGGGATGCCTACTTGATAGACATTGAAGGTTTGTTTGTAGAGTCCTACATTGTAGATTTGGGAGACATCATTGATGACATTCATCTTCTCTTTGATGAAGATGATCCTTCTTTGATTGTTGCAAGGGATCACTTTGACCCTCTTGTGCATTCTCTACATGATCAATCTTTAGAGGTTGACATGATTATGGATACTTTTGTCCAACAGTTGGAGGAGACATGCGATTCTTTGGATATTGTTCTAC
The DNA here is from genome assembly GCF_030272615.1 of Cryptomeria japonica. Taxonomy (NCBI): domain Eukaryota; kingdom Viridiplantae; phylum Streptophyta; class Pinopsida; order Cupressales; family Cupressaceae; genus Cryptomeria; species Cryptomeria japonica. The sequence goes on from NC_081406.1 coordinate 463,386,607, forward strand.
ATTCTTCTCCATTAGATCTTGGAGTGCTTTTTTCAGCAGTGTGGTGTAGTTTACCACCTTTGGAGGGGGTAACTTTCAACATTGACATGGGGAAGCTTGAACAATTTTCAGATATTCCTTTCATCATGAGTATTTTTCATACATCTTCCTTTCATGATTGGGGAGACTTCATGGATACACCTTTGGTTTTGTTTCTTCCTAAGGGGAGGAACGTGGTTCGAAATTCGTGGAACATTTTCTTCATTAATCATCAAGCTTTTATCATTGGTGCAGATTCCACATTGAGGGGGGGATTCCCAGTCTCTCTTCTTCTTCTCTCATATGGGGGGGACTTTTTCCTCACATGGGGTTTCGTCCTTCACATACTTCTATGAGAGTCCTTTGTATGTAGTTTTCATTGCTCTTTAGGGGGAGGGTTTTTGTCCCATTGGGTTTTCTCTCTTTCCTCGCTTTGTGAGAGATTTCATTGCATTGGTTTGCATGCATTTGCATTTGTACAATGGTACCTAACATGGCCTAGTAGTCAGGAGCCATCGTGTATTTCTTAGTTGCATTGTAGACTTAAGTGCATTCCCCTAAGTTGCACTTAAGGGGGTTTGTTGGTGTAAATAATTATATATCTTGGATATTATTACACCTTACTTAAGTTTAGTTAGGAAATTTATTTCATAGTAGTTTGGGTATGAGACACTTGGGTGTTTGTGCCACATTGGGATAGTGTGTGTAGGAGAATTTCCACCTTTTGTGGTCTTATCTTGTTGTTACATTCCACCTTCGGTTGGTGATCCACCTCATGTGGAATATTATATTGTTTCTCCTACCTACCCACATCTATTTCCTACCTATCCTTGTTTCTTATTCAACCACATGGCATGTTTGTGTGCTCACATATCCATATAGCCTTGCCTATATAAGTAGGCTCATATTCATTGTATGTAATGCTTGATGATCCAGTTGATCAGTATTTTCATCTTGATAGAATACAGTTTATTTCTATCATCTATTTTGTCACTCTATTGTATTTTTCATTGAGCCCTTGATCTTGGCAAAATCTCACAGTTTTTCCCGTTTGAGGTTTTCCATGTATAAATCTACGTGTTATAATTCTCATTTATGTGTTTGTCTTATTGGTTTCTTTACTTCTTTCAATTTTGTTTATACCGGTATACCAATTGGTGTATGAATGTTTTGTTGAGGCTAAAATCTACTATTCTGGTATAACATTGATTCACCCCCCCCCTCTCAGTGGTATTGGTTTGCAACATAAACAATAATCAGAGAATAAATACCATCGACATGACACTTAGATTTATAAATGGAAAACCAGGTAAAGGGAAAAACTGTGGTGGGAAGCCTAACCACAGTTAGATTATACTTCTATAGTAAGTATGTGAATTACAATTTAGGGGCCTGCACTTGCAGAGCACTTGCAGGAATGCCAACAACCTAGAGTGCACTGCTCATCATAAAAGGAGTCTCACTGACTACATAGAAATCCAGACTACAATCTAGAATAATGAATAATCTACCATGATAACATCTCCTATGCCTGAGTATAGTAACAGTTAAGCTCAATACCAGAGGACTAAATCCTCTTACATAAACCCAAGTTGACCTCCAATGATTCACATAATCCTCTACCTAAATGATATTACATTACTCAAACATATAATCTCCTAATCCCATTCTCATATGTGATCTACATTGAGACCTTACATCATATATATACAAACCCTTGACCATAAACAATCAGGTCGACCACTAGACAATAAACAAATTACATAATTACAAAACATGTTGGCCTTAGACCAAACAAATAATATCCAACACATAAGACATCCCGATAGATAATCTCCTAATCCCATTCCCATATGTGATCTACAATGAGATCTTACATCATATATATACAAACCCTTGACCATAAACAATCAGGCTGGCCACTAAACAATAAACCAATTACATAATTACAAAACATGTCGGCCTTAGACCAAAAAAATAATATCCAACACATAAGACATCCCGAAAACACATCGAGAGGTCCAATACACATGTTACATTGCTGATCCATAACCTAGATCAACCGGGACCCAATATAGGTCCACACGCTAAATAAATTATCTCCATCCACCAAGTCTCAAACATGATCACCATTAGCATCTTGAATCTATACTAGAAGCTGCACCAACACCACTTATGAATATCATAAAAGATCTTCATTAAAAGCTCTGCCAGTGAAACCATCGTCGGAACAACAAATCAAGCTTCCAAGCAAGCAAGATAGCATTTGATCACCAAACCAAAACCAACTGACTGAAATATGAACATGAGTATCATGAATAAGCCAATTCCATAACCAAACCATACCAGAGCATACAGAATCATGTCGGATCCAAACCAACCAGAAACTACTCAACCTACCAGGACCAAAAGGGTGTTGGTAAAGCATCCAAAACCAAAACAACTAGTGTTGACATCAATGACAAAACATCAATGCAACACATAATCCTTTCCTCCAAATTTCCAACAATCTCACCCTTTGCAATTGATGGAAACACTAGATGTGAAAAACATCTAAGTACCAAGAAATGCCAGACAAGTCCCCCCTAGTGGAAGATAGCCAACAGTCTCCCACATAAAGATATAGCAATGAAGTTATGAAACAAAGACCAAACTCCTGTTGTGAAAGATATCTTGTAAATCTCTAAATTACACATATATCTCTCCCCCTAATATATACAACTCCTTAAGTTTCTCTTTTTCACATCAGTATTTTGTTGGGAAAAATGGTGTCTCAACCTTGCATTTATGTGAGGTTACTATTTATAGTAAGTTTTTATTTGAGCATGAAATGGTGCGAAACTCTCCCTGAAGCTTCTAGTTGGCTAGATAAGCATTCCGGTAAAGTTTCGTCGCAAGGTCACAGCTAGTTTTGAAGATATTAAAGTTTTCATCTTGGAGGGGTGCAATAAAATGTTTAAACTTAATTTTGGGGACTTTAGAGGCTCCGAAACGCCCTGAAAAGTTGCCGTAACCGGCAAAGCGGGTTACGAGGTGATAGAGCACTTCGCAAGCTTTCCGGCGCTTCAAACGGTTCGTCAATCGGACACCCGGTTCTCAAGTTATGGCCTCCGGAAGTTTGTACTCCTGAAATAGGAAAAATAATTTGTATCGAATACATAAATGAGCTGTAAAAGGGAGTGACACGTGTTGATGTGTGCTTTAACATGTCATAGAAGGGAGATAAGGTCGGCTACACCTTATTGGGTGGTTTTAGCCCATGGTTTTGTAATACCGTTTGACGGTTTCTTGTATTGTATCTCCTATTTATGAGGTGTGTGAGATAGAGGTTGTGTGTAAGAGTCTTATGGCTATTGAGTTGCCTCTGAATCTCTGATTAATGCTACTCCTGCGAAGAGCTTGCTCTGCAAGTATTTTGTAATCTGTTTTTGATTGCTGAATAAAATATTGAGCTGCTTTTGGAGGGTGGGGTTTTTCTCCCGAAAGGGTTTTCCCCACGTAAATCATTGTGTTGTGGTATGAATGTTGTTATATCTATTTCTATTTTCTGTAACTGTTGTAATGATCTGAAAAAGTTTTGCATTACCCTCCTCTCAAGGTTAGTGTAGGAAGTTGTTTCCGCTACTTAACTTCCTTACAAGTGGTATCAGAGCCTGATCACCTTTGGTTTCAATTGTGGGCAGTTGGGTTTTTTGAACTAATCCAGATTTGAGTGGGAGCTTGTGTAGAAGACACTTTTTGATCTTGTTGCAGGAATATTCAGATGGCGAGTTCATCAGGGAGAATAGAGGTGGAGAAATTTAATGGAAGTAATTTTGAGATGTGGAAGCTGAAGATGGAAGATCTGCTAATAGATCGAGATCTTTGGGATGTTGTTGATGCGAATGTCCAAAGGCCCTCAGATCCTACTGCGGCAGCTCAGTATGATGTTATGGACCGAAAACCCAAGGGTCTAATCAGACTGTGCCTGGCAGACTCTGTTCTAATCAATGTCCATGAAGAGAACTCTGCAAAGAAGCTATGGACTAAGCTTGGTGAAATGTATCAAGTGAAATCTTTATTAAATCAAATTTTCTTAAGAAAGAAATTGTATTCCTTGAAGATGGAAGAGGGTGGACGAATTGCAGACCACCTAGAAGCATTCAATATGATTGTGGCTCAATTAGTATCCGTCGGTGTTAAGATGGACGAGGAGGAAAAATGTCAGATCTTGCTTTGCTCTTTGCCTGATTCGTGGGATTCTCTTGTTATGGCTATCGGTAGTACTTCTGTTGTTTTGAAATCTGAAGATGTGGTGGGTGCCCTACTCGGTGAAGAGATGCGAAGGAAGGTATCCATCAGTTCAAAGGAAGCCCTAACCATTCGTGGAAGACCTAAGGAGAAAGGCAAGAAGAATGAGAAGCGCGGCAAGTCCAAATCCAAAGGGAGATCGAAATCTCCTGGAAAGTCCAAAGTCATTTGCTGGAATTGCGGTAAATCGGGTCACATCCGTAAGGACTGCAAAGAAGAAAAGAAGAAGAAAAAGAAAAAGTTCGATTCTGATTCTGAGTCCGACAAGGAAGATGGCGATGCCTTTATTGCGGCTTTGGCGACTCATGCAGGTAATGATGCCTGGCTAATTGACTCAGGTGCATCTTTTCATATGACTTCCAATAGAGATTGGTTTTCTGAATATGAAGGATTTAATGGAGGTAAGGTGTACTTGGGTGATGATTCACATTTAGACATTGTTGGTCGAGGTAAAGTTAGAATCAGGTTTTCTGATGGTAGAATAAAATGGATTAATGGTGTGTTGCATATCCCTGGATTAAAATGAAACCTGTTATCTGTGAGCAAACTAATAGATGCAGGTGTGCAGGTAGTCTTTTCTGAAACAGGATGTAAGATGATTAAGGGTGCTATGGTAGTTGCTAGAGGTGTCAGGTTTGGCACTTTGTATAAGCTTGAAGCATACACTGTTGAGTGTAATAGCACTTCTATAAAAAGTAAATCTGTGGATACCTCACTGGAAGATTTGAAGGTTTCACCTTCAGCAGATGGAAATGGTTTTTGGGTACCTAAGGGTGCACTTTCATCTGAAGCAAAGTTACCTGCAGAGAAGACTATGTTATGGCACCAGAGACTTGGCCACATTGGAGAAAAGGGTCTAAGGACCTTGAAAAATAAAAACCTTGTTGAAGGTTTGAATGATTGTAATCTTGACTTTGATTTCTGTGAGCATTGCATTTATGGAAAACAAAACCGCGTTCAGTTTTACTCGAGTTCTCATAAAACTTGTGGTGTTTTGGATCTTATCCATTCTGATGTGTTTGGTCCAGTAGATGTCTCTTCGATTGGAAAATCCACATATTATGTTTCATTTATTGATGATTTTAGTAGAAGGACATGGGTTTATTTTCTAAAGAGTAAATCTGAAGTTTTTAGTCGTTTTAAAGAATTTAAAGCAATGGTTGAGTTGCAGACTGGAAAGAAAATAAAATGTTTGAGAACTGATAATGGCGGTGAGTTTTGCTCTAATGATTTTGATAGATTCTGTAAAGACTGTGGAATTAACAGGCAGAAGATAACTCCGTATTCTCCACAACAGAATGGAGTTGCAGAAAGAATGAACAGGACATTGATGGAGAAGGCTAGGAGTATGTTGAGTGGTGCTGGTCTCGAACAAAAGTTTTGGGCTGAAGCTGTTGCCACTGCTTGCTACCTGATTAACAGGTCTCCTACATCAGCTCTTGTTGATAAAACGCCTATGGAAGCATGGTCAGGTCACAAGCCTTCATTGAGACATCTTAGAGTTTTTGGTTGCGAGGCATATGCACATGTGCCAAAGGAGAAGCGAACAAAGTTGGAGAACAAGGCTGTGAAATGTATCTTCATCGGGTATAGTTATGGTGTGAAAGGATACAAGCTTTGGGACCCTGTTGCACAAAAGGTAATTCACAGTAGAAGTGTTATTTTTAGAGAAATTAAGTCTCCTTCTGTTACATTGCAGCCAGAACAGACTAAAAAAGAAGATGTGATTCAACTTCCTTCTACACCTGAAAGAGTTGAATCGAGACCCCTAGATAGGCAAGAATTTGAGGAGAGCTCATCTAGCTCTGAATCTTCAGAAGAGGAGGAAGAACCTCCAACTCAGCTTGTTCGAAGGTCTACAAGACATAGACAACCACCTGAAAGGTATTCACCTGATGATTGGAGATGTATTTTTGCTCTGAATACTAGTGTGGATGAACCGAAATCTGTAGAAGAGGCATTAGGTATGAATGATGCAGAATCCTGGAAGATTGCTATGGAGGAAGAAATGGCAGCTTTGAAAAAGAATGATACATGGGATCTTGTACCATTGCCTGAAGGACGAAAACCTGTTGGTTGTAAATGGGTGTTCAAGAAAAAGATTGGTTCAGATGGAAGCATTGAGAAGTATAAAGCAAGGTTAGTTGCAAAAGGCTACTCTCAGGTTGAAGGTGTTGATTACGGTGAGATATTTTCTCCTGTTGCAAAAATGACGTCCATTAGATTTTTGCTTTCTATTGCTACTGCTTATGATTTAGAGGTTGAGCAAATGGATGTGAAAACTGCTTTCCTTCATGGTGATTTGGAGGAAGATATTTATATGACACAGCCGGAGCACTATGTGGTGAAAGGCAAAAGTAATTTGGTCTGTAAATTGAAGAAATCTTTGTATGGCCTCAAACAAAGTCCTAGGATGTGGTACCAAAAATTTGATACATATGTGTTGAGTTTGGGATTTGAACGTTCTAAATCAGATCACTGTGTTTATTATAAATCTTATGGTGATCATTTCTTATTCATTGCATTGTATGTTGATGATATGTTATTCATTGGTAAAGGGAAAGGTATGATTTCAGAACTGAAGTCTCAGCTCGCTGCTAAATTTGAAATGAAAGATCTTGGTGCAGCAAAGCACATTCTTGGGATGGAAATTAGAAGAGATAGGGTGAACAGAAAGCTATGGCTAGGCCAGAGTAAGTATGTGAATTCAGTGTTACAGAGGTTCAACATGCAGAATTGTAGACCATTGAGTGTTCCTTTTACAGTTGGAATGAAACTATCTATTTCAGATTGTCCTACATCCCCATTGGAGATGGAAGACATGAGCAGAGTGCCTTACCAAAGTGCGGTTGGAAGCTTGATGTATGCTATGGTCTGTACTAGACCAGACATTACCCAAGCAGTGGGAGTACTTTCTAGATATATGTCTAATCCTGGTAGAGTTCATTGGGATGCAGTCAAAAGAGTCTTCAGATATTTGAAGGGTACTTCAGAGTATTCTTTGTGTTATCATGGTAATTCAGTAGGAGACATGACTTCCCTTGATATCCATGGTTATGTAGATTCAGATTGGGCAGGTGATATTGATAGCAGAAGATCCACCAGTGCTTATGTGTTTACTTTGTTTGGTGGTGCAATTAGTTGGATGAGTAAGCGACAGGCTGTGGTTGCTTTATCCACTACTGAAGCAGAGTACATGGCAGCTACTCATGCTTGTAAAGAGGCCATTTGGCTTAAGAGACTGTGTTCAGATATTGGAATAAAACAAGGTACAGTGACAGTTTACTGTGACAGTCAGAGTGCAATTAGCCTAGCTAAGAACCCGACATTTCATGCCCGGACCAAACATATTGATATTCAGTATCATTTTGTTAGAGATATGGTCGAAGATGGTAGGGTGAAGCTGGTTAAGGTGGAAACTTTGATGAATGTTGCAGATGCTTTAACTAAGGCAGTGAGCACAGATAAGTTCAGATGGTGTTCAGAGTCTATGGGCCTTATGGCCCCTAGCAATTGATTCATTGTGTTGACATTCCCTTCCGCTCATGCAAGGTGTTCGACAAGTGGGAGATTTGTTGGGAAAAATGGTGTCTCAACCTTGCATTTATGTGAGGTTACTATTTATAGTAAGTTTTTATTTGAGCATGAAATGGTGCGAAACTCTCCCTGAAGCTTCTGGTTGGCTAGATAAGCATTCCGGTAAAGTTTCGTCGCAAGGTCACAGCTAGTTTTGAAGATATTAAAGTTTTCATCTTGGAGGGGTGCAATAAAATGTTTAAACTTAATTTTGGGGACTTTAGAGGCTCTGAAACGCCCTGAAAAGTTGCCGTAACCGGCGAAGCGGGTTACGAGGTGATAGAGCACTTCGCAAGCTTTCCGGCGCTTCAAACGGTTCGTCAATCGGACACCCGGTTCTCAAGTTATGGCCTCCGGAAGTTTGTACTCCTGAAATAGGAAAAATAATTTGTATCGAATACATAAATGAGCTGTAAAAGGGAGTGACACGTGTTGATGTGTGCTTTAACATGTCATAGAAGGGAGATAAGGTCGGCTACACCTTATTGGGTGGTTTTAGCCCATGGTTTTGTAATACCGTTTGACGGTTTCTTGTATTGTATCTCCTATTTATGAGGTGTGTGAGATAGAGGTTGTGTGTAAGAGTCTTATGGCTATTGAGTTGCCTCTGAATCTCTGATTAATGCTACTCCTGCGAAGAGCTTGCTCTGCAAGTATTTTGTAATCTGTTTTTGATTGCTGAATAAAATATTGAGCTGCTTTTGGAGGGTGGGGTTTTTCTCCCGAAAGGGTTTTCCCCACGTAAATCATTGTGTTGTGGTATGAATGCTGTTATATCTATTTCTGTTTTCTGTAACTGTTGTAATGATCTGAAAAAGTTTTGCATTACCCTCCTCTCAAGGTTAGTGTAGGAAGTTGTTTCCGCTACTTAACTTCCTTACATATTTCTCTCCCTTTGACATCAATGCAAAAAATTTGACAAAAATATCAAAGCAAAAACATAAACCATTGAATCATAAAGATAATTACTCCCCCTAAGTAGCAACATCCCCACATTAGTGCCGAAATGAAAAATATCTTTCATAATTCATACCGGACTAATGCCAAAAAGCATCGATCAAGTCTCTACCAGATGGGCATAAACTCCCAATCTATCTTTGAAGTACTCAAATGATTCCTTAGGAAAAGGTTTAGTGAAGATATCTGCAATCTTCTCTTTAGTGTTTACATTAACCAGTCTAACTTCATTTGCTTCCACCTTTTCCTTTAAAAAGTTATACTCGATAGATATGTGCTTCGTCTTAGAATGAAATACCAGATTCTTTGATATATCAATAGTAGTAGAGTTATCATAGTAAATAACTACCGATTCATTACAATCCACCTATATATCCTTCAACATTTGCTTCATCCATAGAACCTATGTACAGTTAGTAGCAGTAGCAACATACTTAGCTTCAGTAGTAGATAAAGAAGTACATGTCTATTTCTTGCTAATCCATGAAACCAACTTCTTTCCAAGAAAGAAAGCTCCACCGGATGTAATTCTCTGGTCATCAACATCTCCAGCCCAATCAACATTGGTATATGCACATAAAGTAAAGTCATCATCCTTAGGGTACCGCAAACCATATTCTGATGTACCTTGTAAGTATCTTAAAATCCTTTTCACCTCACTCTCATGATTTTCTCTAGGATCACTCTGAAATCTTGATATAATACAAATAACATTCATTATGTCAGGCCTAGTCTGAGTCAAATAAAGCAGACCTCCAATCATAGATTTGTATCTTGTAGGATTAATTGGTGCAGAAACATCTTTCCCTGTCAATTTATCACTTATAACCATAGGAGTACTTACCAGTTTAGAATCTCCAATACAAAATTTATTCAATAATTCCCTAACATACTTAGTTTGATAGATGAAAATACCTTTGTCAATCTGAGTAAGTTGCAAACCTAAGAAAAATTTCATTTCCCCAATCATAGACATCTCAAATTCATTCTTCATATTGTTAGCAAATTCTTTACACAACTTATCTTCACTTCCAAAATAATCTCATCAACAAATAGTTCAATAATCATTATATCATCATTAGTGATATTATAATATAAATTACTATTAGCATTACCTTTAGTAAAACCAAGCTTCAAAAGATATTTATCCAACCTTGCCAAGCTCTGAGTGCTTGTTTTAATCTATATAAAGCCTTTTTTAACCTGCAAACCATTTTTGTATCATCTAATAGTGAAAAACAATCAGGTTGCTTAATATAAACTTCCTCATCAAGATCCTCATTAAAAAACTACACACTTAACATCCATCTGATAAACCTTGTTGTTCTTATGGGAAACATAGGAAAGAAATAATCTTACAAGTTCAATCCTAGCTAGAGGTGCGAAATTCTCACCATAATCTTACTCCTTACAACTTGACCATCCTCATTCAATTTATTTCTAAAACCCATTTAGTTCCAATAACATTCTTATTTTTAGGCTGAGGAACTAAAGTCCATGTGTTATTCTTCTCAATCTGATCTAATTCTTCTTTCATAGCTTTTGACCAATATTCATCTTTACATGCCTCAATTACTGATATGGGTTCAACTTGAGAAATTAAACATACTTCATTAGTTTCCAGTATTCTTCTTGTCATTACCCCATGGTTTTTATCCCCAATAATATGATCGTTTGAATGATTCAATCTCACATACCTAGGAGTATTCTGACTCTTTGTTCCTCTTCCTGGTTCTTCAGTTACTGTAGAATTTTCTGATACTATCGGAGTAACTGGTTCAACACTCTGTTCTGGTAAAGATGCTACTAGTTTAGATATAATCATTTCCACCGTCAGTTCCTTCTCATAAAGTTTGATTTGACCTCTATTCATCTCATCCACCTTGACATTAGCACTCTCCATAATTCTCTAAAATCTTTTGTTATAACATCTATATGCCTTTCTTTCATTAGAATAACCAAGAAATATGCCTTCATCACATCTAGGATTAAATTTTCCTATGATATCATCTCTCCTAATATAACAATTACTACCAAATATTGTGAAATACTTAACTGTAGGTGTATTGCCAAACCATAATTCATAAGGTGTCTTACTGGTTTCTCCTTTGATATGTACTTTGTTGAATGTATAAATCATCATGCTCACAACTTCTCTCCATTAGATATGAGGTAGACTAGCTTCCATCATCATTGTCCTAGTTGCATCCAAGATAGTTTCATTATTTCTTTCCACAAGTCCATTTTACTGAGGTGTCCGGGGAGCAGAAAATTGTCTCCTTATGCCATGCTTCTCACTAAAGTTATTAAAATCACTAGATGTGAACTCTCCACCATGATCTGACCTCAAACATTTAATCTTCAATCCTATCTTAGTTTCCATTTTAGCCTTAAAGATTTTAAACTTTTCAAATGCCTCAGATTTCTCCCTTATAAAAGCAACCCACATCATTCTATAATAATCATCAATGATTAGCATGAAATATCTATCACCTTGAAAAATTTTAACTCTAGCAAAGCCACACAAATCAGTATGAGTAAGATCAACAACATCATTAGATTTATCTTGTATACTCCTAAAAGAGGTTCTGACCTGTTTACCCATTTGACATTCTATACATACTAGATTATAAGGCTTCACAATCTTAGGTATATCTCTAACTGCCTTAGTAGAACTGATCTTCACAATGCAATAAAAATTCACATGACATAGCCTCTTACGCCATAGCCAACTTTCATCAGTCTATGCAATCGAACATGTCTTCTCATCGGAATTCAAATGAAATATATTACCTTTTGTTTGTGTGCCTATTGCAATCTCCAAACTAGATCTGCTAATGATTTTGCATTTTCCATCCTTGAACTGTAATTGAAATCCTTTATCCACCAATTGTCCTACACTCAAAATATTATGCCTTAAACCTTCAATATAATAAAAATTATTAGTATTGTTCTTACCATCCAATGATATAGTTCCTTTTCCTTTGATCATACATTCTTTGTCATTTCCAAATCTAACCAGACCACCATCAAATTCTTGCAAAGATAGAAACTTCCCTTTATCTCCAATTATATGATGTGAACAACCACTGTCAATTACCCATTCATCCTTTTCTTCAATTTTAGTAGCAAGTGCCTTCTCTTTTGGTACATTCTCTTCCAGTGTCAATACATCTTCCCTGATAGCCAGGAACACCCATTCCTTTCCATTGCTGAAACTACTAGCAAAATATTTTGTCGGTTCATCTTCAGAATCGGAAATGCCTTCCTCATCCACTATGTAGCATGATTTGTCTTTGTTTTTCTTGTACTTATACTTGTTCTGATATCCAGGGTTAGGCTTAAAAGATCTTCTAACTCTTTCTTCAAATCTTGAATTCCTTTTAGGACATCTAGATGCAAAATGACCTATCTTATTACAAGCAAAACATTTAAAAGGTTTTTTCCTTCATACTTACTTCCTCTCAGTCCTTTAGGTACCCTTCTAGAAAATACGGCTTCAAGTTTGTCAAACTCTTCATCTTCTCTCTTCATATCATTTAATTCTTTTGCATACAAATTTTTCCAATCTTGCTTGTCCGTTGATGATGTAGATGCATGAAAAGAAGGTTTAGACTTCATAGCTCCAGAAGGTCCAAATTCTTCAAGCTCAAAAGCAGATAATTTCCCAGCCAAAGTATCTCTATTGACAGATGTATTAGCCATTGTCCTCAACTCATTAATTGGAGTAGGCTTTATCTTGTATGTCGGGGATAGGGCTCTCAGAACTTTAGAAACAATTTCATCTTCACTCAGAGTTCCACCACAACATTGAATTCCCATAACAATCTCATTTACCCTTTCCTTGAAAGCAGTAATCCTTTCATCTTCTTCAATCTTTAGGTTCTCATATCTCACCAAGTAACCATCAAGTTTTACAATTTTAATGTAAGAGTCTCCAACTTATCCCATATAGCCCTTCCAGATGATTTGTCAGTTAATCCCATTATTTGTTGATCAAAAGGTGCACACAAGAGGGATTTTGTTTCTCTACAATCATTCTCAAGCTCCTTATCCAAGTTTTCTGGGGGAGGATTTCTAGATGCCAAATTATGAGGTGTAACACCATTTGGCATGATCTCCCAAATCTCCTTACCAAGACATCTTAGATGAGTCTCCATCTGAATCTTCCATACTATGTAATTATTTCCATAAAGCCTAGGAATATCTCTCTGAAAGATAGCTCCAGATGAACTGGATGAACTTGAACTGTTAGCCACCATAGGATCTTCCTCAAGTGGTTAAGCTTTTTGTAGAGAGGAGCAAAGCTCTTACACCAATTGTTAGATAGCCCAAATAATTAGAAAACAACCTAGAGGGGGGGTGAATCAGTTGTCATAAATTACCAGAACATTTAGCAATTAAATCTTTAATACCGAAACCCAAAACATTAATACCGAAATGCTTAAGGAAAATACTGGAATATCAGTTAAACCAATTAAGCATAAACAATAATAAGAGAATAGATACCATCCACATGACACCAAGATTTATATGTGGAAAACCTGATAAAGGAAAAAACCACGGTGGGAATCCTACCCATAGTCAGATAATACATCTACAATAAGTATGTGAATTACAATTGAGGGTCCTACACTTGCAAGAAGACCAACAACCTAGAATGCACGACTCGTCACAAAAGGAGTCTCACTAACTACATAGAAATCCAAACTACAATCCGAAATAATGAATGAACTGCAATGATATCATCTCCTATGCTTGAGTATAGTTCCGGTTAAGCTCAATACCAGAGGACTAAATCCTCTTACATAAACCCAACTTGATCTCCAATAATTGACCAAATCCTTTGCCTAAATGATATTACATTATTCACATAGATAATCTCCTAATCCCATTCCCATATGTGATCTAAAATGAGATCTTACATCATATATATACAAACCCTTGACCATAAACAATTAGGTCGGCCACCAGACAATAAACCAATTACATAATTACAACACATGTCAGCCTTAGACCAAAAAAATAATATCCAACACATAAGACATCCCGAAAACACATCGAGAGGTCCAATCCACACGTTACATTAAGCCAGTCCATAACCTAGATCAACTAGGACCCAATATAGGTCCACATGCTAAAGAAATGATCTCCATCCACCAAGTCTCAAACATGATCACCATCAACATCCTTAATCCATACCAAAGGCTGCACCAACACCACTTATGCATATCATCAAAGATCTTCATTAAAAGATTTGTCGGTGAAACCCTCTCCGGAACAACAAATCAAAATTTTGGGCAAATAGGATAGCATCTGATCACCAGACCAAAACTAATTGATTGAATATGAACATGAATATCATGAATAAGCCAATTCCATAACCAAACCATACCAGATCCAAACCAACAAGACACTACTCAACCTACCGGGACCAGAAGGGTGTCGATAAAGCATCCAAAACAACTAGTGTTGACATCAATGAGAAAACATCAATGCAACACATAATCAATTCCTCTAAATGGCCAACAAATTCCTCAACCGAGGTTTGACTAAGGCAAACCCCTATCAACAACCCTTCTTCCCTTCTTTTCTATGTGCAAGTTGTTAGGTCCTGGAGGAAACTAAGAGGGTGGGGGGGGGGGCTGAATCAGTTGTCAAATAAATTCAAACCAAAACAACTTAACCAAACTTAATGCTTAATACGGATAAACCAAACTTAATGCTCGTAGACTGTTTATTAGTTAATTGCAGTACCAGTAAATATTAATGCATGAAACAGAAAGACAATATCATCCACAACACATAACACCAATATTTGTACGTGGAAGCCCTGTAAGGGGAAAAACCATAGTGGGAAACATTACCCACAATCAGATGATACTACTACAGTTAGTATGTCTATACAATAGGGTGTTTGCACATGCAGAAAGGCCAATTGCCTAGAGCTCACTGCTCAAACACAAATGGGAGTCACACTAACTACAATTGGATGGTTAAATCCAATAATGATGTACTGCTTAAAATAGCATCTTCATATGCTGGATTCAGTATCAGTGTAGTTCTGATATGTCTTCACAAAAACCTTCCTTTAACCTTCAAATTATGTTTGCTTGTATTGCTCTGCTTATTCTCGCATATACATTAATACAAATATTTTTCCCAATTGCATATCGATCTTACAAATAAGATCTTACATATATACCAAAACCTAGGACCAAAATGTATAGGTCGGCTTTACAAAAGATATTACAATAAAACAATTTACAATTCAATCAATAACCAATGCAATATCTGATTCAACATATCGGCTTAATGCATTTACAACAATAATAAATCATCTCCATAGCATGTCGTGCTGATCTGGAATAGATAGGCCTTGCTGGTGTTTATCCTTGACCTATTTGCCGGTAACAACAAATATGGAAACACGAATATACCAATGAACAAATCTCTAAGACAAACTATCCAAATGATGTCTTCGATATAACCAAGTGTTTTCCATAACATTTCAAGTGTCGATGAACAATATTTCCTGTTGGTGAATAATATACCAGTGACTGTGCATAAAGTCACTTGCTTGCCGGTGAACACTGCCAAATCTCCAAGTGCCAGTAGGCTTGACCAAAGTTGATAAGTGTTGACATCAATGACAAAACCATATCAACATATCCAAAATACCAACAATCTCCCCCTTTGGCATTGATGGCAACACAGGATGGAAAAACCATCAAAGTGCCAAAACAGAAATGCCAAAAAAAACAACATAACTAGAGATCAAAATTCAGAGAGTAATCAATCTCTCCCAAAATAAAAATCTCTCCCCATGAGATAAAGTCTCTCCCCCTAGGAGTGACATGTGATTTTCCATATCAATCTCTCCCCCTTTGACATCAAATTCCAAAGCAATACAAAAACTAGGTTCAAATACAAAATACCAACTTATTTAGTATACCAACTAATCCCCCTGAGAAGTAGCTCTCCTCATCAAAACTGGAGTACAAGATTTCTCTGTTAGTTCTGTCAGTTGATGACAAACATCAACTGTCTAAGTTTCTACTAGTGGGGGTATGACCCCAAGCTGTTCTCTGAGATATTCAAAAGTCTCCTTAGGCAAAGACTTAGTAAAAATATCTGCAATCTACTCTTTAGTATTCACATAAACCAATTTTACTTCTTTTTCTTCAACATTCTCTTTTGGAAAATTTAGTTTGATAGAGACATGTTTAGGTTTAGAATGTAGTACCGGATTATTAGATATATCAATTGCTATTGTATTATCACAATAGATAGTTATAGGTTCTTTGCATTTTACCTTTATGTCCTTCAACATTTGCTTAAGCCATAATACCTATGTATAGTTAGTTGCTGCTGCAACATATTTTGATTCTGCTGTTGATAAAGATGTGAAACTTTGTTTCTTACTAAACCAAGAAATTAATATGCTTCCAAGAAAAAATGCTCCATCGGTGGTTCTTTTTCTGTCATCTATATCTCCTTCCCAATTTGCATCTGTGTATGCACATAATTCAAAGTTTTCATCTCTAGGATACCATAGGCAAATATTTGTAGTGCCTTGTAAGAACCAGAAAATCCTTTTTACAGCTAATTCATGATTTTCTTTGGGATTACTCTGAAATCTTGAAACAATACATACTGCATTCAGAATATCAGGTCTTGTTTGTGTCAAATACAATAGACCTCCTATCATAGATTTGTACCTAGTCAGATTAATAGGTGTAGATTCATCCCTTAGTGATAATTTATCACTTGTAGTCATAGGTGTGCTTACCGGTTTAGAGTTTTCCATCCCAAATTTCTTTAGTAACTCCTTTAAGTACTTAGATTGACTCAAGAATATACCTTTATCAGTCTGTGAAATCTATAATCCTAAAAATAATTTTATCTCTCCAATCATAGACATTTCAAATTCTTGCTGCATTTCAATAGAAAAGTCTTTACACAAACCATCTTCTCCTCCAAAGATTATATCATCAACAAAAACTTTTATAACCAAGATGTCATCATTAGTCACTTTATAGTATAAGTTGCTATCAACATTACCTTTAGAAAAACCAATCTTCAAAAGATATTTATCCAATCTAGCATACCAAGCTCTTGGAGCTTGCTTCAACCCATACAAAGCTTTCCTTAACCTGCAAACCATATCTTTGTTATCTGTCAAAGAAAATCCATCAGGTTTCTCATTGTAAACTTCTTCTTCAAGATCTCCATTCAGAAATGCACATTTAATATCCATTTAATATACTTTGTATTTCTTGTGTGCTACAAAAGCCAAGAATAATCTGACTACCTCAATTTTGGCTACCGGTGCAAAGCTTTCATTATAATGAATTCCTTCTTTCTGTGAATATCCCTTACATACTAGTCTTTCTTTATTTTCGATTACCTTACCATATTCATTGAGTTTGTTTCTGAATACCCATTTTGTTCCAATTACATTTTTGTCTTTAGGCCGGGGAACTAATGTCCATGTGTTATTCTTCTAAATTTGTTTTAATTCTTCTTCCATAGCTTTAATCCAGTGTTTATCTTCACATCCCTCATTAATTGATGCTAGTTCAATTTGAGAAATAAGACATACCTCTTCATTTTCCAGTCTTCCTCTTGTCATAACTCCTTGATACTTGTTCCCAATTACCTGATCTTCAAAATGATTCAACCTTACATACTGGGGTGTCTTTGTTTGCTATTGTTCTTCAGTTACAGTGGAATTTTCAGATGATACCAGTGTAACTGGATCTTCATTCTGTATTGGTGTGTGTTCATTTCTCAGTATCTCTGTTGCTGGTTTAGAGTCTATATACCTTGAAGTTCCTCTAAATTGTTCATCAATTTTCACATTTGTGCTCTCAACATTTTTCTGTAACCAAGAAATATTCCTTCATACTTCTAGGATCAAATTTTCCAATATACTCATCTCTTCTTATATAGCTGATAAGTCAGTGTATTGACATATTTTTATTAGGCCTTTTAGGTTTTTGCTATCTTTTGGGTTGCATTATGATAGTAAAATATTGTGCATTGACTATATGTAATCCATGTTTTAAAAACCGAACTTAAGAAATCATGTTTGAACCTTGCCAATTTCTTCCTGCAACCATGCCAATTTATTCCTGCAGCCAAATGGTTTGTCTCTGTGATATGCGGATTATTTAGGATGATTTCATATGTGAGTTAGTGAATGTATTAGTTAAAGTAAGATACATATGCATGTCCTTGTATTCTATTTTTGTTTTAGTGCAGGTAATAATTGATGCTGCAGTGAAGAATTCTCTTTCGCACCTAAGGATTGGAGAATCATGCCAGAGAGCTAGAGGTCAAATTGAAGGAGATTCAAGCGAGAGTGATCTAAGGCATAATCAGAGTAGTTGTACTTCACCATGGGAGTTTAACTCCAGTACATGTTTAATTTGTAAAATATTTCTTTGGCGTGCAAAGGACTGTGGTTTGGTTATAGATCCATAGTTCCTGTAGCCAAGCTCTTTGTTATCCCCTTTGTCTAGCAGTGATCTACCTTTTCTTTTGGGCATAATTGTAGTTATCCGTTGTAGTTTGTCTTATCTATTTAATAAACTCTCCCTTCTTTTCTGAGTGTTAGACAGAATGGAAAAGGATTGAGCAGGTTTTGTCATGTATTCTAGATTTTCATCTTTTGGATATGTAATCATCTTTTAGGAAGAAATGAATAAAAACATGTTATTCTGATCTGTTAAGAGTTCTTTACTGAGAGTTTGATATCACTTATCCAAGGGGGCCCACTTGGTGAGTGATTTTGTGTTTATAATTATTGAAGTTAGTTTTTACTTAGTTGCAGTAGAAGTTCATGACTGGGATGTTCCTGCAGCCACTGGAAAGAGATCCTTTGACTCTTCCTACAGCCAAGGCAGAACAGTGTTAGTCCTGTTATTTCCATTAATTCATTTCAGTAGAATTTTGAAAATCTTTCATTTAGTCTTTCTGATTTTTAATCCTACATTTCTTCTAGTAATTGAGAATAATCATTCAAGGAGCTTAGTGCATATATCTTGCAAACCCATTTCAAGTTTTTTGTTCTTGGATTGACAACTAAATGAACACCAACCATGAGAATAGTAAACTCTACCATATGAATATCCAAACTTTGGATTGAGATTTCAATTAGAGATATTATTGTTATTAATGTTGGGGTAGACGATAGCATTTAATTCCAAATATTCTAAAATATTTAAGAGTAGGAGTAAAGCTAAACCATAGTTCATCAGGGTCTTACCAGTTTCACCTTTGATGTGAACTTTGTTGAATGTGTAGACTGATGTGCTTACTGCCTCTCTCCAATATACATGTGGTAGATTTTCTTCTGATAACATACTTCTAGCTGCATCCAAGATAGTTCTTTTTTTCCTTTCTACAACTCCATTCTGCTGGGGTGTACGGGGTGCTGATAACTGTCTTCTGATTCCATTTACTTCACAAAATGTATTAAATTCCTTAGATGTAAATTCACCTCCTTGATCTGATCTCAGACATTTGATTTTCTTATCGGTTTCATTTTCTACCATCACCTTGAATAGCTTGAATTTCCCAAGTGCTTCTGATTTTTCTTTGAGAAAAGTAACCCAACACATTCTAGAATAGTCATCAATGATTAGCATGAAATATCTATCACCTTGTAACATTTTAGTTCTAGCTGAACCACATAAGTTAGTATGAATTAAGTCAAGAGCACTATTGGATTTTTCTAGAATACTTTTACAAGATGCTCTAACTTGTTTTCCAAATTGAAATTCCTTTCATACCGGATTCTGAGGCTTAACAATTCTAGGTAAGTCTCTAACTGCTTTAGTTGTACTCATTTTCACAATGCAATCAAAATTTACATGTCAAAGTCTCTTATGCCATAGCCAACTGTCATCAATATGTGCAATCAAGCATGTTTTTTCATTATTATTCAAATGAAAGATATTACCTCTAGTTTGATTACTGATTGCAATTTCCAAACTAGTTTTGTTCATAATTTTGCATTTCCCATTCTTGAATTGTAATTGAAATCCTTTTTCAACTAATTGACCAACACTCAAAAGATTATGCTTTAATCCTTCAACATAGTAAACATTGTCAGTATCATGCTTATCATCAAGCGATATAGTACCTTTACCTTTGATCAAACAAGCTTTATCATCTCCAAATCTTACCAGACCTCCATTATATTCCTGAAAAGTCAAGAATTTACTTTTATCACCAGTCATATGATATGAACATCCTGAATCAATGAACCATTCATCCTTAACCTCAACTCTAGCTGCCAGGGCTTGCTCTACTGATTAAACAGTAGGTGTCAGTTGATCTTTTGTAATAGCATCAAAGACCCATCCATTGTCTATCGGATCCTCATCAGAATCATTAGTGACTCCTTCATTACCAAGATACAAGACTTGTCTTTATTCTTCCAAAATCTATATCTCTGATATTTTGGGTTAGGCTTGTATGTTCTTCTAGCTTCTTCTTTTAATCTTACATGTCTATTAGGTCATCTTGAAGCCATATGACCAATCTTATTACAGCTAAAACATTTAAAGGGTCATACTTACTTCCAATTGGACCTTTAGGCATTTTCCTTGCAAATAGTGCTTCAAGTTCTTCAAGATCTTCATTTTCTCTCCTGTTTTCTTCAAGTTCTCTTGAATAAAAAACTTTCCAATCAGACTTTTCAAATGATAATGATGCAGATGAAGTTGATGCCTTAAAAGCTAAATCTTTCTTTATAGTAGCAACATGACTAAATTCCTCAATTTCAAAAGTTGAAAGTTTTCAATCAATGTATCTCTAGTTACCGATGTATTAGGCATTGTTCTTAACTCATTTATAGCAGTAACTTTCATTTTGTATGCTGGTCAAAATCCTCTTAAAACTTTTGAAACAATTTCATCTTCACTTAAGGTTCCTCCACAACATTTAATACCTAAATCAATTTCATTAACTCTTTCCATAAAAGCAAAAATTCTTTCATCTTCTTCCATTTTTAGATTTTCATACTTGACCAGGAAGCTCTCAAGTTTTGCAATTTTGACTGTGGAATCTCCTTCATTCAATGTTTCCAAATGGTCCCAAATAGGTGTAGCAGTAGATCTATCTGATAATCCCATGATTTGCTGATTTGATAATGTGCTCAAAAGTGCTTCTCTTGCTTTGCAATCATTTTCCTCATCTTTAAGCAAGTTAGGTGGATTAGGTTGACCATGAGTAGGAGTAGTATAGCCATTCTTTGTAACTTCCCAGGTGTCCTTTCCAATGCAATTTAGATGTGTCTCCATCCTAATCTTCCATTTGCCATAGTTAGTTCCATCAAGTTTAGGAGTGTCCTTCCTGAAATAGTTAGAAGACATTGGATATCCTCAAGTTGTTAAACTTCCAAAAAAAGAGGACTAAGCTCTGATATCAATTATTAGGTCCTAGAGGCAACTGAGAGTGGGGGGGAGTGAATCAGTTGTCAAATAAATTCAAACCAAAACAACTTAACCAAACTTAATGTCGGTAGGCAGTTTATCAGTTAATTGCAGTACTGGTAAAGATTAATGCATGAAACAGAAAGACAATATCATCTACAACACATAACACCAATATTTGTACATGGAAACCCTGTAAGGCGAAAAACCATAGTGGGAAACCTTACCCACAATCAAATGATACTACTACATATAGTATGTGTATACAATAGTGGGTCTGCACATGCAGAAAGGCCAAGCGCCTAGAGCTCACTACTGAAACACAAATGGGAGTCACGCTGACTACAATTGGATGGTTAAATCCAATAATGATGTACTACTTAAATTAGCATCTTCATATGCTGGATTCAGTACTAGTGTAGTTCTGATGTGTCTTCACAAAAACCTTCCTTCAACCTTCAAATGATGTCTACATGTATTGCTCTTCTTATTCTCACATATACCTTTATACAAATATTTTTCCCAATTGCATATCGATCTTACAAATAAGATCTTACATATATACCAAAACCTAGGACCAAAATGTATAGGTCGACTTTACAAAAGATATTACAATAAAACAATGTACAATTAAATCAATAACCAGTGCAATATCTAATTCAACATTTCATCTTAATGCATTTACAACAATAATAAATCATCTCCATAGCATGTCTTGCTGATTTGGAATAGATAGGCCTGTCAATGTTTATCCTGGACCTATTTGTCAGTAACAACAAATATGCAAACATGAATATATCAATGAACAAATCTCCAAGAAAAACTGTCCAAATGATGTCTTCGACATAACCAAGTGTTTTCCATGTCATTTCAAGTGTCGTTGAATAATATATCATGTCGATGAATAAGATACCAGTGACTGTGCATAAAGTCACTTGCTTGTCGGTGAACATTCCCAAATCTCCAAGTGCTAGTAGGCTTGACTAGAGTTGATAAGTGTTTACATCAATGAAAAAACCATATCAACATATCTAAAATACCAACACAAGTTGCAGGTGCGTGACTGTAATTGTAAATTTAGGATTCATTTGCAGATATGGAAAAACCCTTTTCATCTCGCGAATTTTTCGAAGGACCGTGCATAACTTACGCACAGTCCTGATGAATTTTCTCTAAATTTATAGGGAAGGTCTGTATAAGTCTAAATACCTCAGATCCAAAGTTACAATGCGATCTCGAATCGGTAGCTCCTTATTTCACCCATTTTGTGTTCATTTTCTGCATAGTCAACAAGTCAACTCCTCTACTTACAAAAGAGGATAAATTGCATTGCACCCTTGAAATTCACTTAGTATTTAGATCCTTATTCACTACAGGGTTTGGATCTAGTGAATTCAACCCCTCTTTTTAATGTAAAGTATCTCCCAAGTGAAAATCATCCTAGTGATTTCCTTTCTCTCTCCTAGGTGGGGAATCACTAGGGTTTAATTTTCCACTTTACATTTTGGTGAACCCGACGTCCTATATCTTAATTTTTATTTTTTATTTGTTAGATTTGAATAATTGCAATGTGAACTTTAAAATTTCACTTCCGAGTTTGATCTTTTTGCGAAATTTAGAGGTTAATTGCATAAAAACCTTAATTTTTCATTTTGAGGAAATTAAGCATGTGAAGTATATAATTTTTATTGTTTGTTTTAGATCTGATTTCTATTTCAAATTTGCAATGAAAATCAGTCTTTTTATTCTAAAAATTAAGTGGTTAAACAGTAAAACCCTAAATTTTAAGGGATCTCCTATTTTGACCTTTGACTGCTTATTTGATCTATCTAAACATCTCCAAACCAGATAATTTTCTGGACTCCGTAGTAGAATCACAATATCTTTCATCTCTGAAAATTTCAGAAAATGTTTGTCGAGCTGTACATAATTTACGCATAGTCCTTGACATTTATTCTGAAATTTGGGAGTTGGATTTGACTGTATTTTACTGCTTAAATCTAGAGATTTGGTTGATTCTATCAATTTTTAAACCTCCTAAGGTCGAAAAACAGATCAAAATTGCATGTTTGATTTCCTTGCAATTTACAAAAAATCTAGATTTGAAATTGAACTTGTGCAAAATTTGGATCTTAATTCATTTTTTTAGATTTATCATTATTTTCAGATTTGTCTTCTTACTAAAAATATTCAAAATTTCAAAATCAATTGGTTAGGATCTAAAACCCTAATTTTTAAATTAAATTGGAGTTTGTGCAAATTTCAATCAAATTCATTAATTTTTAGTCCTCTAAACATTTTCCAAGTTGGCCCTATCCATTAGGTCTGGTATTCTTCAAAATTTTCTTTCAATTCATCATATTTCACAAAACCCTAATTAGGTTCTATTTCAACATTCTGAGCTTAAATTCACGTATCTATATATCATAAAATCACTAAATTTTTTGGAATTAGTAATAAAATCATCGTATCTATCATCCCTAAAAAATTCAAAAAAAGTTGAAGGGATCGTGCATAACTTACGAACAGTCCCTGGCTTTTTTCCTGAAATTTTGGGAGACTGTTAGACTATGTTTTACTGCTCAATTCTAGAAAATTGGTTGATTTTGTCAAATTTTGTTCCCTCTAACATAAAAAATAATCTCCACTTTCAACATTCAATTTTCAAGATATATTTTAAAATTAAGTGGTTAATTAAGAACAACCCTAATTTTAAATTAAAAAATTTCAATTCAACAACATTGAATTTATAAAATTAACAGATTTTTCAGGACACCCTAATTTTAATTTTCAATCTCTTTTGGATAATTATCTTCATTCCTGGAAATTACACCATTCCTTCTTTAAATAAATTGGTTCATTTTTTATAATCATTTTTCTTAGAATTTTGTGTTATTGAATTTTGCAAGTTAGATTCCAAAATTCAAAATTCAAATTTTCCCTCCTAGCTCTCATTTGAATAACATTGTGGATTGCATAGTTTTTTGATTGTGTTTTTTAAATTTAGCTCATTGCATTCACTTCTTCCCTTTCAATTTATAAAAATGTCAAATTTATTTCTACAAGATGAAGCATTTAAGTTGAAAGGATTTAAGATATATGAAAAATCCCCTTTTTGAGCCCTTATATGATCCCTCTCCCAAAAAGTCTCCCCTAAAAGAGGACATATTGATGCAAGGAGGTACTTTTAATACTCTTCCTAATGATCTCCCTATTTGGGATAAACCATTAGAGGAAAATGTAGATTACTCTCTTCATATGATCCTCCCTCATGAGGGTACCTTGGTGAAAGATGATGATTTTAATAACACTTCACCTTCTATTCCTTCCAATAACCTTCCCTCCAAAGATGAAGCATTAATCACATATGATAGTCATTTTCCTAATGAGTGTCTTAAACATAAAGATACCTTAGAACAACAAGATGATATTATTTCTCATTATAATTCTATCTCTCCCAAAAATCAAGAGCCTAACAAAAATCAAATCAATTCCATTCATGTTCCTAGGAAACCAAAAAATCTTCTTGATTATGATGTTGTGCCTTACACATATACTAATGAGGTAGTTAATGAGAACATAAGTGACACATCATATGCATTCTCAGTTCCTACAATCCTCTCTTCAATTCACTCAAATACATCATCTCTGACCAAAGAAGTTCCTAAAGAATAACTCTTAGAGGATGATTGGGGGTCCTTATATTTCACTCCTACCTTTTCTAGAAAGTCTAAGATGCCTGAATTTCATATTCCAAATTTTTCTCTTAACACAAATCTTTAAAATGATTGAGCCTTTTTAAACTTCAATCCAATTCCCCCTAAGAGTGAACCCTCTTTTGAATATACACATGGATGCAATGGACAAATTCTTAAATGTGAGCGACAAAGTAATGAGATATCACACTTTCCTTTGTCAACATCTTCTTCTCCATTGTCTTGTAAATCCACACCTTCTCATTCTAATTTTGAGCTACAACAAGAAAATGTGTTGACCAATATTCTAAATTCCAACTTAATATTACCGCTTTGTGCTAAACGAAGAATAAAACATAAACCACATTCTCAAAATTCTTCTTTTTGTAAATATCATCAAACCCATGGCCATTCTACTAATGAGTGGCAAGCTTTGAAAATAAAAATACAACATTAAATTGATTCAGGCATGTTAAAAATAACATCTGACAATGAATGGCATATTCATCATGATCATTTAAAATAACATTCAAGTTCCTATTATGTTTCTCCTGACTATGTGACGTAGTTAGCCTACCTATTGGGGGGTTCCTTGTCATTCATGGTGGTACAATTTTAGGTGCAATGACACTTAGTGAGAAAGGTAATAGTCTATTTATTATTGCCTCTATTCTTGGGGGCAAAGAATATTCCTTTTCCTTTTTCTAAGTTTTCACTATTTTCATTATGGAGTACATTATTCATAATCTTGATGTCCTTTCTTGTATGGATTTCTCCTTCATGCGAGCATATGTCTATTCCATGAGTGGGATCTTTTCCTTGCTTGAAATGATACATCTATTATGAACAATCTCTCCTTAGATAACTTTTATGAACCTTCTTCTTCTTTCTCTCTCTTTGAAAACTACCTCTTCTATTGTGTTATTCATAACTTGATGTCCTTTCTTGAATGGAGTTATCCTTCATGTGATCACATGTCTGTTCTGTGGTTAGGATTTTTTCCTTGCTGAAAATGTTATGTCTCTTATGAGTAATCTCTCTCTAGAAGTTGTGTAATTCTTCTTATTGTCCTACACTTGGGGGGCAATTATATCTCTCCCTCTCACTTTCTCTAAGGATCCAAACTTTCCTATTTTGCAGATGGTGTGAGTTTTATTACTTGATGTCATTCCTTGTGTGAAGTTGTTGTTGTTTGCCCAAGGGTTCTCTCTTATACAAGATGTGTAAGTCCTTGACTCTAATCTTTTTCACACTTGGTAATGTACATTTATAATAAATTCACCTATCCCCATTGGGATAAAAGTGAGTCATCCTTCATGAAGAATCCCTTTCACCTAGCAATATGAGGAAGGGTTGAATTCTTGTTCTCTTCTGCGCTTTGTTCTAGAAGATGTTATATTTGTCTACGACAACTCCTCTTGGAGGTAGATGTCTTTTGAGAAAATATCTCTTCTCCTCCAAGGATCTCCTTTATACTTATAGCAATATATGTCTTTTCAACTATCTTATCCTTTCTTGAAGGGTATTCCCTCTCTTGCTTGGATTTATGACATTGTTGCATGATGGATATCTTGTTGGTGTCAAAGGTAGGTATCCTTGTTCTACTTTCCTTAAGATATCAACATTCAACTACGTTGACATCTTAAGGGGGGGGCACCCATACTGCTCCTTTTGTATTATATTTCTCTTGCACATTGTATCTCTTATACAATACTTGGTTCATTCTCGAAACCAGAGGGAAACCTCATAGAGCGAGATGTCACCACTTTTCTCTTATACAGTGGGTCATTCTCACAACTAGAGGGTAGCCTCTTAGAGTGAGATGTTGTCACTTTTCTCTTATATAGTGGGTCATTCTTGGAACAAGAGGGCAGCCTCTTAGAACGATATGTCACCACTTTTATCTTATACGGTGGGTCATTCTCGGAACTAGAGGGCAGCCTCTTAGAGCGAGATATCA
The DNA here is from genome assembly GCF_030272615.1 of Cryptomeria japonica. NCBI lineage: Eukaryota > Viridiplantae > Streptophyta > Pinopsida > Cupressales > Cupressaceae > Cryptomeria > Cryptomeria japonica. The sequence goes on from NC_081406.1 coordinate 463,413,549, forward strand.
CCACTTTTTTCTTATGCAATGGGTCATTCTTTGAACTAGAGGGAAACCTCTTAGAGAGATATGTCACCACTTTTATCTTATAAAGTGGGTCATCCTCGGAACCAAAGGGCACCCTCTTAGAGAGAGATGCCACAAATTTTCTCTTATGAAGGGTGATTATTCTTGGAATCAGAGCATAGTCTCTTAGAGAAAGATGTCATGCCTTTCTTGATATTTGTACTACACATCTTATACAAGTTTTAGCATACTCGTGCATAGACTCCTATGAGGTGCTTTGAACCTGACTTGCACACTTGTGCATGAGGTTGAGTGGAACTAATGGTGTTCTCACTCTTCTCCCTTTCATGGATCTCCTAGATAGAATCTAGGGGCTAGTTTTCCATGTCCTTTTTTCTCCATGGATCACCTAGTTCTAGGGGCAAGATGTTCATGGTTCCTTTTGTTCGCCTTTGTTCTCATGGATCACCAAAGTGTGTATTTGTGTTCTCTTTCTTCTTCCTCTCATGAACTCATAGTTTTACTATTGATGGTTCATGGATGATGCCAACTTTTCTCTTTTATGTGATTATATTTGTTCATGAGATGGTATTTTATGTTTCAATAATGATATTAGTTGTTTGAGATATTTTTCATATCAAGGTCTCTTCGGCTAGTTGAATTGAGGTCTTACGATATTAGCTTTTGTAGTGTACCTTTTTATGTGCACTTGCATATGTTTGAGTGAGTTAAAATCCTAAGATCGGGGCCTTGGCTCCTTGAGATTTGACATCTTATACTCCTTGTGATATTTCTCTGCATCTCTCATCTTCATCTCTCTTTCTTCTACTTTACCGACAATATTGGCATAATTCATACTCTCGCTAAAGTGGGGGCTAAATGTAGTGTCATAAAATTGCATCCCTTACAATTTTGAATGCATTTTAGACCCCTTACCTTGGCAATATCATCTCCCATGCCCGATCGGGATCCATCTATGTCTCCACCATGGAATCGGGCCTCATTTCTACACTTTACAACTTGTTTAGACCCTATTTTAGGCCCCAAAAATGAATAGGACCATGGTGTGGTGCCCCAGTCCCCTTAGGATAGGGGTGTGGTGCCCTTGTCCTCCATCTTTGTGTGGCCCCAATATGGGTCCATCTGACCCTTGTACTTAAATTATCTTTTGGGAATTAAATTTCCCCCCTTTGTTGGCCTTTGGTGAAGGGATAATTAACTCTCCAAGGAAAGTATAAAAGGGGATCTAGTCCTCTCATTTGCATAAGCAAAAATTGTGAAAACAAGTGGAAGGTCTCCATTATTGTCATCAAGCGTTCAAGTCTAAAAGTCTTCAAGCATCCATCAAGTCTTCTTCTTCATGTGTCTTCTTCATTCATCCATTGGAGCAACATTACAACATTCATTTGAAAGCATGTGTGTGTGTTAGGGTTTTGTCATGTTACATGCCATTTCGTACAACACTTGTAATTAAATTCAAGAAGCAAAGCAACCATCATCAACAAATTTCAGATCTACAAGGTATACATTTCCATTATTTACCATCATCAACAAATTGAAAATCTGCAAGGTATACATTTTCATTATTTACATTTAAGCATTTGTAATTACTTTATTTCAGGGTTGATTCCTCAACTGGGGTTTCACTAAGGCAAACTCCTATTTACAACCCTTCTTCCCTTCTTTTATGTGTGCAAGTTGCAGGTGCACGGTTGTAATTGCAGTTTTAGGATTCATTTGTAGAGATGAAAAAACCCTTTTCGTCTTGCGGATTTTTTGGAGGATCGTGCATAACTTACGATTCCTTTCTCTCCCCCAGGTGAGGAATCACTAGGATTCAATTTTCCACTTTACACACATATATTTGGTGTTTATTGTATAAATGTGTGTATTTTTTATGTTGATTTATTGTTGCATCATTAAGGAATTAGAAATGAGTTGATTTGGTTTTTTGATAAGTTCTTCACCCCTATTTCTATATGTTGTGTGTCCTTGACATTTCAGTAGAGATTTAAAAATGTGTAAAATGAATGCTTGAGCCTAGGGATATTTAAACTTGTGAATTAAATTTTGTGTGAGGTTGATGGGTGTTTTCTTCTCTCTTTTTTGGTGTTCAATCCAATGCAAAGCAATTCAATTGTTTTTCTGGGTTCCCTAACACTAAAGTAAATTTAACTATAACCCTAGAAACAAAATTGAATATTAATCATAACCATAAACCAAATTAAATCCTATCCCTTATCCTAATTAAACACTAACTAGATTGAACCCTAATCTTAAATAAACACTAAAACAAATTGAACTCTAATTCTAAATTTACACTAAACTAGATTGATTTGATACCTTTTAAATGAAATTGTAACTTAACCTTAACACTAAATCAAATCAAAATTGAATTCTAACATTGTCCCAAATTCAACCCTCACACTAAACCAAACAAACCCTAACCCTATCACTAAACCAAAGTGAACCCTAACCCTAAACCTTCCAAATCTAAATCATAAGCCAAATCAAACCTTAACACTAAACTAAATATCAAAATCCTAACCCTCAATAAAATTCAACCCCATACTTGTAAACATATAATTGTACCCTAGCCCTAATAGTAAACCAAATTAAAAATAAACCTTAAAATTAAAACATGGTGAATCCTAACTTGAAACAAAATTAAACACTAAACTAAATTGAACCCTAACCCTAACTCTAAATTAAATCATGCACTAACTCTTACAATAAACCTAATCAAAATTAACTTAAAACTGAATTAAGCAAAACTAATTGATGAAGGGAACCTAAATAATTAACTTGAAACAAAATTACACACTAAATTAAATCAAACCCTAACCCTAATCCTTATTGAGCTAAGGCTACTATTTTAATCCGAATCCTAACTTTAATTCTAAATCCAAAATTTAACCAAATAGAATCCTAAATCTAACACTTCACCGATCCAATATATAACTATACAATAATATATAATTAAAAATTAATTTATTTAATGTCTTCCAATTTGTATTGGGACTGCGACTAGTTTAAATATATTTAATAATATACATAGAATAAGCCAAGAGATGTTACACTTTAATGTGATAAATTACCCTTCTCGACTTTATATATATATAAAATCTAGTTTTTATTTAAAAAATTGATTTGGCATATTTATTTTTATTCATTTGAAATATTAAATCTAATAGAAAATGTCAAAATATTCAATTTAATTTATAATGTAGAGTTAGATATAACACATTTTACCTAATATTAATGTAAAATGTAAAAATATAATTCAAAATGTAAAACTCAAGATCCAATGTCAAACATGAATCATAATAATATTTTTTAGAATTCATCCTATTTCAAGAAAAATGACATAAAATTTTAAAAAATAAAACCTAATATATAATTGAAAATGTAAAAGTCAAGATCCATTGTCAAACATAAATCATAATAATATTTTTTAGAATTCATCACCATTTCAGGGAAAATGGCATAAAATTTTAAAAAATAAAATATGATAGGAATTACCAATTTTATTTTAAAATACAAAAATGCTAAACTTAATATAAAATCATTTTGTTTTAAATTTTATAATTAATATTTTCTTTATATTATTTTTTTAAAAATAATTAACATATTTATTAAAATTTTAAAATAAAATGTTAAATATTCAATTAAATTTAAAATGTAGAGTTAGATATAAAATATTTTACATAATATTATATTGTAAAATGTAAAAATGTAAAACCTAATATCCAATTCAAAATCTACAATTTAACATTCATTGTCAAACATAAGTCATATATATTTAGTTCAAAATAATACACCTCTAAATACAAATTCATTTAATTTTATTCATTAGGTCAAGTTCTTATCAAGAATTCAATATATTCAAAAAAATAAAATATACAACTATATATGAAATTTTTTTTTATAAATTTTAAATACTATTTATTTTTTCTTTGCAATATTTACATTGTCATATCAAATTATTTGCAAACAAATACTAGTTTAGCTTTAACCTACTTAAAAAAACAAACAAATACTGATAATTTTTATGTTTCGATCAACATTTTACACAAAATATTATCTATTCAAAATCATTACGTGACAAAATTGAATTCAATATAGTCAACTTCTTAAGGTAGATCATTCATGTGAAAAACAATGATAATAATATAAATAAAATATTTATAGATCATATTAGTTTACAAAATTTACACATAATATTGTGTTTTATATTTTATTAAATTCTTTATTTTTTGTTTGACCTTTATAATTCTATTCATTAATTCCATTTGTGTTTTTGATATTAAAAGCAACGAAAAAATGAGGGGGCTGACCCATAGGAACAAATATAAGGTCAGTGGCAGAACCACTTTCCACATATAATCAACATAGTAGCAGCCTTTTGCCTCTATCAAAAAAAAAGATCATCCTACGAGAGTTTATCAACAATAAAGTAATACTAATCAGAGTTTTAGCCATTTTCCATGCAGGGAAATAAACAAAGAAGTATAAACAAATGCATAACCTAGCCTTATCTGCCCAGTGGCTAGTAGATATAAACAAAACTAGAGATCCTCCACATGCAGAAAGTTATTTCTTTTTCCCATGGCTCTTCTTAAGGAGCAGCTTTCTAGCCCATTCCTTAGTGAGTAATTTGAACAAGGCTTTGTAATCTTTGTCCTCCTTGCCTTTCCCTTTGGTCATTCTTTCCTGCATGAGGCACAGAGTAGTAGTCGAGCATCGCATAACATTTAGAGAAAATTTGGAAACATCGTGCATCTTGGGCTCTGCCACCTCTAGTCTGCTGATGATCACCTGCACATTGTCAGAGAGGGCCTCCATTTTTTTCTCTAGCTCTGCCAGATTGGTTTCCTCCTCCTCTTTCACACTGCTGGCCTCCTCCACTACCATCATTTTTTATAGCATGAAGGTTGGGGAGGGGAAATTGGGAGGCTCTAGACTCTTGGATGAAGTGGGGCTTTCTGAAACCTGGGTGGAGCTCAGAGAATGAGGGGTCAGATTATTCTAGGCCAAGGCCATTTTATCAGTGATAATGGAATTGTTGGTGTTGTGCGAGGAGGAGGGGTCTCTCAAGGATTTTTCTGAGGGTTTAGAGGCCAGTTTACTAGAATGATGGGGGATATTGGCTTCTTCAGTAATTTCCATATCAGAGTCAATCTCTTGGATTTTGACTTTCTTTGGAGTTCTCACCTCCTTCAGAGAGCGAGTTTTGGTTTTCTTGTTGTAGAAGCCAATTTTCGGGAGATGAGGAGGGCTAGTATCATTAATAGCAGGAGGGTGGTTCGAAGGGCTAACATTCTAGACAGAGATGGAATGGGGTGGGTAGAGGGTGAGGTGAAAGTTATATAGGCAGAGAATGAGGCCCTAGTGTAGGATGGGAAAATCTTTCCTTTTTTTCTTAGCTTCGGCTATATCTTTAACATTAGCATCCATAGAATGCAACAAAAAGAACAGAATGGAAATAAAGTCTTTATTCCTCAAGTGGTTTAGGAAAGGGAGATGGTAGTAGTAGAATATGCCATACCTTCCATCCAATGTAAAATAATTCACCATGATATAGAAGACCTCATCCCACGGGTGAGGGAGCTCCTCCCTGTTGAAGCCACCCACCCTCTTGACAGGGTTTTCGCCCTAGTGGAAGAACTGGTTAAGGCTAGTGGAATCTACAATACGACTCTATTTTTTCCATTTCCTTCCCTCCATAGAAATACCTATCACCTGGGCTATAACCTCTTTATTGATTTTGAAAGAGATTCCCCCCATGGTCACCCTTCTATCTTCCCAGGAAGTCACAAATTGTTTGGATAGTCTTTCATCATTTCCCTTCATACTCTCCATGAATTTGTCAATGCCACCTTTCGAGTAGATGAACCATGCTACCAGTTTACCTTTGAACTCATCCACTTTATTGGGTTCGAGTCTAAGCCTGTCCCCCCCATTCTTAAATCCTCTAGCTTAATAGAATGAAAGTGACTTCCAGAAAAAATGTAGAGCTGAGCCAAGCTTAAGGTGGAGTTGATAAAATGATTGTGCCGAGCTTGGATTAAGAGGACGTAATAATCAGAGTGATTATTATCTCTTAAGTCGAAGTAGATATCAAAAATAGAAAATCTACTTGGAATGTGCGAACCTTCACTCGAGCCAATGTGATTTGACGTTTCCCCATCATTGCCTTTATCATTGCCAGTAGGCTCCGTTCGGATAATAATTAGGGAGTAATCATTCCTGATGTCTGTATTGTCATCATTAATCCATCCCTTGTGGGAGTGGTGACTCATCCTGCCTTTGATATGTGACCATCTGGGATAGTAATGAGCGGGATTCCCGTGCCAACTTGAAGTTTGAATGAAGGTTTCCTTCATGTTTGTGTAGATAGAATAGTCCCTTCCTAGGTAAAGGCCATTGCCTTTTCCAAGATTTCCTTGGTGGTGACCGATAGTAGACTGGGGTCCCTCCAACATTGTAAGCCATTTTGCAGCCTTCCCACAGCTGCCATGGAATCGGCAACTTCATTTCCTTCTCCAAAGATGTAGCAGATGGTGAAGTCCTCTAGATTGACCAAGAGGCACCTAATATCCCTCAGCTTGGATCCTACTCTCCAACCCACCAATGAGTTCTCTTTAATTGAGTCCATAATGATCTGAGAGTCTCCTTCAATTTCCAACTATTTAATTGCTATGGAGTTTTCTAGTTTTAGACCCCAAAGTAGGGCCATTCCTTTAGCTTGAGTGATCATATTATTCTTTAGGTTTCCCGCGTAGGCTGCAACAGTGTTCCCCAAATGATCACGGATGATTCCTCCCCCCGCTTGACCATTGCTTTGGGCTGAACCATCAAAATTCAGTTTAAACTGGTGTAGCTTAGGGGTTGACCATTTGGTCGTCCTTCTTTTGTTTTTGGTGTTGTTGTTGAAGCTATCAGAACTAGGGGGAGCTTCCAATTTTCAGAATTTTTTTTCTCTATTCCATTAAGAGGATAAGGGGGGGTTTTCCATTTTGTTACCTCTAAGTTTTTAGAGATCATCTTAAAGCAAAAGTGAGCCACAAAGTCCAGGGGGGTCTCATTGTCTCTGAACATTCTGTTGTTTCTTTCTCTCCATAAGGCCCAGTAGATGTGTGATGATATTTATTTCCATAACTGAATAATGAGGGGGTGATGGGAGGGGGGGGGGTCCAATCAAAGGCAAATTTTTTAATGTCCTTCTGGAAGGCCCAATAGAGACCGCATTTTTGAAGAGTGATAGTCCAAAGATGATCAGTAAAGGGGTAGAGGACAAAAAGGTGGTCAATAGTTTCCTCATCCGCTTTACAGAGGCTGCATCTATTGGGGAGATGGAACCCCCTCTTTTTCAAGTTATCCAGCATGAGTGTTTTACCATGCATGAGGGACCACTAGAAGAAATTAATTTTAGGGATTAACTGAGGGTTCCAAATTTTCTTCCAGCACTCAACATCCACCGGGGGTTTGAGGAGTTGATTGTAAGCAGATTTAACCGAGAAAGAGCCTAATTGGGTCTCTTTCCAGATGAAGATGTCTTCATGAGAGGCTAGGGGGATTCTAGTTTCTGACAAAATGCACTACAGGTCCTAAGAAAGAGGGATCTGGTTAGGTCTGTTGCTAAAGATGTGGACAATGTCCATCCAGCAAAATCTTCTTGGTTCCAAATAACTGCAATATAATCCCCCAGGAGACCTTTTAGGTGGTGCATAATTTGATGGAAATGGGTGTTGACCAAGGGCCTGTCCTCCTTCCAAAAGTCTTCCTAGAATATCACTTTTCTACCATCTCCCAATTGCCATTTCAGACCTTCTCTAACCATCAATCTTCTCTTCAGGATGTTGTTCCATAACTTGGATCCTTGGGGAAGGTCGACTATACTCAAATTATAATAGAAGTGCTCCTGGTCTAGATAATTTTCTTTGATGATGTTACACTAGTCTACCTCACCTTTAGCCAGGGTTCATCTAATCTTTGCAATTAGCGCCTTATTGAGGGAATTTATCTTTCTTATACCGAAACCTCCCATTGATTTGGGTAACAACATGCTATCCCAATTGACCAAAGCGAGGCATTTTTTCTCTTCCAGGCCAGTCCATAAGAATGTTCTTTGGATTTTCTCAAGTTTTTCCCCCATGACCCCTGATATTTTAAACATGGAAAGGAAGTACACTAGAATTCCTTGCAGGGAAGCTGCAAGGAGCTGGAGCTTCCCCGCACTAGTGAGGAATTTCCCTTTCCATCCAGCAAGTTTTTTCTGCATCCATTCCAGTGTAGTATTCTAGAAGGTGGGAGTGACTTCCTTGACCATGAGGGGGAGACCCAAGTAGGTTCCCGAAAGAGCTACTATCTTGCATCTAAGGATAGAGATGATTCTAAGTTGGAGGTCATTAGGAGTGTTGAAGAAGAATAGATTACTCTTCTCATAGTTGATACATTGTCCCAATGCATTGGCGTAGTCAACAAGTAAGATCTTCCATCCTTTAACCTCCATGATAGAAGACTTACTAAATATGAAGGTGTCATCCACAAACTATTGAATATTAGAGGGAGGGAGTGTGGAAGCCGCTTTGAACCCTTGGAGCCTACCATTGGTGACTAGATGGGTCACAATCTTGCTTAAGACTTCATCTATCATGATAAATAGATAAGGAGACAGAGGGTCACCCTGTCAGATGCCTTTTTCATCTTTGAAATAGCCCTTAGGTGTCCCATTAATCAAAATTGAGAAATGGACTGTGGTAACACATTCTCGAATCATACTCACCACCTTTTGGTTGAAGCCCAATTTTAAAAGAGATTTAAAAAGAAAACCCCAATTAACCTTGTCATAAGCTTTAGATATATCAAGTTTAAAAGCCATACCTGGTATTTTTCTCCTATCCATGGAGTGGATTATCTCATGAGTGGCAATGGGAACATCCAAAATTTGGTGACCTGAGACAAAACCTTTCTAGGATGGGCTGATAAATTTGCCTAGGAGGGGCTTAATCCTATTCACAAGGACCTTGGAGAGTATCTTATAAATGGTATTGCAGAGACTTATGGGATGATACTCCTTCAAGAAACTGGTATTAGTGGTCTTTGCGATGAGGACAATGAAAGTGTTGTTGATCTTCTTTAGCAATCTCCCTATCTTAAAGAAATCTTGAACAACTTTGGTGACATCATAGATAACAATGTCCCAATAATCCTGGAAGAACGCCAGGGGGAAGCCATCTAGGCCCAGGGTCTTGTAGGCCTCCATAGCAAAGACAACTAGGTAGACTTCATCAGTGGAGATGGGGGCAGTTAGTTGCCAGTTGTTGTCCTCTTTAATGACAATTAGAAGCTTACTCACAAGGCAGTCCTGGAGAGAAATATCACTTCCACCATTATCCAAATATAGTCTTGTGAAAAAATTAGCCACACTCTATCCAATTAGGGAATCTCTAGCGATCTCCTAGTTAATTTCATCCTTGATACTTTTGATGTAGTTCCTTCTCCTGTGGATACGGGCCGATCTATGGAAGAAGGCAGAATTTTTGTCCCCTTCCTTCAGCCACTAGATTCTAGATCTTTGCTTCCAGTACACCTCCTCCTTAGAGAGGGTATCTTTCCATTTCTTGTGGCAGTCTTCCTCCTCCTTCAAAATGGGATCTAGGGGTTACTGATAGCCATGATATTCTAAAGTTGTTCCAGCCTAGAACCGAGGTCCTTCTTTCTTTTGAAGATGTATGCAAAGGTGGTCCTATTCCAACCTTTGACTTCCCTACTGATTAACTTTAGTTTCTCCATAATTCTAAACATAGCAGTCCCTTGGACTGGGGTGGCCCACCAAAGTCTAACCAACTCTCTGAAGTCAGGATGAGAGGCCCATGTGATCCTATAGCAAAAGGGGAGGCCTTGTTAGGGTCTGTCCTTCCAATGGAATAAAAGGGGGTTGTGATCAGATGCAATCCTTGGGAGGTTTTTTAGATAGGAGTTGTGTCGGATGTCCCAGTTGGTGGAAATCAGGAATCTATCCAGTCTGACTTGAATAAGATGTTTTCCTTTTCTATTGTTCAACCATGTGAAAGGAGAACCCTGAAGGTCAATATCCATAAGGATAGAAGCATTGATGAAGCTGGCAAGGTCACCCATGCTATCAGTGAAATCATCAAGGCCTCCACATTTCTCAGAGGGGTAGAGGGGGGAATTGAAATCTCCCATAAGCATATACTGAACCTTTTGATTAGCCACAATGAGATAAAAAATTTCCTCCCAAACAAGCCATATCCCCAACCTTGTGTTGGGAGCATAGATATTGAACATCTTCCAACACTATTCATTGTAATAAAGAGTAACTGCTAGGAATTCTGGGAGCTAGCGAAAAGCTTACCTTTCATTTTAATGGGGTCCTAGAGGGTAGCAATACCCCCAGAGGCACCCAAACCATCAACATAAAGAAAATCCACCCTAGGCCAGAGTTTACCAGCAACAAAATCAAAGGTTTGGAAGGGCATCTTGACTTCCTAAAGAAGGAAAATTGCAATTTTCATCTCTAGAATGAGTTGTTCTATGGCAAACTGCTTCTGGGGGCTGGTCGGACCCCTTATGTTCTAGGAGAGGAACTTCATTTATTACTTTTGTTGAGTCCATCAAGGGTTAGTTGTCTATCCTTTGCAATGTCCCTGGCCATAACCTTGTGTCTGAAGACTCTTTCTAAGGGTCTGCCTACTTTATTTTCAGTTCCCCCCACATCTACTTTCTTGGCCTTGGCTTTCTTCTTTTGGGTTATCCATTCTTCATTATCTGTCTGAGGGGATCCCGGAGGAGACACTTTCAACAGAGTTCCCAGGGAGTTTCCTAGGTGAGCAGGTCTATCCACCATAGTAGGGGAGAGAGGAGGTGTTGAGGTAGGCAGCTTAACCTCAACCCCAAGAGGCATATCCATAACCGGGGTGGAGGCATGAAGGGAAGAGGGTGTGGGGGAAGTAGAAGGCATGATGGGGATGCCATCCGACAAACCAAGGGGTGGGAGGGGGTTGGGGGATAGGTTGAGATTTATCACCTATGGGATCTCACCTTCTTTTAGGGGGATGCTAGGGTTAGCAGTTTTGACAAGGTCCACGGTGGATTTTAGAATTTCTAGGATCTTTTCTGTGAGGGGGTAATCCTCAGATATTTCATTCATAGCAGTCAGCTCCAGAGGAGCCGATGATGATGGTTCACTAGGGTTGATGGGATCAACCCAGATAGCCTTATTTTTGACGTTGGGTTTAGTAGCCATAGGGGCTTTACACTTAGTATAGGAATGGCCTTGATTACACTAGTACATTCGAGTCAAAATTTCGACGGCAAATTGTCAGAAGTTCGACGCATTTTTGTCGCACTACCGACAAAAAAAGCCGTTGAAAACTTTTTGTCAGAAGTTCTGACTATCCTTGTGGTCATCGCAATTTCGACATCAGCCCCATCCTTTCTGACACCTGCCATTGATACTCATACCCAGAAAGAATACCGTCTCAATCTCGGGCTACCGTTGGAATTCTGACATCAAAGTGTAAAAATTCCGACAGAGGAGTGTCATCGGATGCATAGAATCCTCATTGGAACTCTCCTAGAGGCCATCATAATTTGAACCCTTTGGTGTTAGAATTACGACGTTCCCTAGGAGAGCTTCGACGAGGATGCTGTGCATCCGACGACACTCCTCTATCAAAATTTTTACGCTTTGGTGTCAGAATTCTGACGGTAGGCCAATTTTTTAGAAAAAAATTTTTTATAGAAAAAGATTGGCATTGGTATCTCTATTCTATCTCTCTTCTCTATCCCTCTCTACTATCTCTCTTCTCTCTCCCCTCTTTAGGTCTCTTTCTCCATCCCTCTCTTCTTCTCTCCCTCTCTACTTCTCTTTCTCTACCCTCTCCAGGTCATTATATCTTCCTCTCACCCTCTCCAGGTCATTATCTCTTCCTCTCACCCTCTCTCTCTCTCTCTCTCACCTCTAGTCTATGCATATGAGCCTTTCAAACCCACTTGGGGGTAAAATAGCCCTAAGTTGGCCTTATCTTGAGGAAAAATGCAAATGTTTAAAGGATAAAATCAGTAATTTTCTACATTGCCGACCCAAATCTGTGCAAACCTTCTTGTTATTTGTGCCTAAATCTATGCATGAGAGGAGTCCAAACCCACTCAGCAAGAGAAGAGCACCTTAAGTCAGCTAGAAGGAAGGTAAATTCATGAGTTTAATAAACAATTATTGGGTTGGCCGACCTATGGAGGTGAAATGAAGGCAAAGGTAAAAAGGAAGCATATAAAACAAAGATCAAATGCTCATCAAATTCAATTCGCAACCAATTAAGAGGAGAAGAATTAGGGAGAAGGTCTGTGAATTAGGGTATAAAATCAGATTAAATTTATTTGTGATGCATTATTTGTTTTTCATTTCATTCATGATATGTTCTTTCTTGCTTTCAGGATGTCAAGAGGACTTCATGACAAGGAAAAGAACACCTTACCCAACACATAGAGCATGCCAACGTCATGCTTCAATGCAAGGATGAAGACACTTGATGAAAGGAGGCTTCAAGGCATGAAAGAGGACATTGGCATCATGGAGGGTTTTCACATCAATATCAACACCAAGATTCACGAGTCTAGGATGGCAACATGAGGAGCTAAACCTATTCAAAGATTTCAACAATGCAATACAAAGGAAGGAGCATCTCAAGGCATAAGGACAATGTCATATGATGATCAAGATATTATAAGGATTCAACAAGGAAGAAACAGAAGACTATCTTGCATTCCCTTCGAAAATCCAAGAATAGCAATCAGTAGAATAAGGAGAAATCAATAAGGATTGCTTTAAAATGAAGGGATCTACAACATGATAGGCCATATGTAAGACATCAATCACCAATGATCAAGGTATTCCAGGTGATCAAGGTTGGATAGATCAAGAATAAGTGGGTTCTACATCAAGCCTAGGCATTACAAAGTCTATATCAAACATATTCACCAAGGTGAATTACCCCACAAAGAGGTAGATTTTTGAATCTCAAAGAGGATTTCATCAAAGCAAGCCATTCAAGTCAAGTATATGCACCATGAAGTTGAAGCAAGCATCATTGGTATGGAGATGCAAAAAAAGGAGGACCAAGCATTATCAAACATATACTTCACTAAGCACATGGTCACATAAAAGGATCAAGAACTATCAGGAAGATGGAAGGACACAAACATGATCAAGTAGATAGTTTCAGAGGAATTAATCAAAAGCTAAGGACTTGATCATCTAGATGATACAATTTAGGAATATGTCCCACCACCTTCATCATGTTGAGAAAACTAGATAACGTTGAGTATCAAGAGATATTGCTCAATCACATAAGCTTTGTGATGATTGACTTGGCAAGTTGAGTTGGCATCCAATCATCGTCAACCTAATCAAGTCAAGCCACATTGACATGTCCAAGTTCATCGTACTTGATTCATCTAATGAATGAGCTAGTGACACATTGCAATGCATCAAAGTTTGTTCAAGCATACCTAACCTATTTCCTCATTGGTTATAATTCAAGGTGGACATGTGTCCTATTCAATGTAATTATTTAATTGGCTAGAATGGAGTTTGTTATAACAAGCCCTAATTAGGGTTTCACTATATTATCTCGACTATTGATTTGATAGTCAATCTGGGTCATTCATTATAATGGGGGTCTATAAAAGGCCTAGCCTTTTCATTTGTAAAGGTTAATAGTTGCTAGTCAACAATTAATAGTTCATAGATAGCAGTTAGATAGCAAGTATAGTAGAGTAGGAGGAAAGAAGGAATTGTTGCCAAGACTTGTTGATTTTAATACATGATCTTCATTGAAGCATGGTGGATTTCTATGTGTAATTTCTACATGTTGCATGGCTTCTTGTTACTTCTCAAGTTTAGATAAATTTCATATATTGCAATGGAGAAATGTGATGATTTCTTGATGGAATTCCTGTTCATACTATTTGTAATTTGCTGGTTGTAAGTTGCAATGTACGGTTAGTCTGAACTTCATTAAGCATAAGTTCAATTGTGAATGTTCACTTAAATTGTGCTAGTTCTAGGTATTTGAATGAATGTTCATGATATGAAAACCCTTCGTTATTCCTTAGAAGATTGCATTAGTTTTGTGTACTTGTTTCTGCATGGCAAAGCAAAGCTTGATTATGGAATTCGTCTATCAAATCATCATCCTTTATTGTGATTGTTCTTATGATTAAATTAGATCTCTAAACCCTTTATCTCTTTTGTCTTTTATTTTCCAAGCAAGTTAGTGTAGAGTCCAAGTTCTGGTAGAGTTCAAGAAAAATGTAAGCCCCCTTGCGATTCCAGCAAAATCACACCATATTCACTAAGTCTATCCCATGCAATTAAGCTACATAGTTCGTATTGTAAACCTTGGAGTTTCTTTGATTGATCACTTTGTTTAGCATTCAAAGTTTCTTTGTTCAAGAGATGATAGAATACCTTGGTATTTTATTGTGTTTGCGGTGCATTAAAAAACATAAATAGGTGGTTCTAGATGAAAGATAGTTGTGTGTTTGCATGCATGTTTAGTGCATGATTCAAGGAGGTTGTTTGCAACTTTCTCATTGAGGAGATGTTGGTATGCAATCATTAGTCCCTCATCATCTCTACAATATTTTCTTGATGGATTCCTTGACTAGTGGAATTGTTTGGCAAATTGGATTTGGAGTTGATTTGGTGTCTTTTGTTGAAAATATTCAAGACTAACCAAGTTACTGAGAGGGGAGGGGTGAATCAGTAACACTTAAAACTTTTAATTCATTTCTGCACTTGCATATATTAAACCATTCATTCATTTAATCTACTGTATGCATGAAAGTATAACACTTAACACAAAGATTTGGTGACCCAGAAACCTTCCAAATAGAAAGTAAAACTGGGGTGGGGATGGTACCCACAAAACTTTGGTACTGCAGTAAAAGTTGGCCGGTTAAGGCTTACAATGATCACTTCTGATGATCTGCCCTGTTAGAAGCAAATTTGGACTGCTAGGTCCACCTTGTTAGAGGATTTACAAACATACAATGAAGCATGCACTCGGTTAAGAGATTTACAAAAGACTGTTAAGTCTACCCGATTAAAGGATTTACAAACTGATTCAACTGTTAGGATGAAACAGTAGATCTTGACTTACAACTTTATTGCTGATAAGATCCTTTGAGTATTGATCTCCTTCTGAGATAGATATGTCGATTCTGCTCCTTTACTGACTCTGCCAAAATGTTCTGGTCTGCTGCCTTAATGCAATTTCTGCTCTGCTCTTTCTAATTTCGCATATTCATACATCTTACATACATTTTCACAACACCAATTCCATATGGTATAATACATCACATATATATACCGTCCATAATTACATTTACATTTCATAAAGTTGGCCTCATACAAATTAATAACATAAACTCATTCTTAAGTCGGCCTTACATAGGTGAACAAAATATTATTGAGTCGGTAGATACTCGGTTCCTCAAGCTGGCTCGGTGATCTTCTGATACACGGCGTCCACTACAGTACTCGGCATCGTCATGCTCTCGGTAAGAGTAGAAGCTCGGTCCATACTAGTCCCGAAGTGTAGCTTGGAACTCGGTAGCTGTGGTGACTCGGTAGATATAGTGTCACTCGGTAACCACTAGTAACTCAGTAAGAACTGACTTCTCGGTTACTGCTGTTTGTCTCATATGCTTGGTAAGAGTCTTACTGCTCGGTATGAACTGTTTAATCGGTAAGCTTTACCGAATGCTCGGTATAGGCTGTGGACTGAGTGATGAGCTCGGTAAGCATTCAAAATCGAATAAGTGTTTTCACTAAGTGTTATTCACTAATGACAAATATATCATTATTCCAACAATCTCCCCCTTTGGCATGAGTGACAAAAACACTTATGAGACAAAAATGAATCTGTCATGCTGACTTGATTCTTCAAAATTGATACCAATTGTAGATTGCTGTATATACCTGTATATCTCACTGTACATAACTCCCCCATAGAATATACATATGATTCTATACTTATCTCTATACCAATTGTTATTTACATTCTCCCCTTGTCTCTAATAATATGTTTCATATTCTCCCCCTTTTTGTGAATAATGCCAAAGAATAGATAACTCAAATAGAGATATTAAAGCGTGAGATAAACTCTGAGTGTACCTGTTTGATATGAGCCAAGGTCTTATCCCAATTTTCTTGCAAAATTGTGCAAATAGACAATGCAACTTGAACTTTGGCTGATAGTTCAATTACATGCTCTGCAACTAAAAAACTGTTATCATGGATCAATGTTTTGGAATGTGTAATGTGTTTCTGCATTGTATCCATGTTAGGAAGGATCATATTCTGAATATCTAATAATGTTAACCAGATCCTTGCATATTCCCTAAGCAATTCTGATTGCTTATCTGATAGGACTCTGATTTTTGAGTGGTGAGTTAAGCTTGAGCTGGGGTCAAGCTGCAACTATCGTGCACTTGCTTTCAGATCATCATCAACTTTCTTCAGTTGATCTCTGATTCCTTTTGTGAACTCGGTGACATCACATAACTTTGCAAAGAATGAAGTTACATTATTGAAAGAATTTTCTAACTTGGCCAAAATAGTGGTCAATTCTACTTGTTTTATTGCTATCTGCTGAGCAATGTGCTCAAGCACTTTGTTATCAAATTTCTTCTCAGTTCGTTCTATCAGTTTCTCTTCTCCTGATGAATCCTCATTGAATCTATTCACAGCCTCTTCGAGTTGTAGCAAAATGTGTTGAGAGGGATCAACTTTTATGCCTAAGGCATCTATAAGAATGGTCTTTGCACCATTTATGATGTTGAATTCCCTATCTCTCTCACTTCTTAATTATTTTTGTTTTGCTTTCTGTTCTAACATCTGGCTGATCAATCTCATTTCATCAATTGATGCAGTATTGAGGTCTATTTGTGGTATGACAATCTCTTTATCCAGATCTATATCTTCCTCTATAGCCTTGCCGGTAAGCAGAAGTTTTAAAGGTGTCTTTTGTATTACTTCTGTGCTTACTTCCTTATCTTTTGATGTAGTTACAATGGTTGATAAGGTTGGACTAGCTGTTATAACTGGAATAGGAAGACTCATGGATGTACCGACTGTTTCCAAAATTGATGTACATGCAGAAGTGCTGATAGGTGCAAAAGAATGTGTCAAAACTGGAGAGGTTGCAAAACTTACTATACATGCTGCAGGAGAAGTTGTGACCTCGGTGACTGAAGAAATCACTTGTTGCTCGGTAGAAGCAACACTCTGCATCCCGGTAGATAATGACATGCTCTGCAGCTCGGTGGATGAGGTAACTATTGGAGTCTGGAGCTGAGAGGTGATTGGCAAGGATTGAGCAATAGATGTAGCTACTGTGCTCACAATCCTGCTGGCTGAAGCTGATGATGTAACGCCTTTCTGCGGTGAGTGAGGAAGAGATGCAATGACTTTTGCTGCTACCTGCTCAGGATCATCTTCTTCATCACCTATTATCACCGTGTCACCTTCTTCTTCTTCACTTATGATTACCATGTCTCCTTCTTCCTCAGCTGCTTCTTCTTCTTCCTTCTCCTCTTCATCCTCTTCATCCTCTTCTTTTTCACCCTCAGTTGTTACCGTGGGGTCAGATGGCATTGGCAGATTATATATCCTTTTCCACACAATTGTGGCATTATTTACTATTGCTTCTATCTGCTTGGAGAGAACTAAGAAGGTATGAAACTTAAGTGTCATTTGGTGTTCATTCTTCTTTAATGCCTCTTTTACTTCTTTATATGTTAGGTTAGGTAACAACTGTTTCAAGGTTTGTGCATAAATGTCTTTGACAGTTTGCACTGCTGAAGTCCATCTTGGTCTAATCCTGACTAGAAGCTCATTTGGAATTTGAGAGCTGATATCATCTGGGGTATATTTCCATTTTCCCATTTTATTCAGTAAAAGCTCCTCGATCTGCATCTTTTCTGCATCTGATCTATTTTCATACCTCAGTGCCTTGAAGTTAGCCATGCCAGATCCTTGTTCCAACTGCTTCAATTTTTCTTCGAAGGTAGGAGGGGGTCTCCTGAATAGAATTTCACTTTCTTTCTGCCCTTTTCTGGTTTTCCTTGTGAACACTACAGTTTTAGGTTTGGGCTTTGTGATTACTACTTTGCCTTTCTTCTTTGATGTTTCTATTTCCTCCTCTGATTCCTCTTCTGATTCCTCTGTTTTAGCTGCCTTCCTCTTGGTACTAGTGGTGGCCTTTGGAAGCTTGTTTTCAAGCTCAATTCTAGCTTTGGCCTCATCATAAGTGCCAAATGCAGGGGTGTTGGGAATGGGTGGCTCATTTATCAGGGCTTCTATTATATCCCTTGCTTCATCTATGTTAATTTCATAGGGTAATGGTTTTACCCATGCCACTCGGGGTATGGCTGCCTGGATGTAAACTTTATCACAGTCTACCATGAAGCATATATCATCCTTGTAATCTTTTACCAACTTAGGAGGAATCCTGAACCTGTTGTTCATTTTGTCCTTAAATTCTTCAAAATAATTATCCATTACTGTCTCAAAATTCTGACCTATTTCTGCTATAAACTCATTTATCTGATACAAAATTGGAGTATCCTTCCTCCATACTACCATGCCTTTAGAAGGGAAAAAGTTTTGTACATAGAAAAATATACAAATCAACAAAGAACCAAATTTGCATGGATTATTCTTTGATGTCCTTATACTGTCCATGTTCTTGTTGAATTGTTGTAGTAATACCTCTCCTAGGTCAAAATCCATGTTCTTCTTTACTACCTTGTAGGCAAGGTCTACCGCCTCACATGCCACACTATTTAGCCTACTGGAACTATACAGCTTATATGCAATGATAATAATACCAAATTTAAGTTCAACATTAGATACATTGTTAATTTTCATTCCTCTGCCATCCCATTCGGCTTGAGTTAATTCCTGCAGTTCGTCCCGACCTAGGGTTTTGGTGGATTTTGCTCTGTCTGACATCGGTAACCCTGTGATTCTATGAATCATCTTCTTTGTTATTAAGATAGGTTGATCTAACCAAAGTTGCCCATCATGTACATGGCTCAATACATATCTAATCCATTTTACTTGAAAGTTTCTTGGTAGGTGTGGGATATGGGTCAAGCCTTTGATTTCCAAATGTCTATGCTCGGGTTTCAGGGTTTTGTCAACACATAGCTGATCTAGGGCATTGTCCATTTCCAAAGTTCCTAACTCTTGAATAGTGCATTTGAAATGAGTATGAATGTCATTGATGAGAAGTACCTTGGAAGGAATTCTGGACTGTGCTCCACTTGGGTCGAGTGATTCTGTGATCGCTGGAACGAGTTTGAAGTTCGGCGCTGTCCATTTAACTCCTTTCACTAACATATTGGAAGTCTTCTTCACCTTGCTTCTACTGGTTGTGCTAGTAGAAGTCATTGCTGAATAACCTGAGTTCCTTTTAGATTCTTCGCTGCAAATTCATCTTAAATCTCCTTAAGCACTTTGAAAACCTAAGCTCTTCGAATGCTGAATAACGCGGTGAAGAATGAAGTCGATTTTGCCCTTTTTATTAAAATTCTATCATTAATGCTCGATAAGTGGGTAGGTGAGATGACTTAATGACTTTAGCGATTGCTCAGTAAGACTGACCTAACTCAGTGTTCTTATTTCTGACCTAACTCAGTAAGGTCTGCAGTTTTACCATGCTCGGTAACATTCAACTCGGTAAGTGACTTTTCTGTATGTATCGGAAATACTGATTTCATCGATTATGCTTTTGTATTTTAGAACTGCTTATGGTAAAGCTTTGAAGATGCAGTTCCTTATCTTTTTTAATGGATCTAATTTGTAATGGTGGGGTCACCCAATTCTTGAGTGACAGGACCATTGCATGATTTATCCTGCTCGGTAGATTTAGGAACCCACTGCTGTCTCATCTGTTTCTGAATGTTGTCAGCTTTAGCTTTCTTTTCATCTTCAACCTTCTTTGTGTTCATGCAGTTCTTGGCTATATGTCCGAGTTCAGTGCATGTATAACATCTTATGGTTGTATCTTTCTTCCTTAGATGATGCCTTGTACAATTTAACCCAATGTGTCCATATTCTCCGCAATAATGACATCTGCACCAGGTATTGTAATCCCAACCAAATATTGCTTTGACAATTTGTTCTGCTGGAGTGAATATCTTTGTTCTACATTCTGATGCTTTGTGACCTTGTTTCTTGCATTTGTGACATTTGCCTTCAAATTTTGGTTTCTCCTTGCATTCACTAGCCTTGTGACCATGCTGATTACAGTTGTAGCATTTGCCTTTGAATCTTGTCTTTCCATTGCTCCAACATTTGTTTGATGTGTGACCTGTCTTACCACAGTAATTGCATGTAGGTCTTTGATTTCTTTGGCTACCTTGCTCGGAAGATTCACCTTCTTCATTGTAACCAAGACCGGCTTTATCCTTTTGTTTGTGAAGATTTTGCTCATTTAATTGATCCAAGTCTGTTTGAATTTTCATCATCCTTTCATTTTGAATATCTAGCTCATTTTTTAAACTTTCATTCTGTTCTTTGAGAATTCTGATCTCTTCATTTGCATTGGAGAGTTGCTCGGTGAGATCTTCATGCTGTACAATTTCATTGCTTCTTCCTTCTATTTCATTTTGCATTTTATTCCTTTGTTCCAGGATTTCACAAAATCTTGCAGACTGAATTTCCTGTTCTCTTCTTAGCATCCTTACTTCTTTTTGCAATAATCCATTCTTTTCTAGGAGTTCTTTGATTGCATTGTTTGCTTCATCTACTTCATTTGAACTACTTGTAGGAAAGAGATCTTCAATTTTTGTTTCAACATACTCATGATCATTTATTTCTTTTGCTAGTTCCTTTCTTCTTTTTAGGGATTGGGAAAGATGTTCTCTTGCTTCTTTGAGTTGTGCAATGGCCATTTCCAGATCTAGCTTTTCATTCTCAATAGCTTTGTCAAGTCTGAATATCTCCATTATCTTGATCTTTTCTCAAGCTGTCAAACTTTTACTCTGAGAACCACACTACTCTGATACCAATTGTTGAAAATATTCAGGACTAACCAAGTTACTGAGAGGGGAGGGGTGAATCAGTAACACTTAAAACTTTTAATTCATTTCTGCACTTGCATATATTAAACCATTCATTCATTTAATCTACTGTATGCATGAAAGTATAACACTTAACACAAAGATTTGGTGACCCAGAAACCTTCCAAATAGAAAGTAAAACTAGGGTGGGGATGGTACCCACAAAACTTTGGTACTGCAGTAAAAGTTGGCCGGTTAAGGCTTACAATGATCACTTCTGATGATCTGCCCTGTTAGAAGCAAATTTGGACTGCTAGGTCCACCTTGTTAGAGGATTTACAAACATACAATGAAGCATGCACTCGGTTAAGAGATTTACAAAAGACTGTTAAGTCTACCCGGTTAAAGGATTTACAAACTGATTCAACTGTTAGGATGAAATAGTAGATCTTGACTTACAACTTTATTGCTGATAAGATCCTTTGAGTATTGATCTCCTTCTGAGATAGATATGTCGATTCTACTCCTTTACTGACTCTACCAAAATGTTCTGGTCTGCTGCCTTAATGCAGTTTCTGCTCTGCTCTTTCTAATTTCGCATATTCATACATCTTACATACATTTTCACAACACCAATTCCATATGGTATAATACATCACATATATATACCGTCCATAATTACATTTACATTTCATAAAGTCGGCCTCATACAAATTAATAACATAAACTCATTCTTAAGTCGGCCTTACATAGGTGAACAAAATATTACTGAGTCGGTAGATACTCGGTTCCTCAAGCTGGCTCAGTGATCTTCTGATACATGGTGTCCACTATAGTACTCGGCATCGTCATGCTCTCGGTAAGAGTAGAAGCTCGGTCCATACTAGTCCCGAAGTGTAGCTTGGAACTCGGTAGCTGTGGTGACTCGGTAGATATAGTGTCACTCGGTAACCACTGGTAACTCGGGAAGAACTGACTTCTTGGTTACTGTTGTTTGTCTCATATGCTCGGTAAGAGTCTTACTGCTCGGTATGAACTGTTTAATCGGTAAGCTTTACCGAATGCTCGGTATAGGCTGTGGACTGAGTGATGAGCTCGGTAAGCATTCAAAATCGAATAAGTGTTTTCACTAAGTGTTATTCACTAATGACAAATATATCATTATTCCAACATCTTTGTCTTGAGATCCATATGTTATTTCTTTGTATCTTAGTTTGCAATTTATTGATGTGATGATGAGTTTTACATGTGTCATTGTTTTAGATCTACAAGTTATGCAATTGTATGGATTTAATCCACCCATTGGTGATGCAGAGCCCTTGTTGCTGAGATAGGATCCTTCACTCAAGAACCCCAAACAAGGACCCTACAAATTCTACAAAGAAATCAAGGGTTGCATTTGTTTCAATTTGATTGTTTTCATACCTCTCCCCATACTAAGCCATCTGGACAATGCCAATCCCACAGTGTCTCACAAAAGTCTCTCAGGACTCAAAGGCGACTACACCCAACCAAAGGTTGACACACACTTCCTAAGGCAATGGGGACCTCCAATACCTTGATTTACTATCCTATAGGGTTAATAGACCTATTCCAATCATCAAACATGATGTATTGAGAAAAATTAGTACTGCTGCTACAATTAGGCCTGTCATGCCTAGTAGCCCTGCCAGTCTAAAAAACTTAAGGTTTCTTGTTAATTTCTCAAAAGACCTCTACAACTGAGAGTGTATTTTGTTTCATTCAAGTGAGTTCCAAAGGATTCCAAAATGGTTTGGGCAGATCCAATGTCTAAGGGTTATAAACCCAACTTCACTCCTAGGCCTAATAGCCCTAATTAGGCCACCTTAACAAAGGAAGTATACTCAAAACCTGCTGTCTGGGAAAAGTAAGACCTGATACATGTGGGGGACATGGATAAAACATAAATTACCAAGTTATAGCCCTTGGTTCCACCGCTATCATCATTTGTGGGGTCGGATGCATACCCAGCCAAGGTGGTCACATAGAGATGCCCACCTCTTAAACTTCAAACCCTCGCCTTTACCTGTCACTTCCCTGCAAAAGGTATTGGAAATATTAAATTAAATTGTCACCACTTTCTTCACCCCAAAGGCCATACAAATCCCATGAGGTATCAGCAAGAAAAACTCATATTTGCTGTCAAACCCTAGGTAGACTATCAAATCTGGGGTACCTTCACAAAAAACCACTTTTCTCATGGATCCAGAAGAGTTAGAGGCTTAGACTTGTTGCATTGGAAAGGTAACACATGTGAATTTCATATTAAAGAGGTTTTATTCTCTGGAGAAAGCCATAATGTATGGAATATGGGAAATAGCAGCAAAATGCAGGAAAAAGATAGATTTTTATTGGTTTCTTTGTTCACAAAACTTTCATTTTCCTTCAACAACCTTTCCAAAGGTTGGAATTCAACCTTTAATGACCCTTCCTATAGTTATCAACTGATTTTGGAAACCAACATGGTGGTTTGGAGGAAGTTGCAATTTTGGGTTAAAAGTTGTCATAGTTGCTTGACAACTTTTGACAACTTTTGACATTTTGTCCTCCTAAACACACCTAGACACTAATTGACCCCTAACACACTTAAAACTCTTCAAATGCACTAAAAATTCCTTCAAGGCATGAATAACCCCAATTTCCATATACCCAAGGTGGTTTATAACACACCTACCTAGGGCATAGGCTTACAAGGTGGTGTGACTTATTACATGAACATGAAAATAAACCAAAACTATCCTTAAGTGTTTCAAAACCTGAAAACCAATCAAGAGGATTTTGATTCTTCAAGAATCCCATGATTTGAATTTGAAGATTCCCCTACATCAATTGGCTATAGTGAGATGACTTGAATGTGGACTGTCTATATCCACAAATCTATGGTCATTTGTGCACTGGTATGTTGCACTGGGATGGGAGGAAGGAATATTAGAGTACCTAGATAGTTATATATTGCCACTCTTAGTGTGGGCCACTATTAAGGGATTCTTTAATGGTCATGGAAGGCATACAATTTAGTTTGCAGCAATGAAGTTCCCTCAGAGGGCATGATGCCAAGCTTTTTTTTGGGGAGTTACCTCCCCATTTGATGGGGAAGTTACAGCTTTTTGGACAAGACTTGGCTTTGATTGTGAAAGTTATGCTTGCATGATTATGAAAGGATATAAGTTTTACACGTAGGATCTAGATGCTTTCTTTCCTTACCTATGTGGGGAAAGATTTTCCTTCAAATCATGCCTAGCCAAGGTAAACGTCTTTGTAATAATAATAACAAGCATTTCTTTAACAAAGTAAATTATACATAAGAGCAGTATATGCATGGATTTACAAAAGTGTCATGCAGAATGCAGATCTATACCTTGTTACTTAAAAATAGAAGTTCTTCTCTATGTTCATTTTTCCATGATATAACTTGACCTCAGGCAACCTTTTGACTGTCAAGAAGTGATTGCCTCAGATGAAAGTAGTGATAAATGTCACTATAAACAAAAGAACAACCAATAAATGATAAATTTGTAGTGAGATCATAGTGCCTAAATCAGTCTAAAAGCTTATAAGGATCAAAACCAAACCATATAAGCTTCAAGAACAATTTGAGAGTATCAAAGTCATCTACCAGACATTAGAAATTGTCAAATCAGTGACACATTCATATCAAGCATCTTTACTTTTTTGAAAAGTAGACCACATATCAAATCTAGATGACACCATAGTGACTTTGATTTCCTCTTGCAAGATATTCCTCCATCATGTATTTCTTCATCGAAGTTCAAATTTTCTTCTTCAAGGGCTCTCAATTATTCTCTATATAGGATTTTTTGTGTCTATGAGATCCACTTCATTGGGAGGCCTACTCAAACATTTCACATCTGTTTGTGGACTCTCACCTTTCAAACATTTCACATCTTATAATTGAGCTTCGCTTTGTTTCGAGAATAGTTTAATATTCTCTACTTAACAGGGCCAACCATGTGAAGGTGGAAGCTCATTTGTCCCCTCCCCCCCCCTAACATCACTCTAAATTCCCTATTAACATCTAACATTCATTCATTCTTTCATTCATTCTTTCATCCATTATTAAAAGATAACATTCATTCATTATCACATAACGTTCATTAACACATAAAATTCATTAACTTTCATTAAAATGCAACATTCATCAATAATCATCAACACATATCATTCATGAACATTCATTAGCACATAATTACATTCATTACACATAAAAATTAGTCATTATCAAATAAGGTAGATTACAATCATTCTTTCTTTGTTTTTTTTTGAAGCTATGAAAAGACTAAATGGAACATTGGTTTCTTCATCATTTCCCCCATCTATGGATGTTATGCCCTCTTCTCGTGCTCTTGATGTATGCCTAGTCCTATACAAAGGACGAGGATGCTAAACCAAAGGGGGGTCCTCTGCAATAACAAAGAATTGGGTTAAATTCAAAACATTTTTTTATTATTGTTACAAGCATTTCATTAATTTAAAGAACACAACCATTACACTCTTTACCTAATGGGGCCACATCATTTTGTCTAGCCTCAACCTCAACATGCTGAGCACCTTCTAGATCCTCTGGAGTTGAAATACGAAATGTTACATTAATCAATACACCAATTGTAATTAAATTTGTTTAAAGGAATAACAGTGGTCCTCTTTACCTGATTGGGGAACATCACATTCCTGATGTTGTCTACCTAGATCATGCTCCACTTGGTCACCACTGACGACATGCTCTAAAATATTAACAATAAAGGTTACATTAATTACTACACTAATTTTCAATTTAAGATGTTTAATTGTATTAATAATTACATAATAAAATCTGAATAGAAAATGAATACCTCCACTACTAGGATGCACATCCAGACCTTCATGTACAGGTTCTGTTCCATGATTATCATGTTGCATTGCAATGTCACGTGCAGTGTTATCATTGCTTGCTTATTTAAAAAATATATAGTCACTTTATGTTGAAACTTAACATCAAATAGATTATTGGTTAAGTATTCAATTTGAAATAATTTTCATTTAGCTTAATTACCATTGTGATAGATGCATCAGAATCTCATGTTTGCCCACTCAATTCTCGTAGCCGTTCAGCCACAGCTATATAGCCTTTCTGGTAGCCAATTCTCTTGTCATCTTCCGTGGGTGCTCTATTGAATTCAGAGCCCTGCATTTTTGCTTAGTATTGTGAATTTTGCTTGTATTGTTTGATCAAAACAAAATTGTTTACAATTTATAAATATTTTGATGTGATACTTAATTTACTAATTCTTACAATTCGTGCGGCAAGTTTCATATAACCACCAGAGCCGAGTTTGTGTTGCCCATGCTTTTCTTATCTTGCCTTGGTTGCCTTTGACGTGTCACTCAATCTATGAAAAGTTTGAAATATGTTAGATTATATAAATATAATGAATAATTAGTACATATTCATATTCTTAATAGTATCACATACCTTCTTCTGGTGTCTGGTGGTGTATTTCTTTTTTTCCTTTCAATTCTCTCCTTTGCATCCAAAATTAGGTCCTTCCACTCCCTCTCTGGAATCATGGGGGGATGCTCATACTTTACGTTCTTCTCTAAATGTGTCCTGTATTGGTCCCTCACATACTTCAGATATGTGCCAACTTTTTCCAGGAGCTTAGTCTTGTCGAATGTGTCATTTCCAAACAGCCCTACCATATGGTTTGTGAGTTCATCTTTTAACTTTTTTTCTTGGTCATTCCACCTTAAAAGCAAAAACAAACCTGTTAGATTTAGAAAGAAATTGAAGCTACCTTTGATATAGTTCAAGAAATGGATAAAAGGAAAACTATTCTAGCAATGATATGAAATCAAAATAGTGGATAAGGGTTAGTTCATGTATGATGTTCCACCTTTTACGTATGGTGGGCCCAAATATCTGCAATGAAATGTCATTAATATTTTTATAAAAAATATCATTTCCTGAAAAAAAAAAACATGGGATCATTAGTCCAAAATGAGTGATCAGTAAGTAAATTACAATTAGACTATATATAATAATATTTTTAAAGTACCTGGAATGTTCTGTATCTTCAAGGGAATCAATTCTTCATCGCTCACCACTAATGTGGCTTGCAACATTCCTGTACTAGCAATACAGGAAGATCTAGGAAATGATGGTATGTTATCAGCAGTACTCGCCTCTGGCGCATCCTCATGTGCATCTCCTATCATAGTAAATGAATCCACTATGAAATGCCTCCAAGAAAGAACACTTCAAGGGTAATAAACACATAACGAAAGAGAGAGAAAAAGAGGGATCTACCACCAGTGGGCGGGTCAACACGAGCCGGTGCAACAGACGATGTCTGCATGCTATGTGTTGCTGACATTGCAGTTAGCAATACAGTTGGGCTCGACCTCGGACCCATGTCAGCACCTGAAGAGTAATACATTAAATATGTAAAACATTAAAAAAACAAGTTCACAAGTCCAAAAGAGTGGTTTTAATATATAGAACATGGTCATCACCTAAACTACTCGCAATACCCTGATCATCGCCACCAGGATGATGAGGCCCTATAAATTTATGTAAAAACAACACATACATATTTTAGTTAATGACATAAAAGAGATAAAAATATAAACCATTATTGAACTTTTGTTATGATTAAAGCTTTCATTACTGCTTACTTGCAAGTTTTCCATTGTCATCAACAATAGTTGCACCCTCTTTGTTATCTCATCAGTCTAAGGACTTATGGTTGCCAAATCAAGAATCTCTTGCCTAATTTTTCTAATATTCTTATGTACAAATTGCATAGGGTTTGCGGTAAGTGCAATGTCATCAGCGCATAACATTGTTGAGTGCTCCACATCCCTATGGAGGTGCTGAGGTACTGCAGGTTCCTTTCCCTTATCCCGAACATTTGTCTGTGACAAGAATATAATTAACACTATCAAAATTACTTCAAAACACTCAAGAAAAGATTATAATGTAACAATTTGATTCTATCTAATTTGTACAATTACAATGAGGTTTACCTGCTTCGTAGAAGTGTTGGGACCTACACCCCTATCTGTGCTATGTGGTGGATCCATGTGGCCCTGTGACAAAGAAAAAATATAAAAACGTTAGAGAAATGAAACCAATAGACTTAGCAAAAAAACTTAATAATACAATGGTTTATTGGATTCATTAATTGGAAGTTGGCTTAAATGGTATATATATAGTACGTACCACCCCCATGATAGTAACTTTGTTTGTATCTATATGATTCAAATTGTGATCAATTAGCAGCTCTTCCCCTGCACTTATTGATTTTATCGCACATACAAACACACAATTTCCCTCACGTGCCTCAAATATGCAATTGGGTTTCTTATTAGTTGACCCAGGTCGTGTACTATTTATAAAACCTACAATATTCCCTATTGCTTTTGGCCTTCCATCAATGTATATAGCCACTTGTTTACTTTGATCATTATCTTTTTGTTGTATATAATTGGCTGACAGTGCATACCTACGCATACTTTTTTTATATCAAACAATCTGCATCCAATCATTATAATTGTAACAAGGTCCAACAAACTCCATCAATTCAGCAACTTTGTTTTAACAGACCTTTATGCTGTCCATGGAAAATAGGCCCAAACCATGTAACGACGAAGGTGCTATGCGATATATCCTCTCATTAACACAAAAATTAGTGTTTATTGGAGGAAGTTCCTTGGGTACACATTGTTTCAGTAGATGTTTGTACCTCAATGTCACCTTTGGTCTCATCATCATAAGAACATGACCCCCCTTGAGCAAGAAAAAATTCCATGCATTTATTGAATTTTCTTCTAATATTTTGACCTCTAGTTGATCTCCCTATTTGAGATCTACTACATGTCTCACTTTCCTCTTCTATTCCTGCATTTCCCTCACTTGAGGAAGACACATCTGACAAATACCTATTTGGTGATACCTGTGCACCATCAAATGAGAGAGTTAGTTGGTAATGAGAGAGATATTTTGCAAATGAGGGTAATATTGATGAAGAAGTTGAACATAAAGTTGATGTTGAGATTAAAATTTGAGTAAGTCCAACTGGGGCCTCAAGTGTTGATAACTGTATTAGATTTGTTGCTAATGTTGATGTTTGAAAAAATGAGGAAGTTCGTTTTTCTTGTAATTTTTAAGAAATATATTATTTCTATAAGGTGTATTGAATTATACCTGTCGATCCATGAGACTATGCAGGATCCTTGTCAAAGGGGTTTAGGTTCCTACACCAACAATTGAGCATCATAAGCATTACATTTGTAATTTGATAAACAATAAATACTGCAGTATCATAAGCATCATAAACATCATAAGCATCACATATGTATCATCATATATGTAATTGAGCATCATAAGAATCACATATGTATCATCATAAACATGTAATCCATCACATACGTATCATAAATCACCATCCATCACATAGCTAATAAGTAGTCCACATTCCATAAATAAACACAAAGTTCAAAAAATGTCACATGTATCATCATAAGCATGTAATCCATCACATATGTATTTTAAATCACCATCTATCACATAGCTAGAGGTGCATCATGAATTAATTAAGTAATGGCATTAGAATTCAAAACATATGAATTATTTATGTAACCATATAAGTCAAATCAATTTCTATCAAGATATCAATATTATATAGATAATATAATAATCACATCTCATACATTTCATTCATGTCATTGATCTTCTTCTTCATCCAACTCATCATCATCATCATCATCATCATCATCATCATCATCATCATCATCATCATCATCATCATCATCATCATCATCATCATCATCATAATCACCATCCTCATCATCGTTGTCATCGTCGTCATCGTCATCATCATCGTCATCACCATCACTCACACCCTCACCCTCACCATCACCATCACCATCACCATCACCATCACCATCATCATCAGCAGCAGTACCATCATCATCATCAACTTCTTCTTCGTGTACATTTCCGTCAGGAACATCATCGAGTAACTGTCGATCATGATCATCTATATCATCTTCTACTTCTTCAGTATCTTCTTCTTCCATCACATTATACATTATCAGCCTTCCTCTTGGATCATGTCTAACAGTAAATGACCAACCCGGTTTATGTGAAACCTCTGAGTAAAATACCTGCTCACATTGACTTGCAAAAACATAGGGCTCATCCCCAACTCGTTCAAATGACCTCGTATTAACCATTGTAAATCCATTATCATGTTCAATAATAGTTCTATCAGGATCATTTATATTCAGTCGTAACCTATACCATTTGACGATGAACAAAACTAATTTGAAGGAATTAAAGTCACACTCAAGTATATCATCCAAAATGCCATAGTATTGATTTTGAGACACTTGAGGATGTATGTCGTTTCTAGATGAAATATTGGTCACCTCAAAGACTACAGTTATCCTAGAATCACAAGTTTTCTTCATGTCATCCAACTGTTTGATGCGAAATTTATGACCATTGCAGCACATAGCCTTGTGGTGTTTGACCTACAATATGTCTAACATATTAAAATTATTGCATCATGAGTTGATAAACATACGGGTGATTAATAAAATTATACGTACCTGTTGATCTCTTAAACCATATGCTAAATCAATTTCCCTTTGTGTAACATTGGAATATCCATTACGATGAGCTTCTTTAACCAATGAAGTGACACCATCCCATGTTAATGTGTGACCAGAATGTTGACATCGTTCAATCCACACCATCATCCAATCAAGATTGTTTGCAATATACAAATGTAGCGCATCCCACTCCCGACCAACTATACAAATAATTAATAGACCACTTACAATTGATTTATTTAGAAGATGAATAATTAATTTACTACAATAACATCTTATAATTACCTGTCACTTTCTTCAATCTACTTTTCCCCATCAAGTGCTCCCCTTCGAATTTATTAATGGGGTTGGGATCCCAAATGCGATCTACGTGGATTTTTGCTGCAAACTTAGGAAGATATTCAGTAATGTACACCATAGTTTGGTATACCATATATCCCTCCACCATAGAACCCTTAAGATGTGCTCTTTGTCGAACCAAAGCCTTCAAAAATTTCAAGTGCCTCTCAACCATCCACATTGACCTAGTGTGTATAGGTCCACACAATTTGATCTCCTCAACTTGGTGTATGAGGTAGTGTTCTTGTGCATTGAAAAAAGTTGAAGGTAGACACTTTTGCATTTCACACATTAGATGAGGGATTTTTCTCTTCCAATATTTTATATCTTCCTTGTGGATTTCTTTAGATGACAACCACCTAATTAAAGAGATTGAAGATGCAAAAATATATAAACGAGACTTTACAAAATAATATACAAATATATTGCATAACAAGTAAAACAAATGGCAAATATAATATCTATACAACAAATTGAACAAACATCACTACTTACCTCATGTATTTTCCAAGATCATATATGACTTGCTTGATATTATTGTCGAAGTGGTCTGGGAGAGATAGAGGTAGAACGTACAACAACAATTATAAAATGATCTTTTCATTGTTTTCTAACATAATACAATGAAAAGTACATGCGCAGTATAAAAATATATCATAAATACACAAGAACACGAATTACCTTAATGAAGGTATACCAATCATGCGTTTTCATCCCTGGCCCAAATTCACTCTTCTTTGATATGAGATTTTTTATGTTCACAACAAACCCTGTGGGAAATCGAATTTTTTGTATGACTTCTTTTATAGAATTGCTTTGCTGCTCCGTTAATAACCAAGGAAGGGCACTTATATTAATCTAATCTCCATTGCTATTTGATTGAATGACATTTTTCATTGCATGATTGGAATCCACAATGTCACTACAAATTTTGACAATTTTTTCTTTGTCACGCCTTCCATCCAATATTTTCCATAATGTCTTTGTTATATTCTTTCCAATATGCTTTGTATCAAACAAATGCAAAATTTGTAGCTGCTCGTAGTAAGGCAACCTACTGAATTGTCTAGGATAACCTTTTAGTCCCTTTGGAAGGTGGCCATCCATGCCTTGACGACCTTCAGTATCATCAATTACATCATCAGTAAACAAAACACGATAGAAAATTCAAATTCCAAACATAAACCATTAGATGGAATGACATTACCTTGACAATTAATTCTATTATATTCCAACTTCCACAAATGAGGAGTCATTCTTCGTGGCTTTGATGTAGTCTCTTCTTTCCCATTGAAAAGATGTTTTTCAGTATTTCGGTACTTATGATTTTTGTGACGGAAGTGCCTATACTCATCAAACACCTACTTTCCTAAAATTTTTGAATGACAGGATTTCATCTTTGGACCACAAACTGGACATGAAAATTTTCCCTTTGTTTGAAGACCTACGAGATAATGTATAATTCTATTAAATATATTAATTTTTCTAATTATAATTATCATGCGCAACTTGAACACTATAACATACCACAAAAATCTGTTAGCCCTGGGGCATCATGTATTGTCCATACAAGCATTGCATGGAATTGAAATTGTCTTTGTCCTATTGGTCTAGAGATGTCATACATGGTCACACCATTCCATAACTCCATCAACTCGTCGATAAGAGGCTCAATATATACATTCATATCTTTAACTTGGTACTTGCCTAGTGGAATGAACAAATACATTACATAATTATTAGACAATTTTACCACAATATTTATAATTAAATGTAAATGACTATTAAATGATAAAATACCTGGAACAATCATTGCCAACATTATGTGCTCCCTCTTTATTGACATCCATGGAGGAATATTATTGTTGATAACAAAAATAGGCCACACTGAGTAAACAGATCTCAACTCTCCAAATGGATTGACACCATCCACTACCAATGAAAGCTTGAGATTACGAGGTTCTTCTTTAAAGTGTGGCCACTTTTCCTCTATGTCCATAAATGCTAAACCATCCATAGGCATTCAAATAATGTCATCTTGACTTCAATTGCGTGCATGGTAATCCATAAATTGTGCCAAGCTAGTGCACCTGAATAATCGTTGCATACATGGAATAATGGGAATATAACGAAGAACTTTGCGAGGCACCTTTTTTGTTATTTGATCTATTTGATATCTACTGATATGACATTCAAGGCATTCTATTCCATATTCATGTTGTTTATGATATATAATATGATCATTGGGACAAGCATCTATTGTTTGATACTCCATTCCAATATCTTTCATAATGGCAGATAATTCTCGGTATGAGCGAGGTAGAATATTTGATGGTGGTAAGAAAAACTCACCTATCAATCTACAGTGAAAAAAAAAGTTTGAGGTGTTAATATAAAGAATATTAATGGTACATGATTCACCATTTATTAACTGTAATGACATGTATGACACACCTTAACATACGAGAGATTGTTATGTTGGATAAACCATTCATAACCTTCAAGTTCACCAACAACAATATAGCAGAGAGAAGAGTTGTTTGGGAGCCTTTATAAAGGGGCTCATATGCCTTCTCAAGAAGAGGTAAATCATGAACATCAAGGTCATCCTGATCATCATGATCAGCTATGCCAGTACTAAATGTGTCATGGATCAATGTATTTGTACCATCATCTTCAATTGTATTTTCTGGTGCATGATCGTCATCTTCCATGGGATCATTATCTTCAGCTTCGATATTCACACCTCCATGTTCCTCCACTTCCAAAACCATATTCTCAGGGTTTTGTTGATCCATACCATGTTCTCTAGGGTGCTCCACCTATATAAAATTGATATACATAGATAAACTGTGATCATGATCTCATTATCAAGTGATTTCTTATGTATATAAATTGTTAAAATGATATAATGAACAACTTACCAGTGGATGATAATCATGTCCCCCTTCAATGTGACCATGCTGCCTACAATGTTTCTTAGCTATTTTGATTAAAAGTCTTCTAGTCTTTAAGCCCTTACAAATTTTGCAGGGACAATAAAATTTCCCATCACCTTTTCTTTTCAAGTTAGACCATAATCTAGCAATTGTCTCCTTATTTTGTTCTTCGCTGATATTATCTGACATGGTCTTTCTTCATAGGCAAAAAAATCAGGCTATGGAAGCTTCACTGCAAAAGCTTCACAAAAATTGCAAATCGAACCAAAACCATTGAACTTAATAGAGAACGTATTTAATGTAGCTGATTGTGTGAATTTCTGAGCATTGTGTCTACAAATTCTTACTAAAAGTTTGCTTGTTGTAGACTTTCTGAGAGACATTTTTGAGTATTCTAAGCAAAGCATTTATTTAAACATACACTTATTCATCCACATTGCAAGGATAACAATACAAGGCTCACATATTGGTCTAAGAGGATGCCATGGTCTCACAAGGTAACCAAGAACCATATGAAATGATGGTCGTCTTGAATCCACACACAACTAGGGAGGATCCATACGATTATGTATGACTTCCCCCTTGTTTTTTTAATGGGATTAGCTAGCTCCAAGACATAGCCATCAATAATCACTAAGAATGTACAAGTGGATCGTAGCTACCCATATAACAAACACTTACCCCTATCCTCAAATTTTCCCAATGTTTGATTCCTTCTATACACTCATCCAAGGTTATCACAACAAAGAAGGCAACATTTAAAAATAGCAAGAGTTTCACTAAACTACCAAAGATCATAAATATTGAAAGAAAGAAAAAATAGTAACAATAATAAGTCAAATAAATGTGTTCAATTCCAATAGCAAATCAAACATAGCCACAATACCTATACAATAGAGAAAACTCAGAATAGTAATTAAACTAATTCAAACAAGATAAAATAAAATTGTTGGCCAATGCAAAAAAGATGAGAGATCATCAATAATTGAAGGAAACTTCACAATCCTTAAAAGTGCACATTACATAACTATATGACTAGAAATTGTGGCTAAATAGAGTGAAGATTCGTCATGACTCCAATAATAGTCCCTCAAGTGTGCATTTGTGGCATGAACACAAAAAATCCCACACAGCATGGCCATGTACCTAATGGAGAAGACATGCCTAGGCTACATGCCCAAAAAACATGACTATAATAATAGTCCCTCATGCATGCATTTGTGGCCTGCACACTACAAATCCTAACATATCATGGCAATACACCTCATAGAGAAGACACACCTAGGGCCACATTGCACATAGCAACGTGCCTCACAAAGAAGACATGCATAGGGCACATGCCACATAGCCTATTTGCTAATCGAGGATACTTGTTGGAGTCAAACTAGCTAGAAGAACCACTAGAAGGTCACCTAGGAGCTCCACATGGATGAAAAAGAGAGGCCATGTGCAACCAAATAGGTCACAATGCTCCAGTGACCATGATCCATTTGACCAACTAATGAAGATACCTACAACCAAGAAGATTGATTTCTATGAGTCGAGAGACTCCTACTTGTCTAGTGTTCTTAATGAGCAGCCCTAGGAGTAGGAAGAAGATGAAGGAACTCTATCCATGGTACATGAGGCTTTACATTGATGGTTGACAAATATCCGATGGTGAGCCACTTCTAGGGCAACTTTGTTGGTGTGTAGCTAGATCTATAATAACATTAGAACAAATTATTAATTGAGAAAAAAGTGAAATATTTTATTAAAAAATGAAATGAAAAACTTATAGTTTTATTTATCTATCCATATGTTGCGTAGACTCCAACCACACATAGCATGTGTAATAGGGGTCTTGGATGCTCAAATGAATTAACACGACCCCACAGGTAAGCCTTAGACAAGACTACACTGAGCAAAGTGGACCAATTTAGGCTCTAGAAAAGTAAAGTAGATGGTGAGAAATTTATATTTCCAAATCAAGATAAATGACTATAAATGCCATCTTTTAAAGAAAATGATATTCAAGATGTGGCTTATAGGAACATAAATTTGTGTTCAGACCCCAACTTCTAATCTTTCCACCAAGGTTTAGAAGATTGAATACTCATTTTGTGAATCATATCAAGTAGAATATCCTCTATAACAATTTCAAAAGTCTCATGATCATAATTAGAAATGGAAAACTTAGCCTTTGTCTCAATTGATGACATGAGACTCAAAATTTCTAGAGAATAAATCCTTTGGGCATTGGATATATTTTTTGTGAAATTACATGGCCCTCACCCATTGCAAGTGAGCCAAAGGATGACCTTGATATTGTAAAAAAGGAAACACCAAATGTTCTACTACCTAAAGGAAATGACATCTCAAAAATTGAAACTAGTCAAGACAAGTGAAGGTTTAACAACCTCCCAAGTTCTCCATATACTTTTAGCCACAAAACCTCCATTGACATGATTAAAATCGTTCATGGTGAGAAATGTTTACAAACTAATCCTTCTAATATTGAGACAAAGAGATTTGGACATGAAGTGTTAGCTTTGTTTGCCAACTCATTGTTGTTGGCAATGTGGAAAAATATAGAAAATAATTTTTATTTGCAAGGTTCTACATTAATGTGGATGAGGAGAAGGTGCTTCCTTCTCCAATTACATTATCATGTAGGTTGGGAGTTTGGGTGTAATAGATCAAATATATGGTCTCTTTGGTTTTTGAAATTAATATTTCATGGTTGGCCATGCCTCTCATGGGTTTAGGGTTGGAAATCATCTTCATCCAAATAAGGAGGATGAGATTAGACACATTCTAAATATGTCATTCTTGGTTTAAATTTGTGAATGAGCTTAGTAAGTGGTTGTTGCCTAGAGGAGTATGCCTCAATAAGGCTAGTGAAACTCATTGGAGGAAATGATCTATGGACTCAAACAAGGAAAATACGTAACTAATGTAATGAGAAGAGCTTTAAGGGTCCCCCTCTCCCCTTGGATTCATATCTTAGAATTGAAGAAAATCATATTTTTATTGAGGCTAAGGATATGGATGCTTGCAAGGTATAGAGTTCCTTGGTGAAGTTCAAGTCACTTTAAGTTGTGAGTTTTGTAGATATTTTGGGAATTTTTCCTATATTTGTTTCTAGTGCCAGTAATAGAGTGATATTCAGTTTTTTTTGTTTTGTTTTGTTGTTGGCTCTATGTGAGCACTTCTATTACCTTTTGGCTTTTTGCTTGTCTCTTTCTATGCTATATACAAGGGTGAGGCCCTTTCGAAACTCCCTTTTCAAATTCATATAGTTGTACCCTAAAGCATTCAACTTAATAAAAAATATTTGCTGACAACACATACTTACATATACCATGCTCTTTTGCCACCCAAGTACTAGTGCTACACATTTTTAGTAGATTGATAAAAAGATATAGAATCATTCAACAAAAAATGTTAAAATGTATCTTTCACAAGCTATACCTACAACCTCTAAAGTATTTTTTTAGTGGAAATTAAAGACTTACAAAATTAAATAAAATATAAGACAAATGGAAAAAAGCATAATCATGCCAATCTATCTGAATTTAACACCTTCATTAATTATCCTCTCGGTATATATTTCTGATATAGATACAAAGTACTTGTTCTTTGAATAATATTTCCAATATGAATATTTGTTTTCTTAACTCAAATGTTTTACTTTCTACTCCAAATTAATTAAAATGTCCTAGTCCTTATTGTAAGTTTGCAAAATGAATTTGTGCTAGATTCTTGAGGTTATTGCATGGAGGCAGTATCATAATGAATTTGCATCTTGAGGCAACTTATAGTGAGGACCTATATAGATCATTGACCATTGAGGCAATGGAGTGAGCATGAGAACATCCCTGAATTTGTTGAGCTTAATCTTAGTCTCAATGCAACGAGCATGCGAAAATCATTGAATTTGTACAATTGAATGTTCATCTTGAGGTAGCTTGTTGTGAGCTCTTGTGTAGATCATTGATCATTGAGGTAGTGCAGTGAGCTATGAGCATATCAGTGAAGTTGTGGAGTTGATGGTTAAGCAATTCATTAGTTAAAACTAAAATGAACCTATAGAATTTGATGTAGGAGCATTAGGGAGAATTTGGAAGATTTGTAAATCCTTATTATGTCATAAAGAGGGCTATTAGAGAGTACGACATTCTATCTCAGTTGATTATTTGGTCTTGTTGTTTGGATAGTAGGTAGTGGTGGTATTAGGGAGTGTTCTTTGAGTTTCTAGAGATTTGAGATACCACAAAGATGTTTGGTGATGATAGGGTGAAAATTGTGTTATTTTACTTGATTAGGGAGTCAATGGGGAGTGTCGCATTCTGCTACACTTGAGAGTTATGATTTTTAGTTTGGATGGAGAGTATGTCTACACACGTGTCATATTTTAGAGTTTTGGAGTTGAGCCTCATCGAGTAGAAAGTTTGATGTGATAGAGTTGTGCAAACTCACCGACTATTTGTTCCACATTGATGTAGCCAGAGGTTTGTAACATGTTCTCAT
Organism: Cryptomeria japonica; assembly: GCF_030272615.1. NCBI lineage: Eukaryota > Viridiplantae > Streptophyta > Pinopsida > Cupressales > Cupressaceae > Cryptomeria > Cryptomeria japonica. The sequence goes on from NC_081406.1 coordinate 463,452,074, forward strand.
CAAAGATAGTATGTGGGTGACCATTGGGACTAGATGTGTTTACATTGGGTAACACATATTGTGTTCTTTCCTTTGGAGTAACATGTGGGGTTTTGGGCTTGGCCTATTACATGTTTGGTGAAGGTTTATACTTCTAGTCGACTCAATTTTTTTTTGAAGAATTGTGGATGATATATATGCGCGACTTGTGATTTTTCCAAGTACGGAGAAAAGAGAGTGAGGAAGGAGAAGTAAGAAAGAAAAATCAGAAGTCAAGAAAGAGCAATGATGTGTGGGAGATGAGAGAAGCAACTGAGTTAGCAAGTGAAGGATTGAGATATAGGCCTCCTTGTGGATATGCCATAGAGTTTACTTAATATTATTGTAACCTTGGGCTACAACCGAACTTGTATGAAGCTCTAGTGGCAAATATTATGAGTTTTTGTTATCTAATATAAGAAGGTGAATCTTGAGGATTCTTTTTTTTCCCTTTGAGGGTTTTCCCAAGATAATCCTTATGTCTTGAGGCTTCGTTGTGTGGATTATTTTTTTGCATCTTTTTGTTGTTTTATGTTAGAATTATGTTCCCAATTATTGAGGTTACAAGGTTGGACAATTTGTTCAAGTATCCAAAAATAAAGTATCCTCAATTAAAGATCAGAGCAAAACAAATGAGTGATCAAAATCTGATCAAGTTCATTTGTTTGTACAAGTGAAGGCAAGTAAAACTTGATCTTCCAAATCACCTTATTCAAATGGAACTTTAATCATCGATTTGGGAGTGAAGGTTTTGTTCACATAAGGATGAGGTAATACAAATGGAGAACCTAAGACCGACTTGATGCAATGCAAATGAATGATGAGGGGCAGATTTGTTTATACAAATGAATAAGAAAAAGCATCAAGACCTTGTGATACCAATGAAAGGGAAATGATCGATTGAATTGAGGAATACCAAAAAGTCAAAATCCAGATGCAATTGAAATTGCAAACACTGAGGGAACAAGCTCTGCTCTGCCTATGGTTCGAAAGCCGACTGTAAATTAGTGTATCTGACTGTGGTTTGGAAGCCGACTGTGAGTGTAGTTGTTCCTAGGTGCCCCCCGGTTAACTAGGAGTAAGAAGAAGCTGCTTGGTTATATCTAGATATATAGATATAGAAATAGATGAGTAGATGAGGGAGGATATGCATTTGTCATCAATGCCAATATTAGTGAAGGAAGAAAAAACAAGGCGGTCCGATTGTCTTAAACAAGTTCATAATAGTGAACTCATCAAGCAAAGAAGATCAAAATACAGATTTGTTTACACAAAAGAATGAGAAAACACCGAATTGATTGCACAAAAGAAACATTCAAAATCTACCCAAGTGAAAAATTGCAAAGGAACCTAATTAATATGGCCGATCAAGTTAAGGATTGCAAAGCAAGTTTAAATGGCCAATCAAATCAAATCTTGAAAAGGTCATTCTAAATGCCGCCAAAAACCTTACCTTGCTTGTAGTGCAGAGATCGCTCCGATGGGGGGGGCAGTGGCTTCGGTTTGCTTTCTAACAATGAAAATGCATTGTGGCTTTTTTTTTTAATATAATGCTCGAGGTCGTCAGAATTCTGACGAACACGGGCATTTAAAAAAAAAATCAGATTTTCACACAATGCTCCTTGTTCGTCGGAAACCTCCGTCGGAATTTGACCCCAAATGTATTAGTGTTATTGCATTTCTGGCCAAAAAGGGTAGCATTTTCATACACAATATCTTGGGACCATTTTCCCCATTTTGATTTTAGGGAAATAAAATTTGGGAGAGCCTTGTTAATAGTAACATTAACACAAAAGTGAGCATACACCAACCTGGATTTATTGAGGGGGTCCGCGTCTGCTGAGACAAAGTTGCCAAATGAGTCCCCTATCTAGCGGAAGATTTGTTCATCCCATAACTCCAACGGCATGCGGTTTAGTTCTGCTAAGGGGTCAAAACCAGGCTTCCATTTAGCCATGGTTAGGAAATTCTTGCCATAAGCCCATGAGCCTATCAGGACATAGATTAGGTCATCCTCAGCATTGAGCTTGAATAGAAAGAGTCCCCCCAACATTGCTGATATATCAAGGCTTCCTTTAAGCTTCCATCGATATTTTGCCCATCGTCTGACCATGCCAATAGATGGTCAAAAGGAGAAGAATCGACCAACTATTGCCAAGGAAGGGAAGAGGCGATTTTATCCATAAGATTGTATGGGAGCTTGATCTTCATTCCGTCTTCCGTTTGGGAGAAATTCACCATAACAACTTCAGGGGTCGAAATTGTGGACCCAAGGAGGGAGTTCTTCCAGCTAGACTTGGGATTCTCCTTCACAAGCTCTACATCGTCCTGTCTAGCGGAAGTTTCTAGTCTGGAATGTGGTATATTCCTCTCTTCACCATTTAGGCTAGAATTAGTCAGAACTGGCGAAGTGGAAGGGGTGTGAAAATTGGTGTTTTCTTCCATATGACCCACAAATCGTGGGGTCCCTGCAGCCAGAACATTGCATGTGTTTTGACCATGGTATCAAGTATGGGGTCCAGTTGCAGATAAGGGGGGACCTCCCCAGAGGGGGCGGTCATCCAGGAGATCAGATTCAAACAAGGGGAAGGCGGGAGCATTGCAGAGCAGGTTGCACATATTCCATTTATGTTTATTTGTATTCTAATTTTTTATAATCTTTTGTTGAAGTAGAAGCTATATTATTACTTGAGAAAATTAATAGTCTTATGTAGGTGTCCTTGAACTACAATATAGCCTATAACAAAATCAACACTCTCCTTCAAGAAATACTCCAAAATTCAACATAATCCCTACACAAATATATATTAAAAAAGAAGTTCGAATTACAATTATGTCTCCAAGAAATGAAGGTATGCAACTATTTCTTCTCTCTCTTATATATCTTCCATTATTCTCTCCCAATTATTCTTAGAACCCAATTTCCATTATTACATATGTATCTTTTGCATAAATCTACTTGGGGCCATGAAGACATCATATTGCTATTATACCAGTAGTAGTTTTCAAGCATTATTAAATGGTTTTATACAATAAACATATTTTTATAATGTTTTCAATTAAATTATATTACAACCACTTACATTTCTTGTATCTTTTACCCTCCACTTCCATGTAATACCAAACCATATCTTTTCTAGTAACCATTGCACCAAGGTTCAAGTGCTATTACTATATATATTTTTATTTTTAATATTTTATTTGAATTATTGACAAACTTTCTGCGTGTGGATCCGTAAACCAAAATAAACCCTAACCCTATCACTAAACCAAAGTGAACCCGAACCCTAAATTAGACCAAATCTAAATCATAAGCCAAGTCAAACCTTAACACTAAACCAAATTGAATTGAAAACAAAATTGAATTATAACCTAACTTTAAACCATATTCAACCCTAACCCTAAACAAATTTTAACTTTAGCAATAAACCTAATTGAACATTAAATCAAACTAAACCCTATTGAACTTTAACACTAAACCAAGCTGAACATTATCTATAAAACTAATTGAACCTTAACCCTAAACCAATCTAAACCAAAACCAAAACTTAATACCAAATTGAATTGTATCCCTAGAAACCAAATTGAACTCTAAACCTAACACTATACCAAAATGAATCCTAACCATAATCATATTAAACACTATCACTAAACCAAATTAAATACCAACTATAAAACTAATTAAATCATATACCAAATTAAAATATAACACAAAACCAAAACAAACCTTAACACTAAAAAACTAGGCCCTAACCCTACTTGTAAACAAAATTGTACACTAACTCTAGTAATAAAGAAAATTAAACACTAACCCTAAACTAAATTGACCTCTACCCCTAACACCAAAATAAACCCTAGCCATCAACCAAGTTGAATTCTAAATGCAAACCTAATTAAACTCTAATCCAAATGGAACCATAACCCTTACTCTAAATTAAATTGAAACCTATCCTTATAGTAATTCTATATATAATCTTGATCCAAGAACTAAACCAAATTGAGCCCTAACCCTAAACCTAATTCAATAGTAGACCAAATTTAGTCTTACCCTAACCCTATTGAATCCTAACCCTAAATTAAATGATATTAAATCTTGAGTATGAACTTAACTAAACCATAACTATAATACTAAGCCTAATTGAATGCTAACCCTAATAGTAAACTACATTGAAAACTAAATCTAACCACAATCTTACACTAAATCAAATTAAAGCCAAACCATACACCAAATTGAATCATAACCCTCACACTAAACCAAATTGAACTATAACCCTAGAAACCAAATTGAATATTAATGATAACCATAAACCAAATTAAATCGTATCCCTTATCCTAATTAAACACTAACTAGATTGAACCCTAATCTTAAATAAACACTAAACCAAATTGAACTCCAATTCTAAATTTACACTAAACCAAATTTATTTGTTACCTTAAATGAAATATTAACCTAATCTTAACACTAGATCGAAGCAAAATTCAATTCTAACTTTGTCCCAAATTCAACCCTCACACTAAACCAAAAAACCCTAACCCTATCACTAAACCAAAGTGAACCCTAAACCTAAACCAAACCAAATCTAAATCATAAGCCAAATAAAACCTTAACACTAAACCAAATCTCAAAATCCTAACACTAAATAAAATTCAACCCTAACCATATTTGTAAACATATAATTGTGCCCTAACCCTAATAGTAAACCAAATTAAAAATAAACCTTAAATTTAAAGAACCCAAACTTGAAACAAAATTAAACACTAAACTAAATTGAACCCTACCCCTAACTAAATCAAATAAAACCCTAACCCTAAATTAAATCATGCACTAACTCTTACAATAAACCTAACCAAAATTAACTTAAAACAAAATTAAGAAAAACTGATTGGTGAAGGGCACCTAAATAATTAACTTGAAATAAAGTTACACACTAAATCAAATCAAACTCCAACCCTAAATTAAATCATACCAAATAAAACCCTAAACCTATTCCTTACTCAATTAAGGCTACTATTTTATTCCCAATCCTAACTATAATTCTAAATCTAGAATTTAACCAAATGGAATCCTAAATCTAACACTATACCAATCAAATATATAACTATATAAAAATATATAATTTGAAATTAATTAATTTAATGTGATAAAACCACTTTTGCTTTAAAAATAGAGGCCTAGAATGATATCTCTTGACTTATTCTATATAAATACATATAAGCTAGTTTTTATTTAGAAAAATGATTTGACATATTTATTTTTAATTATTTGAAATATAAAATCTAATATAAAATGTCAAATAGTCAATTTAATTTACAATGTAGATTTAAATATAACATATTTTACCTAATATTAATGTAAAATGTAAAAATATATAACCAAGTATATAATTCAAAATGTAAAATTCAAGATCTAATCTCAAACATAAATCATAATAAAAAATTTTTAGAATTCATCACCATTTCAAGAAAAATGACTTAAAATTTTAAAAAATAAAACCTAATATATAATTGAAAATGTAAAATTCAAGATCCAATGTCAAACATAGATCACAATAATATTTTTTAGAATTCATGACTATTTCAAGGAAAATGACATTAAATATTAAAAAATAAAATATGATAGGAATTACCAATTTTAATGTAAAATTTAAAAATGCTAAACTTAATATATCCATAACAATTTTAATGTAAATAACCCTAAACATTTTGTAAATCCTATCCATAATGCTAATCCTAAACCTAAACCTAACCATAATGTAAACACTAACATTAATACTAACACTAACCCTTAACCCTAACCCTAAGCATTATGTAAACCATAACCCTAGCTATAATACTAACATTAACCCTAACCCTAATGCAAACCATGATGTAAACCATAACCTTTACCATAGTCCTAACCACAACTCTAAACCATTATCCTCATCATAATCCCAACCCTAACCTAACCTAATCATAACCCTAAACCCTAACCCTAAAAATGGGGAATGGCTCTACAACCCTTAGGATGCACCAATCATCTATTATAATATATTAATAATATATTAAGGGTATTAATATCTTGTTGTATCCAAAGGGCTGGATATTTGTCTGCCTAAAATAACTCTAAACCTAACCCTAACCATGATGTAAATCCTAACCCTAACCCTAACCATAACCATAACCATAATTATAATCCTAAACCTAACTATAACCCAAACCCTAAACCCTAACCCAAGCAATAACCCTAATGCTAACCATGATGCTAATCTTAACCCTAACTATAACCATGATATAAATACTAAAATTAATCCTAACACTAACCCTTAATCATAACCCTAACCATAACTCTAACCATAAGCCTAACCATAAACCTAACCCTAACTCCAACACAAACCATGATGTAAACCATAACCCTAACCATAATCCTAACCATAACTCTAGACCTTAACCCTATCCTAACCATAAACATAAACCCTAACCGTAACAGTAATCCTTAGCCCTAAACCTAACCATGACATAAACCCTAAACTATGCCAACCCTAAACCTAACCATGCTAACCCTAACCATTATCATAACCCTAAACCTAATCATAACCCTAAATCCAAACCATCATGTAAACCTTATCATCACCATATCACTAACCTTAACCCTAACGCTAACCATAACCATAATACATGCCATTAAATAGAGTTTAATATATCTCCACCTAATGATAAATTACTATAATAATATAATAATATATAATAATATTATAATATAATTTATTATAATAAAAAGATACTATATAATTATATATTAATTTATTTTATATTTTAGCATATATATCTTAAATTTTAATTTAACCTATATAACATAGGTTGAGAGATATCCTTCTCGAGGGGCCTATTTTAATTTAGGGTGTAAAATTGATTAAAAATAGGCGCATCGAGAAGCATGTCTCTAGGCGCATGTTATATAGATTAAATTAAAATTTAAGACATATATGCTAGTTAAAATATAGAGTTAGATATAAAATATTTTACATAATATTATTGTGAAATGTAAAAATATAAAATCTAATATGTAATTCAAAATGTAAAATTTAAGATTCAATGTCAAACATAAATCATATATATTAAGTTCAAAATAATACACCTCTAAATACATAATTCATTTCATTTTATTCATTAGTCTAGTTCTTACCAAGAATTCAATATATTTAAAAAATAAAAAAAGTATATGCAATTTATTTATTAAATTTTAAATACTATTTATTTTGTCTTTGCAATATTTACATTATCTTGTCAAATTATTACCAAACAAATATTAGTTTAGCTTTAACCTATTTTTCAATTCTTTTTGTAAATGTTAAATACTCTTTATTTTATCTTTGTAATATTTACACTGTCTTGTCTTTATTTTACCTGAATTATTGACAAGCTTTATATCTCGTGGATCCCTATTCAAATCCTTTGTCTAGTTCCTAGGATTATATATATTTTGTAGTGCCCCTCCAGGAAACCCCGAAGGGTTAAAGCTAAAATGCACAAATGGAGTGCAAATATGTTTTTTCTTAAACTTTAATACACAACATTAAGATACATTGGAGTTATCTAATGCTTAGATAACATAGTGGAAGACTAAACGAACCTAAGGAGTTTCCCAACGAGATTACATAACTTAACACCTAACTCAACTCACGACATTTGATCCAATTAAGCAGGATATCTTAATTACATGCTATTTCTTGAAACATGGATATAATTTGTTCAGTGAATTAGCATTATAGAAATTAGGAAGCATTCATTTATTATGGTTAAAATGTAGATAACCAATTGAGTTAATCCATTATAGTTAGAATGTAGCTATTAAGATGAAGTTCATTTATTAAGGTTATAATGTGGATAACCAATTGATTTCATCCATTATAGTTACAATATAGCTAATAAGATGGAGTTCATTTATTAAGGTTAAAATGTATATAGCCTATTGAGTTAATCCATTATAGTTAGAATGTAGCTATTAAGATGAAGTTCATTTATTAAGGTTAAAATGTGGATAACCAATTGAGTTCATCCAATTTATTTAGAATGTAGCTATTAAGATGAAGTTCACATATTAAGGTTGAAATGTAAATAGCATAACGAAGTTCATCCATTAGGGTTAAAATATATATAGCTTGATGAGTACATCCATTATAGTTAGAATGAAGCTAATATGATGAAGTTCATTTATTAAGAATAAAATATAAATTAATAAATGAGTTCATCCAATTTAGTTAAAATATAGCTATTATGATGAAGTTCATTTATTAATATTAAAATGTAAGTAACTAAATGAAGTTCATCCATTAGAATTACAAATTAGGTAATCTGATGAGTTCATCCAATAATTGGTATCCATTCATTACGTACAATTTTGCATTAAACTCATACCATGCATCTTGTTCCAAAACGTTCTATATTATCATCATAACTAATGAGGTATTTTCATGCATACTTATTTTCATTAACATTACTAGAGTACATTCCTTCATGATCCATTTATTGCATTTAAAAGATGACTACATACATGCATTACGATAATTCTCATCTAACCCACTTATACATTCTATCAAATTGTCATCCATACATGCTAACACTAACCATGAAACACAAGAACAAAAGTATCGCATAACACCAAAATGATCTCAGAGTTCACCCCTAGAGGGCTACATCTCCGGGTCTTCTCAACTACAAGACCCCTCTGATAATTAATTAAGTTATAGTTAGATAGGGTTCATGTCATTTACATTCCTGCCTTTTAGGCGAGCACAACCAATATACAAATGACCACTTCGGTTAATAAATCCTAAATGATCCCTACATAGAAACGGATCCAACTGAGCATATTAAAAGATGATACAAAGCTCCATTGCTTGACGATAATATAACTAGGAGCCTAACCAACAATGGCCAACCACAAAACAAACAGATGATAGGGTCCAAACAAACATATCCAGGTCTGGCCATTACTTTAAACAAAAGCGAATACAACATTCAGAACTTGCGACAACAATAACCAAAAAAAAAAGGTACAATCTTTTCCTATATTGATTTAAACATTTAAAGGTTGATCAAGTTTTCTAAATGATCTAAGTTGTTTTCAGTTTTCTATCTCATCCAGGTCTAGGTCATTCTTGGTTTTCTACTCACTACATTCATATGCATCAAGACATAACATAAATACATCCCTACCAGTTTTTCAACCAAGTTCACATGAATGGAAAGCATTGATCATCTAAATATGTTATTTAATCCTTAGATAAACATCATTGACATACTGGTTTGGAACAATACTCTAGTCCCCTTTTCTAGCAACACAAATTTACCCTTTACAAAAAGGAAATATACATTAAAAGGAATAAAGAAATGGGAAACCCCTTTCCTAATCAAATAAAATCCCCTTATATTTAAAACAATTTCACCATCCAAAAATATTAAATAACACATATATATCCTAATATATACCTAACTTAATAAAAATTAACAACTGAACAACAATTATTTTTTCATTGGTAATATACACTATAAAAGGACCAATAATTAATATATAATTAATAATATATATAAATATATAAATTATCTAAATTAATATATATCTAAAATATACATTAATCCATAATTAATAATTAATATATAATAATAATATATATTAATTAGAGTTTAATATTAATAATATATATTAACTTAAAATTTTATATATTTTTTTTGTTGAAACTAAAACAAAAATTAATTAATTTAAAATTTAATGGAGGGCGGCAAACCCTAAGGCAATCGTGGGCCCACCTCCCATCCACGAGAGTGGGGGCAGCTGTGCCCTAGCCGTCGGGCTTGTGGCCACCATGGTGGACGCAGACCCTCAGCCTCCACATAGTGGAGCCTGGGTCTCTGCGGCTGTCGTGGGGGTCGCAGACACTTCGGCCTCCACCTTTTGGAGCAGGGTAGCTGCGGCCACTCACATGGACACAACCCCTCTACCTCCACACGGTGGACGTAGGGGCTCTGCGGCTCTACGGGAGATAGGAAGGGGAGGGTCGTGGGTTGAGCTTCAGCTCCCCCCCCAAAAAAAAATTATTTTCTCTTTCAAACTTTAAAAATTTTGATTTTTAATTTAATAAAATAGAATTTTTTTTTTTTTAAATAAAAAAATAAATAAAACATAAACCCTCAGAGATGAATAATAAAAAAAAACACCATCTCACACAGAGACTCTAACATTTTTATTTTTTTTTAAATCACACATTATCCAATAATCAAAACTTTGATGAACAACCAAAACCAGAAATGAATTTCTTCAACCAAAGCCCATATTTGGGCAAGAAAAGAACCATTTTTCACACAATGATTTAAACTTCTTTCCACAATCCAAAATAGTGCAACCAATATTTCCAAGGCTAAAACTCAAATCTGGGAACATTCATGGATTCTTAAACCATATTTTTCATGAAGAACAACCAAACACAATTCTTGATTTAACAATGGAATAAAAAGTTAAACAAGAATACTACCTCCTTTAGCATTCCTGGAAAGATCTTTTGAAGAAGAGCCCAACTTGCAGTTGTAGAAAAATCCACCTTCCAAAACCCCCAATCTCCATCCAAAAATATTCTTTCTTTTTCCAAAAAAAAATCAACAACCCCCAAAATATTTTTCCAACCTAGGTTAAAAGAATGAAATTTTGACCTAATTTTCTAATTTCAAATTTAAACACTTTTTAAATAAAAAATGAAAATAATCATTCTTTTCAACTATTCAAATAATCTAACTTGCTTTTCTAATTAAAATTAAAATGCTTCTCTCTTTCTTTTAATTTTAATTTTCTTAATATTAACTAAGCTAACATTTATATTTCACAATATTGACAAGGATAAAATATTTTAATTAAATTAATTTCCAAAATCAATCTTTTACACTATATCAAATATACATATAAATTAAATTTGCTTTACTAATAAAAATTGATTTTCTTAAATAAGTAAAATTAACCTTTCTTTTCCAAAATGCAAAAGAGATTAAATTATTTCTATTTCAAATAACTTTAAATCTTTCCTTTTTAAAACGCATAAACTAATTAAATTCGTTATTTAAAATTAACCATTAAATTAAACTCGCTACAAACATAAATAAAGCAATATTTTTTATTAATGATTAATCACATAAAAGAAACCTATATATTTTAATTCCTCAATTACAAATGTGTAAATGAACACATTAAATCAAATTAAATACTTAAACTTGCTACAAACATACATAAAGCGATCTTTTTAATTAATGATTAATCACATAAAAGAAACTTATTTATTTTAAATTTCTCAATTACCAATGCGTAAATGAACACATTAAATTGAATTTATTACTTAGGATAAAATATTCCATTTTACCACACGCAAGGCATGCAACCCAAGAAACCCAACCAATCACACAACACGCAAACCCAAAAGAAAAGGGAAACTGATAGACCACACACGACGCTCAGTTGATCATGGCTAAGGCAAGACAAGGGTTTTATGACCACCTAATCCAAATTCTAAGGATGAAAGAGGTATACTCAACCCTGCGAATCTTGATGGAGATGAACCTCGCACCTAGATGGTACTGTACCTACAATCTCCTGCAACCATGTGTCATGCAAGCATACATATATATATATATTCAATGAAGGCATTAGCTCAAGATTTTTAACAAGAATTAGGGAAACAATTAATCTTACATAAGAATCGATGCGAAAGCACAATAACAAGTACACACAATATTCATATTATCTAATCTACAACATTACATAATGGTTAATCAACCATCCAAGATTGCCACATAGAAAAAGTCAACCAAGGTAAAACCGGTTTTACAAGGCCAACTAGGGTAGGGGAACTACATTCTCCCCCCTAGGCTCCGACTTACTCCCGGAAGTCGTAAGGCTAGACAAAAATCATGCAACACGTATTAGCCCTGAAACTCATTTAACAAATATAAATTTGCACGTATGAATCCTTCCATAAATAAATGAAACATTATTGCTAAAACCCTTATGAATATCATTACCCATTGGCAAGGTACAACTAAAGCCATACACTTCTTAAAATATTCTATGAATTATCCACAATCATAGCAGAGAAACAAGAATTTTCTTCCTTTCATTACACCAATTATAGCAAAAATAAAAATAAAAAAATAAGCATAATTACCATAGTCATTCTACCAAACATGGCAAGAAAACATGCCCTCATGATCAATTTCTTTAACCAATTCATCCTTTTACAAAGCTTTATCTCATAGAACTAGCTTCCAATATCAATTTCTACAACCAAGTTAACATTTCAATAAATAGGAGCAATGTAAATAACTCAATTGTTTATACTTTCCAGGCATATAAGAAATTTTCCCAATGACTATGTCCCATTACATAGTGACAAGTTAATACCATTCAATCCATGATTACACATAATAACCATCCACATAACTGGATTGCACAACACAAAAGGGCTACATGTGAGCATGTCTAATGCTCGGTCAAAGATAACATGCACGATCAACATATCTATGCCTAATCTCAGAACAAATAACATGATCATAAATATCCAACATCTCACTCAAGGGCTTGATGGTGCTAGAGTAAACCATAGCAGTGCTACCTTCCATACAAGACCCTCGTGAACATCCCTTGTTGTGTAAGGTGTTTAGCCTCCAAGAGATAGTCACCACTCATAGGTAGGTAGTGGATCCTAGCTGTCTCATAGCCTCACATACCCCCATCCTCAAGGTTGCCTACGTCTACTTCCTCGTATACACTCAACCAAGACCATCTCCTATGTTCTTGGAGAGGAATTCACATTCCAACACCAGACCAACATACAAAAACAACAATCATCTAGCTATTGTAGTAGCTCATCATGTGGTGTGGCCTAGTCACACATCCGCATGGCATGACAATGTGCACCTCGACATCACCCCACATCATGTCATCACATGGCATGGCTCTACGCTAAACCTGTCGGTAGGCCACATGGAAATATCTACTACATCCCGCATTGTGTCTTAGCATGGCATGGCAATACTCCAAGTGGAAAAGGCATGCAATGGACGTATCTCGCATGGCAGTGTACCTCGCGGAAAAGGGCATACGTAGGTCACACCCTGCATAGCGACGTTCCTCTTAGGATACCCACCGTAAGCCAAAGGTATACATGGCTAAGGTCTACCCACAAGTCTACCAACACTAGTCGATTGGCAGCTCATGTGAAAAATAGCATGCCTCTCATGAAGACAAGGCAAAAGATGCTCCAATAAAATCCATCATCAGTCTCAAGAACTGTAATCAATTATGCTCAAATAAAGGATAGGAATAGGCTGGCACACATGAACCTCATAAATCGGTTCATCACAAGGGAAAGTATTGAGTACACCTATAATACAGTTTCATTATATAACTATATTTCCTCGAAATAGGGAAGATAAAGTTGCTTCGTGTCGACATTACTCGTACATCGTTCCATACTATTCAAGGAATGGTGGCTTCTAATACTACCCCTTCACATATTGACTTATCAACAACCCGTGGGTTGGCACTGAGTAAGGAAACAAATCAGAAACATCACATAAATAGTATGGCTTCCCATACTCATAAGCAAACATATCCTCCATGATTGATTACTTCACCATCCCATGGGCACACATAGCAAGCATGGGTTTCTTACAACACACAAGGTATAGCACCATTACTGGTTTAGTCACATTTATGGGGGTAATTTTCAATGCGCTATCATCTACTCAAGATGGGTTTTACCTGTTCTTTCCACATGAATCACTAAATAAAGTTTACCTTAAATACACATACTGAAATTCTTAACAATTCAAACTTACACAAGGAAATAACGTCATTCCAATATCTTTCTCAAATTCCACTAAGCATTTGCATTCACATTACTAACTATGCAATTTTCTTTTCCAAAATGAAAAACTTTCCTCTTTAAATTAGAAGCCAAAAGAAAACATACAATTTCATATGCGTTATAAAAATTCTTCTTAAATCACTACATTCTTAGTAGCATTTCTAAAAATCTTATGATCTTAGGCAAGGAGAAGGGGAAAGAGAGTTTGAAAATTAAACTATTTCCTACAAATACATACGATCCACAAGGTCACACTATATGCTCAGATATAAGTCTATCATTTTAGTTGCATGGTTTTCATTTCACTATCTTTATAGGAGGATGCCAAAACAACCTAACATGGCTTTTCCAATTATTATGGTTGCAATAGAATGTTCTAGTTTTCCGAACAACAAATATCAAAATAGGTAATCTTATCGATAATGCAAGACCTCTTGAGAACACTCACTATTCTTAGTTCAAAACAAAGCATATAAAAAATCTGCAACCTATCATTGAAAATTCAAGGTACGGTAAGAAGATAAGCGAGGAGCTATCAACTAAATAATACACATTTATGCATACACATCAAGCAAGCTTTTCATTCATACTTTCTGAACATAATAAGGAAACTACATATATCCAAAACCAAGTTTAATGGAGCATTGCTAAAATAGGTCCTCAATCAATCTGGTTTAAAGGAGCACATAAACCAATCTTTTGTGGAACACATTAAGACACTCTCAAAGCTACTATAACATGTTCCCTTTTGATACTTTCTTTTACAACTAAAGCAGTTTCACAAAATCAACTATTCGCATAATAATGCACATTACTTAAGATAGAATTTAATTATGTTTTGATTGATTGAAAAATAGGTTTTACAGACCCAAAACCATTACAACATAGTTAGAAATAAAGTTGAGAAAATAGAGTCCACATACAGATCAACTGGTCAAAAGACCAGCGAACAGAAAAATAGCTAAACAACAAAAAACAACAAAGAACCCAAGGAGACACTACATAGTAATTTTCTTAAGTAGATCCTCTGCCTTTGTCACCAGCTCATCATAGGTCACCCCAACTACTTTAAGCTCCTCCAGGTCCTTATTCACTTTCTTTTCCTTCCTCTTCCCACGAGTGCGGGTTCTGGGACCCTGGGCTTCCCCTGTTCCTTCTGCATCCAGGTCAATTTCCTGGATTTCCTTTTCATCATCAAGCTTGCTGATGAGGGTATGGGTGTTGTTGGCTGAGATTTTCAGAATGCTAAGGCTCTACTCTGCAATATTCTTGAGGCACTCCTCTATCTTGTCCACTTTGGCGACTGTGTCTGAGAGCGTTTTTTCACTAGTTTCCTCCAGGGTTTTTCTGTCCTGTATTTCCTTTTCAATTTTCTCAAACCAGGGATTAAAGGCATCTTTGATGTCTTCTTCTTTAGCAATTGTGTTCTTCAGATCCTCGATATAATCGGTAATAGTGTTCCCCTCTCCAATGTTAATAGTCACCATGATCAGGACTCTATTGTAGAGTTTTTTGTACTCATCCGCAATTTTCTTATTCCCATCAATAAGCCATTCTATGGTTTTCATAAAACCATTCAAGGCCTTAGGAGGAGGGCCAGAAGAGGGAGTCACTTTTCCAGGGGTTATCTATTCATCTTTAGAGATATGGAGGGCAGAAATAGTGTCTACAGCCCTGAGAGTCTCCTCCATAGTCTCCATATCCGGGCTATGTTCAGCTTGTAGGGTCCTTGTTTGCTTGTCATCTTCTAGTTCCTTGCTAGTCTCCTCTGGATCTTTGCCAGTCTCCTTTGTTTTCTTTAGCTTCTTCCTAGTCTGGGCTTGGTTCTTATTTTTTTCTTCATCACCCCCTTAGGGTTCTTCTTCTCCTCAGGGAAATCAGAGTACTCTTCTTCCGAAGAAATACTAATCAAGGTTTTTCTTTGAGGTTTTTTGCTCTTAGAGGAAGAGGGTCTTGATTTCCTCTTCTTACTACTCTCATACTCTGAGTCATCAGAGATTTCCTCATTATCAGTCGAGGAATCATTTTTTGATTCCTCCTCCTCTGAGAAATTAGAATTAGACATTTCTTCTTCTGAATCCACAGAGAGCTACCTTCGGTTGATTTTACTGGCCTTTAAATGGTCATAAATGAGGACCATAAGTCCCTGGTGCATTGCAGTATCACCTCAAGGATTTTCTTTATAGGCTTTTAGGGAGGCATTCATAGAATAGAGCAAGAAGTAAGGGAAATTCACCTTATCATTATGCCTAAAATGAGTTAACAGGACAAAATGATACCCATATACTTTCATAAACCTACCATCTAGAGTTATATACCTCATTAAAACAAAGAGAATTTCCCACCAAGGTTCTGCAAAAGCCCTAGGTGGGTAATAGGTTTTACTCAACTTTACCAGTCTTTTCTTCTCTTTCTCAGTGACCGGGTACCTTTCAATGGCTTCCCTACTGACCTTCCTGTCTCTGTAGAAGTTGCAGCCCTCCCTATTGAGACCTATAGCTTTAGCTATTAATTCTTCGTCAATTTCCACCAGTTGGTCGCCCATTTTAAGCATGCCCTTCTTCCAATTTTTGCAGAAGAAGCTAGTTATCTTTCCATCATGGCCATGGAGTCTCTCAATGAAGCTCGGAAGACCACCCTTCTGCAAAATTTCCCACACCTCTTCTTTCTGTTTCCACTCCTTGCAACTGCTTGGCTCATATCTTCTCCTATTTCTGCCCATGGTGTCATTTCTCATAGTCAAGTTTAGATTACAGAACTGGTGAAATAGAGAGCTATTCGGAGTTAAAACAAAAACCCAGAAAGTGTGTGTAGCATTAATGATCTGATGGGTTATAAAACACGTTCTACTAGCTTTGATGTTGTAATGAGTAATAACCTCATTATAGAAGTAACTCGAAGTGCTTACTTCAGTACTTATCATAATTTCCCTATCAATCAAGAGTCTTTGGGGTACTTCGATATCTTTCATTAATTATGATTTGTTTGACATCTTCGAGGAGACTGCTCTCACCTATCCACGTGGTTATAGTCTCATTCTTAACTGCCATGTTTGCGGCCCAATCAGCAGAACAGTTGGCCTCCCGATAGATATGGGATATGTGGCATTTTTTGAAGGTTCTAATGATTTCAATAGCAAAAAAATTTATATTGTGAATCGACCAAGAGGGCTTTGAGGTCCCATTGAGACACTTAATTATATTATTGGAGTCCCCTTCTATCCAGAGATAGGGACAGTTCCATTTCTTGGCTAGAATAATACCTTGAAGGGCTGCCATAGCTTCCGCTTTATGATTGGTTTGAGTGCCAATAGGGACAGCAATCATACCTTTGCAAATGCTTCTGTAGTCTCTGAGAATAACTCCATAGCCTGAGGGACCTAGGTTTCCTTTGGCTGCTCCATCAAAATTGATTTTAAGCCATCCTTGGGGAGGGGTTTGCCATTTAACTTCAAGCCTTTTATTGTAGTTAGGATTATGACCATCAGTGATCTTCATATTCCAAGCTCTTAAGATGTTTGACTCCAAGGAGTTATTAGAGTAACAAGAGACCTCCATGGTTCCCATGTTTTTCTGAATAGCCCTTTGAATTTTCTGAAAAACAATGTCTTGATTTAGGGACACATCCCTGAATATTCGGTTGTTTCTTTCCTTCCAAAGACCCCACAAAATGTGTGGAAGAGAGAGTTGCCACATACATCTCAGATAAGAGTTGGTCCAATGAATTTGCCAGGAAGAGAACAAATCTCTGATGTTACTGGGAAACACCCAAGGTAGACTAAAGCTCTTGAGGAAGCTTTCCCAAACAGAGGTTGAGAAAGAACAGTGGAGGGCAAGATGGTCCACTGACTCTTCCTCTTGAAAGCACAGCACACACCTATCTTATTTTGGAGAATAGTCCAGAAGAACAAATTGATTTTGGGAGTGAGACCTTTTAACCAAGCTTTAGACTAGAAGGGATTCATAGGAAGGGAGGGGGAAAGGATACAATACATCGAAGACATAGTAAAAATACCTTTGGGGTTATATTTCCAGATCAGGGAATCATTTTCCTTATTTAGCCAAAAAGCAGACAATTGGGTTTTGAGCTTAGAGAGACTAGGATGAATACTATCAATGTTCTTCCAGTTGTTCCCATCCCAATAATCTGCCACTAAGGTACCAAAAGAGCCAATACAGAAGGGGGCATGGGAAACCCACTCATAGAAATCCATAAGGGGTTTGTCAAAAAGCCAGGGATCCTCCCAGAATCTAACTTTTCTATCATTTCCAAGTTTCCATGTCACACCTTTAGCAATCACATCTTTACATTTAGAAACATGGTTCTAGATATGGGATCCATTTATGCTGAGATCTGAATTAAGAAAAGAAGAAAGAGAAGATGACAGAAGAGAATACTTACTTCTCCAAATTTTGCACCGTTCAGAATCAGAGTGAAACCATCTCCAAGCTTGTTTAGACAAGAGAGCTTCATTTAAAGTGTGAATCCTCCTGAGCCCCAGACCACCTTTGCTTTTTGGCTTGCAGACCTAATCCCATGCCACCAAGAACATTCTTTTCTTTTCCTCAACCCCAGACCATAGGAATCTTCTTTGAATTTTCTCAATAGCTTCAGCGTACTTGACTGGAATTCTGAATAGGCTAAGAGCATAAATGGGGATACTTTGAAGAGTAGCCTTAAGGAGAAGGAGCTTACCAGCTTGACTTAAAAGAGCCCCTTTCCAACCTGTAAGTTTTTTGTGAAATTTATCAACTAGTGAACTCCAATAGGAGTCAGGAGGGGCAATCCCCATGGTGAGACCAAGGTAGGTAGCAGGAAGGTCAGCAATCTTACACTCCAAAATTTTGCTGATCCTTTGTTGTCTTCTCTCTGGGGTATTAATGAAAAAGACATCACTTTTGGCCCAGTTAATAAGCTGCCCCATAGTAGAAGCATATTTGCACAAGGTACTCTTCAGAACTTTAGTTTCTAAGATGCTTGATTCCCCCTTAATTATTGTATCATCAACAAACTGCTGGTGTGAACAAATAAGGTCAACAGAAGAAGGTTGGAGGCCCTTAAAGGATCCCTTCTGCACCAAGTTTTCCATGGTCCGATGAAAGCATTCTGCCATAATAATGAAAAGGATGGGGGAGATAGGATCTCCTTGCCTAAGACCTCTCGAAGCTTGGAAAAAAGTTGAAGGAGAACCATTTACAAGAAAAGAAAAGGATGCAGTAGTGGTA